>NC_090829.1:0-309250 GCF_028021215.1 Eschrichtius robustus
GAAAAGCGGCAAAACGTCGACAATGATGCCCTTGGCCAAAAAGGGCGTATGCGTTTTTTCCTGAATATATTCTGGAAAAAACGCATACGCTCTTTTTGGCCAACCAAGCAACCTGGAAAGGCAAATCAGCGCTACAAAGAAGTCTCGCTTCCCATCGGTCCACAGGGCCATGCTGAAAAAAGTGTCAAAACCACAAATGCAGGACAGGCCATGGAGAAATGGGAGCCTTGCTACGCTGATGGGCGGGATGTAAATTGCCAACAGCCACTCTGCAGAGGTGTACGGTGTGTCCTGAAACATCGAAAAAACACAGCTTAGGGAGCATAGGGCACGTCCACTCATGGGCGTCTAAATTGGGAAAACTAAAAATCAGCAAGACACAGGCACCCCAAAGTTTAGGGCTGCTCTGTTGACAAGAACCTCCACTTCATGACACCTTAAATATCCCAGGAAAGAGAAAAATGGATATAGAAGTTGTGGTTCTTATATACAAAGGAATATCACTCTGCCATGAAATCAGTGTCATAAGGCCAGTAGACGCAAGACGGGTGGACTTAGGTACGACGATTCTAAGGGAAATAAGTCACACAGAAAAAGACACTTATCAAAAGCTATCACTTATAGAGGGAATGTAAAAACCGCTACACTTGAACTGAATTACAAAACAGAACAGAGTCACACGTTTAGAAAACACACTATGGCTGCTTAACGGGAAAGGTGACGTGGGGTGATGCATAAAACAAGGGTTTCAAATTAGCTCAGATACCGTTCCATACACCCAATATGTAATAGAAAAGACCTACTCCTTGCTCAGTGAACTGGACTCAACACCCCCTATTCACCGCACAAGAATATATCTGACTAGTGAGAATCTTAAAACTTATGTATTGATATCTCTCTGGAAGTGTGTCAAGTGGGTGTAAAGCCGCATAAACAAAGCTGTGATAAGCAGCTAAACCCCATTATAAAAATAAATTAGTTTTAAAAACCCATGAAACAAAGACAGTGAAAGACAGAGAAATTCTTACAAAATTCATTCAGGGGCTGTGACGCAACCTGGATTGACCATATCTAGACCCACAGCTGGATGACACATAAAGGTGGACACTCTTGGGGCTGAGAGGTTTGGTGAGGTTGGGTGAGCAAACGCAGACACTTTAAAGTAATACTGCGTGGTACCCATCCCATGGGTCCCAAATCTCCAGGTTCAAGGGCATCTTCCTACATCGAAAACATGCATGAGAAACCCAGAAGATGGTACACCGTGTGATTGGGAAAGTTTCTAAAATGCACCTCATTTCTCAACTCCGTGTGCTCGGGTTCGCCATTCCAGCTACTTTACTAGCAATCTCCCTACTTGGAGAATCAGCACCTTTAACCTCCTGTTCCATACAGGTTGCAATTTGTCCTAAGGATGAATGGGAATAGGGGCAACAAATGAGAGACTAGATGTAGGTGTTGGGACAGGCACAGGTCACTCTATTTTCCCATCAGGAAGAAGAATTAACCACAGGCTCAGCCTACCGCCCGGAACCAGAATAGGGCCTGAGGCAATCCCGCGCTTCTGCGGCCAGCTCCCAAAAAAGCCAGTTGAAAAATGGAGCACATGGGCACTGCAATTCACAAACCTGCAGAGTTATAAATGATAACTCTCGTCCACAAATATATTGAGGGAAGGCAACGAAGAGGATTTGAAAGCAAGGCAGAATTGCAGGAAACTGGTTTCAGGAGGTAGATTCGAATCGCCTTTAAAGCACATGAAAAGCGGCAAAACGTCGACAATGATGCCCTTGGCCAAAAAGGGCGTATGCGTTTTTTCCTGAATATATTCAGGAAAAAACGCATACGCCCTTTTAGGCCAACCAAGCAACCTGGAAAGGTAAATCAGCGCTACAAAGAAGTCTCGCTTCCCATCTGTCAAAAGGGCCATGCTGCAAAAAGTGTCAAAACCACAAAAGCAGGACAGGCCATAGAGAAATGGGAGCCTTGCTACACTGATGGGCGGGATGTAAATTGCCAGCAACCACTCTGGAGAAGTGTACGGTGTGGCCTGAAACATCGAAAAAACACAGCTTAGGGAGCATAGGGCACTTCCACTCATGGGCGTATAAATTGGGAAAATTAAAAATCAGCAAGACACAGGCAACCCAAAGTTTAGGGCTGCTCTGTTGACAAGAACCTCCACTTCATGACACCTTAAATATCCCAGGAAAGATAAAAATGGATAAAGAAGTTGTGGTCCTTATGTACAATGGAATATCACTCAGCGATGAAATCAATGTCATAAGGCTAGTAGCAGCATGAGGAGTGGATTTAGGTACGACGACTCTAAGTGAAATAAGCCACACAGAAAAAGACACTTATCATAAGCTATCACTTATAGAGGGAATGTAAAAACTGCTACACTTGAACTGAATTACAAAAGAGAACAGAGTCACACGTTTAGAAAACACACTATGGCTGCTTAACGGGAAAGATGAGGTGGTGTGATGCATAAAACAAGGGTTTCAAATTAGATCAGATACCGTTCCATACACCCAATATGTAATAGACAAGACCTACTCCTTGCTCAGTGAACTGGAATCAACACCCCCTATTCACCGCACAAGTATATATCTGACTAGTGAGAATCTTAAAACCTATGTATTGATATCCCTCTGGAAGTGTGTCAAGTGGGTGTAAAGCCGCATAAACACAGCCGTGAAAAGCAGCTAAACCCCATTATAAAAATAAATTATTTTTACAAACGCATGAAACAAAGACAGTGAAAGAGAGATAAATTCTTACAAAATTCATTCAGGGGCTGTGACGCAACCTGGATTGACCATATCTAGACCCACAGCTGGATGAGACATAAGGGTGGACACTCTTGGGGCTGAGAGGTTTGGTGAGGTTGGGTGAGCCATCGCAGACCCTTAAATGTAATACTGCGTGGTACCCATCCCATGGGTCCCAAATCTCCAGTTTTAAGGGCATCTTCCTGCATTGAAAACATGCATGAGAAACCCAGAAAATGGTACACCATGTGATCGGGAAAGGTTTCTAAAACGCACCTCATTTCTCATCTCCTTGTGCTCGGGTTCACCATTCCAGCTACTTTACTAGCAATCTCCCTACTTGGAGAATCAACACCTTTAACCTCCAGTTCTGTACAGGTTGCAATTTGTCCTGAGGATGAACGGGAAGAGGGGAAACCAATGAGAGACTAGATGTAGGTGTTGGGACAGGCACAGGTCACTCTATTTTCCCATCAGGAAGAAGAAATAACCAGAGGCTCAGCCTGCCACCCGGAACCAGAAGAGGGCCTGAGGCAATCCCGTGCTTTTGCGGCCAGATCCCAAAAAAGCGAGTTGAAAAATGGAGCTCAGGGGCACTGCAATTCACAAACCTGGAGAGTTATAAATGATAACTCTCGTCCACAAATATATTGAGGGAAGGTAACGAAGAGGATTTGAAAGCAAGGCAGAACTGCAAAACACACATTTCAGGAGGTAGATTCGAATCGCCTTTCAAGCACATGAGAAGCGGCAAAAGGTCGACAATGATGCCCTTGGCAAAAAAGGGCGTATGCGTTTTTTCCTGAATATATTCAGGAAAAAACGCATACGCCCTTTTTGGCCAACCAAGCAACCTGGAAAGGCAAATCAGCGCTACAAAGAAGTCTCGCTTCCCATCGGTCAAAAGGGCCATGCTGAAAAAAGTGTCAAAACCACAAATGCAGGACAGGCCATGGAGAAATGGCAGCCTTGTTATGCTGATGGGCGGGATGTAAATTGCCAACAGCCACTCTGGAGAAGTGTACGGTGTGTCCAGAAACATCGAAAAAACACAGCTTAGGGAGCATAGGGCACGTCCACTCATGGGCGTATAAAGTGGGAAAACTAAAAATCAGCAAGACACAGGCACCCCAAAGTTTAGGGCTGCTCTGTTGACAAGAACCTCCACTTCATGACACCTTAAATATCCCAGGAAAGAGAAAAATGGATAAAGAAGTTGTGGTCCTTATGTACAATGGAATATCACTCAGCCATGAAATCAATGTCATAAGGCTAGTAGCAGCATGATGAGTGGATTTAGGTACGACGACTCTAAGTGAAATAAGTCACACAGAAAAAGACACATATCAAAAGCTATCACTTATAGAGGGATGTTAAAACCGCTACACTTGAACTGAATTACAAATCAGAACAGAGTCACCCATTTTGAAAACACACTACGGCTGCTTAACGGGAAAGGTGAGGTGGGGTGATGCATAAAACAAGGGTTTCAAATTAGCTCTGATACCGTTCCATACACCCAATATGTAATAGACAAGACCTACTCCTTGCTCAGTGAACTGGACTCAACACGCCCTATTCACCGCACAAGAATATATGTGACTAGTAACAATCTTAAAACCTATGTATTGATATCTGTCTGGAAGTGAGTCAAGTGGGTGTAAATCCGCATAAACACAGCCATGAAAAGCAGCTAAACCCCATTATAAAAATAAATTACTTTTAAAAACCCGTAAAACAAAGACAGTGAAAGAGAGAGAAATTCTTACAAAATTCGTTCAGGGGCTGTGATGCCACCTGGATTGACCATATCTAGACCCACAGCTGGATGAGACATAAGGGTGGACACTCTTGGGGCTGAGAGGTTGGGTGAGGTTGGGTGAGCAAACGCAGACCCTTTAAAGTAATACTGCATGGTACCCATCCCATGGGTCCCAAATCTCCAGGTTCAAGGGCATCTTCCTACATCGAAAACTTGCATGAGGAACCCAGAAGAAGGTACACCGTGTGATTTTGAAAGGTTTCTAAAACGCACCTCATTTCTCATCTCCTTGTGCTCGGGTTCGCCATTCCAGCTACTTCACTAGCAATCTCCCTACTTGGAGAATCAGCACCTTTAACCTCCTGTCCTGTACAGGTTGCAATTTGTCCTGAGGATGAACGGGAAGAGGGGCAACCAATGAGAGACTAGATCTAGGTGTTGGGACAGGCACAGGTCACTCTAATTTCCCATTAGGAAAAAGAATTAACCACAGGCTCAGCCTGCCGCCGGGAACCAGAATAGGGCCTGAGGCAATCCCGTGCTTTTGCGGCCAGCTCCCAAACAAGACAGTTGAAAAATGGAGCTCAGGGGCACTGCCATTCACAAACCTGCTGAGTTATAAATGATAACTCTCGTCCACAAATATATTGAGGGAAGGCAACAAAGAGGATTTGAAAGCAAGGCAGAATTGCAGGAAACAGGTTTCAGGAGGTAGATTCGAATCACCTGTAAAGCACATGAAAAGCGGCAAAACGTCGACAATGATGCCCTTGGCCAAGAAGGGCGTATGCGTTTTTTCCTGAATATATTCATGAAAAAACGCATACGCCCTTTTTGGCCAACCAAGCATCCTTGAAAGGCAAATCAGTGCTACAAAGAAGTCTCGCTTCCCATCGGTCAAAAGGGTCATGCTGCAAAAAGTGTCAAAACCAGAAATGCAGGACAGGCCATGGAGAAATGGCAGCCTTGCTACGCTGATGGGCGGGATGTTAATTGCCAACAGCCACTCTGGAGAAGTGTACGATGTGTCCTGAAACATCGAAAAAACACAGCTTAGGGAGCATAGGGCACGTCCACTCATGGGCGTATAAATTGGGAAAACTAAAAATCAGCAAGACACAGGCACCCCAAAGTTTAGGGCTGCTCTGTTGACAAGAACCTCCACTTCATGACAACTTAAATATCCCAGGAAAGAGAAAAATGGATAAAGAAGTTGTGGTCCTTATGTACAATGGAATATCACTCAGACATGAAATCAATGTCATAAGGCTAGTAGAAGCAAGATGAGTGGACTTAGGTACGACGATTCTAAGTGAAATAAGTCACACAGAAAAAGACACTTATCATAAGCTATCACTTATAGAGGGAATGTAAAAACCGCTACACTTGAACTGAATTACAAAACAGAACAGAGTCACACGTTTAGAAAACACACTATGGCTGCTTAACGGGAAAGGTGAGGTGGGGTGATGCATAAAACAAGGGTTTCAAATTCGCTCAGATACCGTTCCATACACCCAATATGTAATAGACAAGACCTACTCCTTGCTCAGTGAACTGGACTCAACACCCCCTATTCACCGCACAAGAATATATGTGACTAGTAAGAATCTTAAAACCTATGTATTGATATCTGTCTGGAAGTGAGTCAAGTGGGTGTAAAGCCGCATAAACACAGCCGTGAAAAGCAGCTAAACCCCATTATAAAAATAAATTACTTTTAAAAACCCGTAAAACAAAGACAGTGAAAGAGAGAGAAATTCTTACAAAATTCGTTCAGAGGCTGTGATGCAACCTGGATTGACCATATCTACACGCACAGCTGGATGAGACATAAGGTTGGACACTCTTGGGGCTGAAAGGTTGGGTTAGGTAGGGTGAGCAAACGCAGACCCTTCAAAGTAATACTGCGTGGTACCCATTCCATGGGTCCCAAGTCTCCAGGTTCAAGGGCATCTTCCTACATCGAAAACATGCATGAGAAACTCAGAAGATGGTACACCGTGTGATTTTGAAAGGTTTCTAAAACGCACCTCATTTCTCATCTCCTTGTGCTCGGGTTCGCCATTCCAGCTACTTTACTAGCAATCTCCCTACTTGGAGAATCAGCACCTTTAACCTCCTGTTCCCTACAGGTTGCAATTTGTCCTGAGGATGAACGGGAAGCGGGGGAACCAATGAGAGACTAGATCTAGCTGTTGGGACAGGCACAGGTCACTCTATTTTCCCATCAGGAAGAAGAATTAACCACAGGCTCAGCCTGCTGCCAGGAACCAAAATAGGGCCTGAGGCAATCCCGTGCTTTTGCGGCCAGCTCTCAAAAAAGACAGTTGAAAAATGGAGCTCAGGGACACTGCAATTCACAAACCCGCAGAGTTATAAGTGATAACTCTCATCCACAGATATATTGAGGGAAGGCAACGAAGAGGATTTGAAAGCAAGGCAGAATTGCAGGAAACAGATTTCAGGAGGTAGATTCGAATCGCCTTTAAGGCACATGAAAAGCGGCAAAACGTCGACAATGATGCCCTTGGCCAAAAAGGGCGTATGCGTTTTTTCCTGAATATATTCAGGAAAAAACGCATACGCCCTTTTTGGCCAACCAAGAAACCTGGAAAGGCAAATCAGCGCTAAAAAGAAGTCTCGCTTCCCATCGGCCAAAAGGGACATGCTGCAAAAAGTGTCAAAACCAGAAATGCAGGACAGGCCATGGAGAAATGGCAGCCTTGCTACGCTGATGGGCGGGATGTTAATTGCCAACAGCCACTCTGGAGAAGTGTACGGTGTGTCCTGAAACATCGAAAAAACACAGCTTAGTGAGCATAGGGCACGTCCACTCATGGGCGTATAAATTGGGAAAACTAAAAATGAGCAAGACACAGGCACCCCAAAGTTTGGGGCTGCTCTGTTGACAAGAACCTCCACTTCATGACACCTTAAATATCCCAGGAAAGAGAAAAATGGATAAAAAATTGTGGTCCTTATGTACAATGGAATATCACTCAGACATGAAATCAATGTCATAAGGCTAGTAGAAGCAAGATGAGTGGACTTAGGTACGACGATTCTAAGTGAAATAAGTCACACAGAAAAAGACACTTATCATAAGCTATCACTTATAGACGGAATGTAAAAACCGCTACACTTGAACTGAATTACAAAACAGAACAGAGTCACACGTTTAGAAAACACACTATGGCTGCTTAACGGGAAAGGTGAGGTGGGGTGATGCATAAAACAAGTGTTTCAAATTCGCTCAGATACCGTTCCATACACCCAATATGTAATAGACAAGACCTACTCCTTGCTCAGTGAACTGGACTCAACACGCCCTATTCACCGCACAAGAATATATGTGACTAGTAACAATCTTAAAACCTATGTATTGATATCTGTCTGGAAGTGAGTCAAGTGGGTGTAAAGCCGCATAAACACAGCCGTGAAAAGCAGCTATACCCCATTATAAAAATAAATTACTTTTAAAAACCCGTAAAACAAAGACAGTGAAAGAGAGAGAAATTCTTACAAAATTCGTTCAGAGGCTGTGATGCAACCTGGATTGACCATATCTACACGCACAGCTGGATGAGACATAAGGATGGACACTCTTGGGGCTGAAAGGTTGGGTTAGGTTGGGTGACCAAACGCAGACCCTTCAAAGTAATACTGCGTGGTACCCATTCCATGGGTCCCAAGTCTCCAGGTTCAAGGGCATCTTCCTACATCGAAAACATGCATGAGAAACTCATAAGATGGTACACCGTGTGATTTTGAAAGGTTTCTAAAACGCACCTCATTTCTCAGCTCCGTGTGCTCGGGTTCGCCATTCCAGCTACTTTACTAGCAATCTCCCTACTTGGAGAATCAGCACCTTTAACCTCCTGTTCCCTACAGGTTGCAATTTGTCCTGAGGATGAACGGGAAGAGGGGGAACCAATGAGAGACTAGATCTAGCTGTTGGGACAGGCACAGGTCACTCTATTTTCCCATCAGGAAGAAGAATTAACCACAGGCTCAGCCTGCTGCCAGGAACCAAAATAGGGCCTGAGGCAATCCCGTGCTTTTGCGGCCAGCTCTCAAAAAAGACAGTTGAAAAATGGAGCTCAGGGACACTGCAATTCACAAACCCGCAGAGTTATAAGTGATAACTCTCATCCACAAATATATTGTGGGAAGGCAACGAAGAGGATTTGAAAGCAAGGCAGAATTGCAGGAAACAGATTTCAGGAGGTAGATTCGAATCGCCTTTAAGGCACATGAAAAGCGGCAAAACGTCGACAATGATGCCCTTGGCCAAAAAGGGCGTATGCGTTTTTTCCTGAATATATTCAGGAAAAAACGCATACGCCCTTTTTGGCCAACCAAGCAAACTGGAAAGGCAAATCAGCGCTAAAAAGAAGTCTCGCTTCCCATCGGCCAAAAGGGACATGCTGCAAAAAGTGTCAAAACCAGAAATGCAGGACAGGCCATGGAGAAATGGCAGCCTTGCTACGCTGATGGGCGGTATGTTAATTGCCAACAGCCACTCTGGAGAAGTGTACGGTGTGTCCTGAAACATCGAAAAAACACAGCTTAGGGAGCATAGGGCACGTCCACTCATGGGCGTATAAATTGGGAAAACTAAAAATCAGCAAGACACAGGCACCCCAAAGTTTAGGGCTGCTGTGTTGACAAGAACCTCCACTTCACGACAACTTAAATATCCCAGGAAAGAGAAAAATGGATAAAGAAGTTGTGGTCCTTACGTACAATGGAATATCACTCAGACATGAAATCAATGTCATAAGGCTAGTAGAAGCAAGATGATTGGACTTAGGTACGACGATTCTAAGTGAAATAAGTCACACAGAAAAAGACACTTATCATAAGCTATCACTTATAGAGGGAATGTAAAAACCGCTACACTTGAACTGAATTACAGAACTGAACAGAATCACACGTTTAGAAAACACACTATGGCTGCTTAACGGGAAAGGTGAGGAGGGGTGATGCATAAAACAAGGGGTTCAAATTCGCTCAGATACCGTTCCATACACCCAATATGTAATAGACAAGACCTACTCCTTGCTCAGTGAACTGGACTCAACACGCCCTATTCACCGCACAAGAATATATGTGACTAGTAACAATCTTAAAACCTATGTATTGATATCTGTCTGGAAGTGAGTCAAGTGGGTGTAAATCTGCATAAACACAGCCGTGAAAAGCAGCTAAACCCCATTATAAAAATAAATTACTTTTAAAAACCCGTAAAACAAAGACAGTGAAAGAGAGAGAAATTCTTACAAAATTCGTTCAGAGGCTGTGATGCAACCTGGATTGACCATATCTACACGCACAGCTGGATGAGACATAAGGGTGGACAGTCTTGGGGCTGAAAGGTTGGGTTAGGTTGGGTGAGCAAACACAGACCCTTTAAAGTAATACTGCGTGGTACCCATCCCATGGGTCCCAAGTCTCCAGGTTCAAGGGCATCTTCCTACATCGAAAACATGCATGAGAAACTCATAAGATGGTACACCGTGTGATTTTGAAAGGTTTCTAAAACGCACCTCATTTCTCATCTCCTTGTGCTCGGGTTCGCCATTCCAGCTACTTTACTAGCAATCTCCCTACTTGGAGAATCAGCACCTTTAACCTCCTGTTCCCTACAGGTTGCAATTTGTCCTGAGGATGAACGGGAAGAGGGGCAACCAATGAGAGACTAGATCTAGCTGTTGGGACAGGCACAGGTCACTCTATTTTCCCATCAGGAAGAAGAATTAACCACAGGCTCAGCCTGCTGCCAGGAACCAGAATAGGGCCTGAGGCAATCCCGTGCTTTTGCGGCCAGCTCTCAAAAAAGACAGTTGAAAAATGGAGCTCAGGGACACTGCAATTCACAAACCCGCAGAGTTATAAGTGATAACTCTCATCCACAGATATATTGAGGGAAGTCAACGAAGAGGATTTGAAAGCAAGGCAGAATTGCAGGAAACAGATTTCAGGAGGTAGATTCGAATCGCCTTTAAGGCACATGAAAAGCGGCAAAACGTCGACAATGATGCCCTTGGCCAAAAAGGGCGTATGCGTTTTTTCCTGAATATATTCAGGAAAAAACGCATACGCCCTTTTTGGCCAACCAAGCAACCTGGAAAGGCAAATCAGGGCTACAAAGAAGTCTCGCTTCCCATGGGTCAAAAGGGCCATGCTGCAAAAAGTGTCAAAACCAGAAATGCAGGACAGGCCATGGAGAAATGGCAGCCTTGCTACGCTGATGGGCGGGATGTAAATAGCCAACAGCCACTCTGGAGAAGTGTACGGTGTGTCCTGAAACATCGAAAAAACACAGCTTAGGGAGCATAGGGCACGTCCACTCATGGGCGTATAAATTGGGAAAACTAAAAATGAGCAAGACACAGGCACCCCAAAGTTTGGGGCTGCTCTGTTGACAAGAACCTCCACTTCATGACACCTTAAATATCCCAGGAAAGAGAAAAATGGATAAAAAAGTTGTGGTCCTTATGTACAATGGAATATCACTCAGACATGAAATCAATGTCATAAGGCTAGTAGAAGCAAGATGAGTGGACTTAGGTACGACGATTCTAAGTGAAATAAGTCACACAGAAAAAGACACTTATCATAAGCTATCACTTATAGAAGGAATGTAAAAACCGCTACACTTGAACTGAATTACAAAACAGAACAGAATCACACGTTTAGAAAACACACTATGGCTGCTTAACGGGAAAGGTGAGGTGGGGTGATGCATAAAACAATGGTTTCAAATTCACTCAGATACCGTTCCATACACCCAATATGTAATAGACAAGACCTACTCCTTGCTCAGTGAACTGGACTCAACACGCCCTATTCACCGCACAAGAATATATGTGACTAGTAACAATCTTAAAACCTATGTATTGATATCTGTCTGGAAGTGAGTCAAGTGGGTGTAAATCCGCATAAACACAGCCATGAAAAGCAGCTAAACCCCATTATAAAAATAAATTACTTTTAAAAACCCGTAAAACAAAGACAGTGAAAGAGAGAGAAATTCTTACAAAATTCGTTCAGGGGCTGTGATGCCACCTGGATTGACCATATCTAGACCCACAGCTGGATGAGACATAAGGGTGGACACTCTTGGGGCTGAGAGGTTGGGTGAGGTTGGGTGAGCAAACGCAGACCCTTTAAAGTAATACTGCATGGTACCCATCCCATGGGTCCCAAATCTCCAGGTTCAAGGGCATCTTCCTACATCGAAAACTTGCATGAGGAACCCAGAAGAAGGTACACCGTGTGATTTTGAAAGTTTCTAAAACGCACCTCATTTCTCATCTCCTTGTGCTCGGGTTCGCCATTCCAGCTACTTCACTAGCAATCTCCCTACTTGGAGAATCAGCACCTTTAACCTCCTGTCCTGTACAGGTTGCAATTTGTCCTGAGGATGAACGGGAAGCGGGGCAACCAATGAGAGACTAGATCTAGGTGTTGGGACAGGCACAGGTCACTCTAATTTCCCATTAGGAAAAAGAATTAACCACAGGCTCAGCCTGCCGCCGGGAACCAGAATAGGGCCTGAGGCAATCCCGTGCTTTTGCGGCCAGCTCCCAAACAAGACAGTTGAAAAATGGAGCTCAGGGGCCCTGCCATTCACAAACCTGCTGAGTTATAAATGATAACTCTCGTCCACAAATATATTGAGGGAAGGCAACAAAGAGGATTTGAAAGCAAGGCAGAATTGCAGGAAACAGGTTTCAGGAGGTAGATTCGAATCGCCTGTAAAGCACATGAAAAGCGGCAAAACGTCGACAATGATGCCCTTGGCCAAGAAGGGCGTATGCGTTTTTTCCTGAATATATTCATGAAAAAACGCATACGCCCTTTTTGGCCAACCAAGCAACCTTGAAAGGCAAATCAGTGCTACAAAGAAGTCTCGCTTCCCATCGGTCAAAAGGGTCATGCTGCAAAAAGTGTCAAAACCAGAAATGCAGGACAGGCCATGGAGAAATGGCAGCCTTGCTACGCTGATGGGCGGGATGTTAATTGCCAACAGCCACTCTGGAGAAGTGTACGGTGTGTCCTGAAACATCGAAAAAACACAGCTTAGGGAGCATAGGGCACGTCCACTCAAGGGCGTATAAATTGGGAAAACTAAAAATCAGCAAGACACAGGCACCCCAAAGTTTAGGGCTGCTCTGTTGACAAGAACCTCCACTTCATGACAACTTAAATATCCCAGGAAAGAGAAAAATGGATAAAGAAGTTGTGGTCCTTATGTACAATGGAATATCACTCAGACATGAAATCAATGTCATAAGGCTAGTAGAAGCAAGATGAGTGGACTTAGGTACGACGATTCTAAGTGAAATAAGTCACACAGAAAAAGACACTTATCATAAGCTATCACTTATAGAGGGAATGTAAAAACCGCTACACTTGAACTGAATTACAAAACAGAACAGAGTCACACGTTTAGAAAACACACTATGGCTGCTTAACGGGAAAGGTGAGGTGGGGTGATGCATAAAACAAGGGTTTCAAATTCGCTCAGATACCGTTCCATACACCCAATATGTAATAGACAAGACCTACTCCTTGCTCAGTGAACTGGACTCAACACCCCCTATTCACCGCACAAGAATATATGTGACTAGTAAGAATCTTAAAACCTATGTATTGATATCTGTCTGGAAGTGAGTCAAGTGGGTGTAAAGCCGCATAAACACAGCCGTGAAAAGCAGCTAAACCCCATTATAAAAATAAATTACTTTTAAAAACCCGTAAAACAAAGACAGTGAAAGAGAGAGAAATTCTTACAAAATTCGTTCAGAGGCTGTGATGCAACCTGGATTGACCATATCTACACGCACAGCTGGATGAGACATAAGGTTGGACACTCTTGGGGCTGAAAGGTTGGGTTAGGTAGGGTGAGCAAACGCAGACCCTTCAAAGTAATACTGCGTGGTACCCATTCCATGGGTCCCAAGTCTCCAGGTTCAAGGGCATCTTCCTACATCGAAAACATGCATGAGAAACTCAGAAGATGGTACACCGTGTGATTTTGAAAGGTTTCTAAAACGCACCTCATTTCTCATCTCCTTGTGCTCGGGTTCGCCATTCCAGCTACTTTACTAGCAATCTCCCTACTTGGAGAATCAGCACCTTTAACCTCCTGTTCCCTACAGGTTGCAATTTGTCCTGAGGATGAACGGGAAGCGGGGGAACCAATGAGAGACTAGATCTAGCTGTTGGGACAGGCACAGGTCACTCTATTTTCCCATCAGGAAGAAGAATTAACCACAGGCTCAGCCTGCTGCCAGGAACCAAAATAGGGCCTGAGGCAATCCCGTGCTTTTGCGGCCAGCTCTCAAAAAAGACAGTTGAAAAATGGAGCTCAGGGACACTGCAATTCACAAACCCGCAGAGTTATAAGTGATAACTCTCATCCACAGATATATTGAGGGAAGGCAACGAAGAGGATTTGAAAGCAAGGCAGAATTGCAGGAAACAGATTTCAGGAGGTAGATTCGAATCGCCTTTAAGGCACATGAAAAGCGGCAAAACGTCGACAATGATGCCCTTGCCCAAAAAGGGCGTATGCGTTTTTTCCTGAATATATTCAGGAAAAAACGCATACGCCCTTTTTGGCCAACCAAGAAACCTGGAAAGGCAAATCAGCGCTAAAAAGAAGTCTCGCTTCCCATCGGCCAAAAGGGACATGCTGCAAAAAGTGTCAAAACCAGAAATGCAGGACAGGCCATGGAGAAATGGCAGCCTTGCTACGCTGATGGGCGGGATGTTAATTGCCAACAGCCACTCTGGAGAAGTGTACGGTGTGTCCTGAAACATCGAAAAAACACAGCTTAGTGAGCATAGGGCACGTCCACTCATGGGCGTATAAATTGGGAAAACTAAAAATGAGCAAGACACAGGCACCCCAAAGTTTGGGGCTGCTCTGTTGACAAGAACCTCCACTTCATGACACCTTAAATATCCCAGGAAAGAGAAAAATGGATAAAAAATTGTGGTCCTTATGTACAATGGAATATCACTCAGACATGAAATCAATGTCATAAGGCTAGTAGAAGCAAGATGAGTGGACTTAGGTACGACGATTCTAAGTGAAATAAGTCACACAGAAAAAGACACTTATCATAAGCTATCACTTATAGAGGGAATGTAAAAACCGCTACACTTGAACTGAATTACAAAACAGAACAGAGTCACACGTTTAGAAAACACACTATGGCTGCTTAACGGGAAAGGTGAGGTGGGGTGATGCATAAAACAAGTGTTTCAAATTCGCTCAGATACCGTTCCATACACCCAATATGTAATAGACAAGACCTACTCCTTGCTCAGTGAACTGGACTCAACACGCCCTATTCACCGCACAAGAATATATGTGACTAGTAACAATCTTAAAACCTATGTATTGATATCTGTCTGGAAGTGAGTCAAGTGGGTGTAAAGCCGCATAAACACAGCCGTGAAAAGCAGCTATACCCCATTATAAAAATAAATTACTTTTAAAAACCCGTAAAACAAAGACAGTGAAAGAGAGAGAAATTCTTACAAAATTCGTTCAGAGGCTGTGATGCAACCTGGATTGACCATATCTACACGCACAGCTGGATGAGACATAAGGATGGACACTCTTGGGGCTGAAAGGTTGGGTTAGGTTGGGTGAGCAAACGCAGACCCTTCAAAGTAATACTGCGTGGTACCCATTCCATGGGTCCCAAGTCTCCAGGTTCAAGGGCATCTTCCTACATCGAAAACATGCATGAGAAACTCATAAGATGGTACACCGTGTGATTTTGAAAGGTTTCTAAAACGCACCTCATTTCTCATCTCCTTGTGCTCGGGTTCGCCATTCCAGCTACTTTACTAGCAATCTCCCTACTTGGAGAATCAGCACCTTTAACCTCCTGTTCCCTGCAGGTTGCAATTTGTCCTGAGGATGAACGGGAAGAGGGGGAACCAATGAGAGACTAGATCTAGCTGTTGGGACAGGCACAGGTCACTCTATTTTCCCATCAGGAAGAAGAATTAACCACAGGCTCAGCCTGCTGCCAGGAACCAAAATAGGGCCTGAGGCAATCCCATGCTTTTGTGGCCAGCTCTCAAAAAAGACAGTTGAAAAATGGAGCTCAGGGACACTGCAATTCACAAACCCGCAGAGTTATAAGTGATAACTCTCATCCACAGATATATTGAGGGAAGGCAACGAAGAGGATTTGAAAGCAAGGCAGAATTGCAGGAAACAGATTTCAGGAGGTAGATTCGAATCGCCTTTAAGGCACATGAAAAGCGGCAAAACGTCGACAATGATGCCCTTGGCCAAAAAGGGCGTATGCGTTTTTTCCTGAATATATTCAGGAAAAAACGCATACGCACTTTTTGGCCAACCAAGCAACCTGGAAAGGCAAATCAGCGCTAAAAAGAAGTCTCGCTTCCCATCGGCCAAAAGGGACATGCTGCAAAAAGTGTCAAAACCAGAAATGCAGGACAGGCCATGGAGAAATGGCAGCCTTGCTACGCTGATGGGCGGGATGTTAATTGCCAACAGCCACTCTGGAGAAGTGTACGGTGTGTCCTGAAACATCGAAAAAACACAGCTTAGTGAGCATAGGGCACGTCCACTCATGGGCGTATAAATTGGGAAAACTAAAAATCAGCAAGACACAGGCACCCCAAAGTTTAGGGCTGCTCTGTTGACAAGAACCTCCACTTCATGACACCTTAAATATCCCAGGAAAGAGAAAAATGGATAAAAAAGTTGTGGTCCTTATGTACAATGGAATATCACTCAGACATGAAATCAATGTCATAAGGCTAGTAGAAGCAAGATGAGTGGACTTAGGTACGACGATTCTAAGTGAAATAAGTCACACAGAAAAAGACACTTATCATAAGCTATCACTTATAGAGGGAATGTAAAAACCGCTACACTTGAACTGAATTACAAAACAGAACAGAGTCACACGTTTAGAAAACACACTATGGCTGCTTAACGGGAAAGGTGAGGTGGGGTGATGCATAAAACAAGGGGTTCAAATTCGCTCAGATACCGTTCCATACACCCAATATGTAATAGACAAGACCTACTCCTTGCTAAGTGAACTGGACTCAACACCCCCTATTCACCGCACAAGAATATATATGACTAGTAACAATCTTAAAACCTATGTATTGATATCTGTCTGGAAGTGAGTCAAGTGGGTGTAAAGCCGCATAAACACAGCTGTGAAAAGCAGCTAAACCCCATTATAAAAATAAATTACTTTTAAAAACCCGTAAAACAAAGACAGTGAAAGAGAGAGAAATTCTTACAAAATTCGTTCAGGGGCTGAGATGCAACCTGGATTGACCATATCTAGACCCACAGCTGGATGAGACATAAGGGTGGACACTCTTGGGGCTGAGAGGTTGGGTGAGCAAACGCAGACCCTTTAAAGTAATACTGCGTGGTACCCATCCCATGGGTCCCAAATCTCCAGGTTCAAGGGCATCTTCCTACATCGAAAACATGCATGAGAAACTCAGAAGATGGTACACCGTGTGATTTTGAAAGGTTTCTAAAACACACCCCATTTCTCATCTCCTTGTGCTCGGGTTCGCCTTTCCAGCTACTTTACTAGCAATCAACTTACTTGGAGAATCAGCACCTTTAACCTCCTGTTCCCTACAGGTTGCAATTTGTCCTGAGGATGAACGGGAAGAGGAGCAACCAATGAGAGACTAGATCTAGGTTTTGGGACAGGCACAGGTCACTCTATTTTCCCATCAGGAAGAAGAATTAACCACAGGCTCAGCCTGCCGCCGGGAACCAGAATAGGGCCTGAGGCAATCCCGTGCTTTTGCGGCCAGCTCCCAAACAAGACAGTTGAAAAATGGAGCTCAGGGGCCCTGCCATTCACAAACCTGCTGAGTTATAAATGATAACTCTCGTCCACAAATATATTGAGGGAAGGCAACAAAGAGGATTTGAAAGCAAGGCAGAATTGCAGGAAACAGGTTTCAGGAGGTAGATTCGAATCGCCTGTAAAGCACATGAAAAGCGGCAAAACGTCGACAATGATGCCCTTGGCCAAGAAGGGCGTATGCGTTTTTTCCTGAATATATTCATGAAAAAACGCATACGCCCTTTTTGGCCAACCAAGCAACCTTGAAAGGCAAATCAGTGCTACAAAGAAGTCTCGCTTCCCATCGGTCAAAAGGGTCATGCTGCAAAAAGTGTCAAAACCAGAAATGCAGGACAGGCCATGGAGAAATGGCAGCCTTGCTACGCTGATGGGCGGGATGTTAATTGCCAACAGCCACTCTGGAGAAGTGTACGGTGTGTCCTGAAACATCGAAAAAACACAGCTTAGGGAGCATAGGGCACGTCCACTCATGGGCGTATAAATTGGGAAAACTAAAAATCAGCAAGACACAGGCACCCCAAAGTTTAGGGCTGCTCTGTTGACAAGAACCTCCACTTCATGACAACTTAAATATCCCAGGAAAGAGAAAAATGGATAAAGAAGTTGTGGTCCTTATGTACAATGGAATATCACTCAGACATGAAATCAATGTCATAAGGCTAGTAGAAGCAAGATGAGTGGACTTAGGTACGACGATTCTAAGTGAAATAAGTCACACAGAAAAAGACACTTATCATAAGCTATCACTTATAGAGGGAATGTAAAAACCGCTACACTTGAACTGAATTACAAAACAGAACAGAGTCACACGTTTAGAAAACACACTATGGCTGCTTAACGGGAAAGGTGAGGTGGGGTGATGCATAAAACAAGGGTTTCAAATTCGCTCAGATACCGTTCCATACACCCAATATGTAATAGACAAGACCTACTCCTTGCTCAGTGAACTGGACTCAACACCCCCTATTCACCGCACAAGAATATATGTGACTAGTAAGAATCTTAAAACCTATGTATTGATATCTGTCTGGAAGTGAGTCAAGTGGGTGTAAAGCCGCATAAACACAGCCGTGAAAAGCAGCTAAACCCCATTATAAAAATAAATTACTTTTAAAAACCCGTAAAACAAAGACAGTGAAAGAGAGAGAAATTCTTACAAAATTCGTTCAGAGGCTGTGATGCAACCTGGATTGACCATATCTACACGCACAGCTGGATGAGACATAAGGTTGGACACTCTTGGGGCTGAAAGGTTGGGTTAGGTAGGGTGAGCAAACGCAGACCCTTCAAAGTAATACTGCGTGGTACCCATTCCATGGGTCCCAAGTCTCCAGGTTCAAGGGCATCTTCCTACATCGAAAACATGCATGAGAAACTCAGAAGATGGTACACCGTGTGATTTTGAAAGGTTTCTAAAACGCACCTCATTTCTCATCTCCTTGTGCTCGGGTTCGCCATTCCAGCTACTTTACTAGCAATCTCCCTACTTGGAGAATCAGCACCTTTAACCTCCTGTTCCCTACAGGTTGCAATTTGTCCTGAGGATGAACGGGAAGCGGGGGAACCAATGAGAGACTAGATCTAGCTGTTGGGACAGGCACAGGTCACTCTATTTTCCCATCAGGAAGAAGAATTAACCACAGGCTCAGCCTGCTGCCAGGAACCAAAATAGGGCCTGAGGCAATCCCGTGCTTTTGCGGCCAGCTCTCAAAAAAGACAGTTGAAAAATGGAGCTCAGGGACACTGCAATTCACAAACCCGCAGAGTTATAAGTGATAACTCTCATCCACAGATATATTGAGGGAAGGCAACGAAGAGGATTTGAAAGCAAGGCAGAATTGCAGGAAACAGATTTCAGGAGGTAGATTCGAATCGCCTTTAAGGCACATGAAAAGCGGCAAAACGTCGACAATGATGCCCTTGCCCAAAAAGGGCGTATGCGTTTTTTCCTGAATATATTCAGGAAAAAACGCATACGCCCTTTTTGGCCAACCAAGAAACCTGGAAAGGCAAATCAGCGCTAAAAAGAAGTCTCGCTTCCCATCGGCCAAAAGGGACATGCTGCAAAAAGTGTCAAAACCAGAAATGCAGGACAGGCCATGGAGAAATGGCAGCCTTGCTACGCTGATGGGCGGGATGTTAATTGCCAACAGCCACTCTGGAGAAGTGTACGGTGTGTCCTGAAACATCGAAAAAACACAGCTTAGTGAGCATAGGGCACGTCCACTCATGGGCGTATAAATTGGGAAAACTAAAAATGAGCAAGACACAGGCACCCCAAAGTTTGGGGCTGCTCTGTTGACAAGAACCTCCACTTCATGACACCTTAAATATCCCAGGAAAGAGAAAAATGGATAAAAAATTGTGGTCCTTATGTACAATGGAATATCACTCAGACATGAAATCAATGTCATAAGGCTAGTAGAAGCAAGATGAGTGGACTTAGGTACGACGATTCTAAGTGAAATAAGTCACACAGAAAAAGACACTTATCATAAGCTATCACTTATAGAGGGAATGTAAAAACCGCTACACTTGAACTGAATTACAAAACAGAACAGAGTCACACGTTTAGAAAACACACTATGGCTGCTTAACGGGAAAGGTGAGGTGGGGTGATGCATAAAACAAGTGTTTCAAATTCGCTCAGATACCGTTCCATACACCCAATATGTAATAGACAAGACCTACTCCTTGCTCAGTGAACTGGACTCAACACGCCCTATTCACCGCACAAGAATATATGTGACTAGTAACAATCTTAAAACCTATGTATTGATATCTGTCTGGAAGTGAGTCAAGTGGGTGTAAAGCCGCATAAACACAGCCGTGAAAAGCAGCTATACCCCATTATAAAAATAAATTACTTTTAAAAACCCGTAAAACAAAGACAGTGAAAGAGAGAGAAATTCTTACAAAATTCGTTCAGAGGCTGTGATGCAACCTGGATTGACCATATCTACACGCACAGCTGGATGAGACATAAGGATGGACACTCTTGGGGCTGAAAGGTTGGGTTAGGTTGGGTGAGCAAACGCAGACCCTTCAAAGTAATACTGCGTGGTACCCATTCCATGGGTCCCAAGTCTCCAGGTTCAAGGGCATCTTCCTACATCGAAAACATGCATGAGAAACTCATAAGATGGTACACCGTGTGATTTTGAAAGGTTTCTAAAACGCACCTCATTTCTCATCTCCTTGTGCTCGGGTTCGCCATTCCAGCTACTTTACTAGCAATCTCCCTACTTGGAGAATCAGCACCTTTAACCTCCTGTTCCCTGCAGGTTGCAATTTGTCCTGAGGATGAACGGGAAGAGGGGGAACCAATGAGAGACTAGATCTAGCTGTTGGGACAGGCACAGGTCACTCTATTTTCCCATCAGGAAGAAGAATTAACCACAGGCTCAGCCTGCTGCCAGGAACCAAAATAGGGCCTGAGGCAATCCCATGCTTTTGTGGCCAGCTCTCAAAAAAGACAGTTGAAAAATGGAGCTCAGGGACACTGCAATTCACAAACCCGCAGAGTTATAAGTGATAACTCTCATCCACAGATATATTGAGGGAAGGCAACGAAGAGGATTTGAAAGCAAGGCAGAATTGCAGGAAACAGATTTCAGGAGGTAGATTCGAATCGCCTTTAAGGCACATGAAAAGCGGCAAAACGTCGACAATGATGCCCTTGGCCAAAAAGGGCGTATGCGTTTTTTCCTGAATATATTCAGGAAAAAACGCATACGCACTTTTTGGCCAACCAAGCAACCTGGAAAGGCAAATCAGCGCTAAAAAGAAGTCTCGCTTCCCATCGGCCAAAAGGGACATGCTGCAAAAAGTGTCAAAACCAGAAATGCAGGACAGGCCATGGAGAAATGGCAGCCTTGCTACGCTGATGGGCGGGATGTTAATTGCCAACAGCCACTCTGGAGAAGTGTACGGTGTGTCCTGAAACATCGAAAAAACACAGCTTAGTGAGCATAGGGCACGTCCACTCATGGGCGTATAAATTGGGAAAACTAAAAATCAGCAAGACACAGGCACCCCAAAGTTTAGGGCTGCTCTGTTGACAAGAACCTCCACTTCATGACACCTTAAATATCCCAGGAAAGAGAAAAATGGATAAAAAAGTTGTGGTCCTTATGTACAATGGAATATCACTCAGACATGAAATCAATGTCATAAGGCTAGTAGAAGCAAGATGAGTGGACTTAGGTACGACGATTCTAAGTGAAATAAGTCACACAGAAAAAGACACTTATCATAAGCTATCACTTATAGAGGGAATGTAAAAACCGCTACACTTGAACTGAATTACAAAACAGAACAGAGTCACACGTTTAGAAAACACACTATGGCTGCTTAACGGGAAAGGTGAGGTGGGGTGATGCATAAAACAAGGGGTTCAAATTCGCTCAGATACCGTTCCATACACCCAATATGTAATAGACAAGACCTACTCCTTGCTAAGTGAACTGGACTCAACACCCCCTATTCACCGCACAAGAATATATATGACTAGTAACAATCTTAAAACCTATGTATTGATATCTGTCTGGAAGTGAGTCAAGTGGGTGTAAAGCCGCATAAACACAGCTGTGAAAAGCAGCTAAACCCCATTATAAAAATAAATTACTTTTAAAAACCCGTAAAACAAAGACAGTGAAAGAGAGAGAAATTCTTACAAAATTCGTTCAGGGGCTGAGATGCAACCTGGATTGACCATATCTAGACCCACAGCTGGATGAGACATAAGGGTGGACACTCTTGGGGCTGAGAGGTTGGGTGAGCAAACGCAGACCCTTTAAAGTAATACTGCGTGGTACCCATCCCATGGGTCCCAAATCTCCAGGTTCAAGGGCATCTTCCTACATCGAAAACATGCATGAGAAACTCAGAAGATGGTACACCGTGTGATTTTGAAAGGTTTCTAAAACACACCCCATTTCTCATCTCCTTGTGCTCGGGTTCGCCTTTCCAGCTACTTTACTAGCAATCAACTTACTTGGAGAATCAGCACCTTTAACCTCCTGTTCCCTACAGGTTGCAATTTGTCCTGAGGATGAACGGGAAGAGGAGCAACCAATGAGAGACTAGATCTAGGTTTTGGGACAGGCACAGGTCACTCTATTTTCCCATCAGGAAGAAGAATTAACCACAGGCTCAGCCTGCCGCCCAGAAGCAGAATAGGGCCTGAGGCAATCCCGCGCTTTTGCGGCCAGCTCCCAAAAAAGCGAGTTGAAAAATGGAGCTCAGGGACACTGCAATTCACAAACCCGCAGAGTTATAAATGATAACTCTCATCCACAGATATATTGAGGGAAGGCAACGAAGAGGATTTGAAAGCAAGGCAGAATTGCAGGAAACAGATTTCAGGAGGTAGATTCGAATCGCCTTTAAGGCACATGAAAAGCGGCAAAACGTCGACAATGATGCCCTTGGCCAAAAAGGGCGTATGCGTTTTTTCCTGAATATATTCAGGAAAAAACGCATACGCCCTTTTTGGCCAACCAAGCAACCTGGAAAGGCAAATCAGCGCTACAAAGAAGTCTCGCTTCCCATCGGCCAAAAGGGACATGCTGCAAAAAGTGTCAAAACCAGAAATGCAGGACAGGCCATGGAGAAATGGCAGCCTTGCTACGCTGATGGGCGGGATGTAAATTGCCAACAGCCACTCTGGAGAAGTGTACGGTGTGTCCTGAAACATCGAAAAAACACAGCTTAGGTAGCATAGGGCACGTCCACTCATGGGCGTATAAATTGGGAAAACTAAAAATGAGCAAGACACAGGCACCCCAAAGTTTGGGGCTGCTCTGTTGACAAGAACCTCCACTTCATGACACCTTAAATATCCCAGGAAAGAGAAAAATGGATAAAAAAGTTGTGGTCCTTATGTACAATGGAATATCACTCAGACATGAAATCAATGTCATAAGGCTAGTAGAAGCAAGATGAGTGGACTTAGGTACGACGATTCTACGTGAAATAAGTCACACAGAAAAAGACACTTATCATAAGCTATCACTTATAGAGGGAATGTAAAAACCGCTACACTTGAACTGAATTACAAAACAGAACAGAGTCACACGTTTAGAAAACACACTATGGCTGCTTAACGGGAAAGGTGAGGTGGGGTGATGCATAAAACAAGGGGTTCAAATTCGCTCAGATACCGTTCCATACACCCAATATGTAATAGACAAGACCTACTCCTTGCTCAGTGAACTGGACTCAACACCCCCTATTCACCGCACAAGAATATATGTGACTAGTAAGAATCTTAAAACCTATGTATTGATATCTGTCTGGAAGTGAGTCAAGTGGGTGTAAAGCCGCATAAACACAGCCGTGAAAAGCAGCTAAACCCCATTATAAAAATAAATTACTTTTAAAAACCCGTAAAACAAAGACAGTGAAAGAGAGAGAAATTCTTACAAAATTCGTTCAGAGGCTGTGATGCAACCTGGATTGACCATATCTACACGCACAGCTGGATGAGACATAAGGGTGGACAGTCTTGGGGCTGAAAGGTTGGGTTAGGTTGGGTGAGCAAACACAGACCCTTTAAAGTAATACTGCGTGGTACCCATCCCATGGGTCCCAAGTCTCCAGGTTCAAGGGCATCTTCCTACTTCGAAAACATGCATGAGAAACTCATAAGATGGTACACCGTGTGATTTTGAAAGGTTTCTAAAACGCACCTCATTTCTCATCTCCTTGTGCTCGGGTTCGCCATTCCAGCTACTTTACTAGCAATCTCCCTACTTGGAGAATCAACACCTTTAACCTCCAGTTCTGTACAGGTTGCAATTTGTCCTGAGGATGAACGGGAAGAGGGGAAACCAATGAGAGACTAGATGTAGGTGTTGGGACAGGCACAGGTCACTCTATTTTCCCATCAGGAAGAAGAATTAACCACAGGCTCAGCCTGCTGCCAGGAACCAGAATAGGGCCTGAGGCAATCCCGTGCTTTTGCGGCCAGCTCTCAAAAAAGACAGTTGAAAAATGGAGCTCAGGGACACTGCAATTCACAAACCCGCAGAGTTATAAGTGATAACTCTCATCCACAGATATATTGAGGGAAGTCAACGAAGAGGATTTGAAAGCAAGGCAGAATTGCAGGAAACTGGTTTCAGGAGGTAGATTCGAATCGCCTTTAAAGCACATGAAAAGCGGCAAAACGTCGACAATGATGCCCTTGGCCAAAAAGGGCGTATGCGTTTTTTCCTGAATATATTCAGGAAAAAACGCATACGCCCTTTTAGGCCAACCAAGCAACCTGGAAAGGTAAATCAGCGCTACAAAGAAGTCTCGCTTCCCATCTGTCAAAAGGGCCATGCTGCAAAAAGTGTCAAAACCACAAAAGCAGGACAGGCCATAGAGAAATGGGAGCCTTGCTACACTGATGGGCGGGATGTAAATTGCCAGCAACCACTCTGGAGAAGTGTACGGTGTGGCCTGAAACATCGAAAAAACACAGCTTAGGGAGCATAGGGCACTTCCACTCATGGGCGTATAAATTGGGAAAATTAAAAATCAGCAAGACACAGGCAACCCAAAGTTTAGGGCTGCTCTGTTGACAAGAACCTCCACTTCATGACACCTTAAATATCCCAGGAAAGATAAAAATGGATAAAGAAGTTGTGGTCCTTATGTACAATGGAATATCACTCAGCGATGAAATCAATGTCATAAGGCTAGTAGCAGCATGAGGAGTGGATTTAGGTACGACGACTCTAAGTGAAATAAGCCACACAGAAAAAGACACTTATCATAAGCTATCACTTATAGAGGGAATGTAAAAACTGCTACACTTGAACTGAATTACAAAAGAGAACAGAGTCACACGTTTAGAAAACACACTATGGCTGCTTAACGGGAAAGATGAGGTGGTGTGATGCATAAAACAAGGGTTTCAAATTAGATCAGATACCGTTCCATACACCCAATATGTAATAGACAAGACCTACTCCTTGCTCAGTGAACTGGACTCAACACCCCCTATTCACCGCACAAGTATATATCTGACTAGTGAGAATCTTAAAACCTATGTATTGATATCCCTCTGGAAGTGTGTCAAGTGGGTGTAAAGCCGCATAAACACAGCCGTGAAAAGCAGCTAAACCCCATTATAAAAATAAATTATTTTTACAAACGCATGAAACAAAGACAGTGAAAGAGAGATAAATTCTTACAAAATTCATTCAGGGGCTGTGACGCAACCTGGATTGACCATATCTAGACCCACAGCTGGATGAGACATAAGGGTGGACACTCTTGGGGCTGAGAGGTTTGGTGAGGTTGGGTGAGCCATCGCAGACCCTTAAATGTAATACTGCGTGGTACCCATCCCATGGGTCCCAAATCTCCAGTTTTAAGGGCATCTTCCTGCATTGAAAACATGCATGAGAAACCCAGAAAATGGTACACCATGTGATCGGGAAAGGTTTCTAAAACGCACCTCATTTCTCATCTCCTTGTGCTCGGGTTCACCATTCCAGCTACTTTACTAGCAATCTCCCTACTTGGAGAATCAACACCTTTAACCTCCAGTTCTGTACAGGTTGCAATTTGTCCTGAGGATGAACGGGAAGAGGGGAAACCAATGAGAGACTAGATGTAGGTGTTGGGACAGGCACAGGTCACTCTATTTTCCCATCAGGAAGAAGAAATAACCAGAGGCTCAGCCTGCCACCCGGAACCAGAAGAGGGCCTGAGGCAATCCCGTGCTTTTGCGGCCAGATCCCAAAAAAGCGAGTTGAAAAATGGAGCTCAGGGGCACTGCAATTCTCAAACCTGCAGAGTTATAAATGATAACTCTCGTCCACAAATATATTGAGGGAAGGTAACGAAGAGGATTTGAAAGCAAGGCAGAACTGCAAAACACACATTTCAGGAGGTAGATTCGAATCGCCTTTCAAGCACATGAGAAGCGGCAAAAGGTCGACAATGATGCCCTTGGCAAAAAAGGGCGTATGCGTTTTTTCCTGAATATATTCAGGAAAAAACGCATACGCCCTTTTTGGCCAACCAAGCAACCTGGAAAGGCAAATCAGCGCTACAAAGAAGTCTCGCTTCCCATCGGTCAAAAGGGCCATGCTGAAAAAAGTGTCAAAACCACAAATGCAGGACAGGCCATGGAGAAATGGCAGCCTTGTTATGCTGATGGGCGGGATGTAAATTGCCAACAGCCACTCTGGAGAAGTGTACGGTGTGTCCAGAAACATCGAAAAAACACAGCTTAGGGAGCATAGGGCACGTCCACTCATGGGCGTATAAAGTGGGAAAACTAAAAATCAGCAAGACACAGGCACCCCAAAGTTTAGGGCTGCTCTGTTGACAAGAACCTCCACTTCATGACACCTTAAATATCCCAGGAAAGAGAAAAATGGATAAAGAAGTTGTGGTCCTTATGTACAATGGAATATCACTCAGCCATGAAATCAATGTCATAAGGCTAGTAGCAGCATGATGAGTGTATTTAGGTACGACGACTCTAAGTGAAATAAGTCACACAGAAAAAGACACATATCAAAAGCTATCACTTATAGAGGGATGTAAAAACCGCTACACTTGAACTGAATTACAAATCAGAACAGAGTCACCCATTTTGAAAACACACTATGGCTGCTTAACGGGAAAGGTGAGGTGGGGTGATGCATAAAACAAGGGTTTCAAATTATCTCAGATACCGTTCCATACTCCCAATATGTAATAGACAAGACCTACTCCTTGCTCAGTGAACTGGACTCAACACCCCCTATTCACCACACAAGAATATATCTGACTTGTGAGAATCTTAAAACCTATGTATTGATATCTCTCTGGAAGTGAGTCAAGTGGGTGTAAAGCCGCATAAACACAGCCGTGAAAAGCAGCTAAACCCCATTATAAAAATAAATTAGTTTTAAAAACCCATGAAACAAAGACAGTGAAAGAGAGAGAAATTCTTACAAAATTCATTCAGGTGCTGTGACGCAACCTGGATTGACCATATCTAGACCCACAGCTGGATGAGACATAAAGGTGGACACTCTTAGGGCTGAGAGGTTTGGTGTGGTTGGGTGAGCAAATGCAGACCCTTTAAAGTAATACTGCGTGGTACCCATCCCAATTGTCCCCAATCTCCAGGTTCAAGGGCATCTTCCTACATCGAAAACATGCATGAGAAACCCAGAAGATGGTACACCGTGTGATTGGGAAAGTTTCTAAAACGCACCTCATTTCTCAACTCCGTGTGCTCGGGGTCGCCATTCCAGCTACTTTACTAGCAATCTTCCTACTTGGAGAATCAGCACCTTTAACCTCCTGTTCCATACAGGTTGCAATTTGTCCTAAGGATGAATGGGAAGAGGGGCAACCAATGAGAGACTAGATCTAGGTGTTGGGACAGGCACAGGTCACTCTATTTTCCCATCAGGAAGAAGAATTAACCACAGGCTCAGCCTGCCGCCCGGAACCAGAATAGGGCCTGAGGCAATCCCGCGCTTCTGCGGCCAGCTCCCAAAAAAGCCAGTTGAAAAATGGAGCACATGGGCACTGCAATTCACAAACCTGCAGAGTTATAAATGATAACTCTCGTCCACAAATATATTGAGGGAAGGCAACGAAGAGGATTTGAAAGCAAGGCAGAGTTGCAGGATACAGGTTTCAGGAGGTAGATTCAAATCGCCCTTAAAGCACATGAAAAGCGGCAAAACGTCGACAATGATGCCCTTGGCCAAACAGGGCGTATGCGTTTTTTCCTGAATATTATCAGGAAAAAACGCATACGCCCTGTTTGGCCAACCAAGCAACCTCGAAAGGCTAATCAGCGCTACAAAGAAGTCTCGCTTCCCATCGGTCAAAAGGGCCATGCTGAAAAAAGTTTCAAAACCACAAATGCAGGACAGGCCATGGAGAAATGGGAGCCTTGCTACGCTGATGGGTGGGATGTAAATTGCCAACAGCCACTCTGGAGAAGTGTACGGTGTGTCCTGAAATATCGAGAAAACACAGCTTAGGGAGCATAGGGCACGTCCACTCAAGGGCGTATAAATTGGGAAAACTAAAAATCAGCAAGACAAAGGCACCCCAAAGTTTTGGGCTGCTCTGTTGACAAGAACCTCCACTTCATGACACCTTAAATATCCCAGGAAAGAGAAAAATGGATAAAGAAGTTGTGGTTCTTATATACAATGGAATATCACTCTGCCATGAAATCAATGTCATAAGGCCAGTAGACGCAAGATGGGTGGACTTAGGTACGACGATTCTAAGGGAAATAAGTCACACAGAAAAAGACACTTATCAAAAGCTCTCACTTATAGAGGGAATGTAAAATCCGCTACACTTGAATTGAATTACAAATCAGAACAGAGTCACATATTTAAAACACACTATGGCTGCTTAACGGGAAAGTGACGTGGGGTGATGCATAAAACAAGGGTTTCAAATTAGCTCAGATACCGTTCCATACACCCAATAAGTAATAGAAAAGACCTACTCCTTGCTCAGTGAACTGGACTCAACACCCCCTATTCACCGCACAAGAATATATCTGACTATTGAGAATCTTAAAACCTATGTATTGATATCTCTCTGGAAGTGAGTCAAGTGGGTGTAAAGCCGCATAAACACAGCCGTGAAAAGCAGCTAAACCCCATTATAAAAATAAATTACTTCTAAAAACCCGTAAAACAAAGACAGTGAAAAAGAGAGAAATTCTTACAAAATTCCTTCAGGGGCTGTGACGCAACCTGGGTTGAACATATCTAGACCCACAGTTGGATGAGACCTAAGGGTGGACACTCTTGGGGCTGAGAGGTTTGGTGAGGTTGGGTGAGCAAACGTAGACCCCTTAAAGTAATACTGCGTGGTACCCATCCCATGGGTCCCAAATCTCCAGGTTCAAGGGCGTCATCCTACATCGAAAACACGCATGGGAATCCTAGATGATGGTACACCATCTGATCGGGAAGTGTTTCTGAAACGCACCTCATTTCTAATTTCCTTGTGCTCGGGTACGCTATTCCAGCTACTTTACTAGAAATCTCCCTACTTGGAGGATCAGCACCTTTAAGCTCCTGTTCCCTACAGGTTGCAATTTGTCTTGAGGATGAACGGGAAGAGGGGCAACCAATGAGAGACTAGATCTAGGTGTTGGGACAGGCACAGGTCACTCTATTTTCCCATCAGGAAGAAGAATTAACCACAGGCTCAGCCTGCCCCCCGGAACCTGAATAGGGCCTGAGGCAATCCCGTGCTTTTGCGGACAGATCCCAAAAAAGACAGTTGAAAAATGGAGCTCAGGGGCACTGCAATTCACAAACGTGCTGAGATATAAACTATAACTCTCGTCCACAAATATATTGAGGGAAGGCAAGGAAGAGGATTTATAAGCAAGGCAGAATTGCAGGAAACAGATTTCAGGAGGTAGAATCGAATCACCTTTAAAGCACATGAAAAGCGGCAAAACGTCGACAATGATGCCCTTGGACAAAAAGGGCGTATGCGTTTTTTCCTGAATATATTCAGGAAAAAACGCATACGCCCTTTTTGGCCAACCAAGCAACCTGGAAAGGCAAATCAGCGCTACAAAGAAGTCTCGCTTCCCATAGGTCAAAAGGGTCATGCTGCAAAAAGTGTCAAAACCAGAAATGCAGGACAGACCATGGAGAAATGGTAGCCTTGCTACGCTGATGGGTGGGATGTAAATTGCCAACAAACACTCTGGAGAAGTGTACGGTGTGTCCTGAAACATCGAAAAAACACAGCTTAGGGAGCATAGGGCACGTCCACTCATGGGTGTATAAATTGGGAAAACTAAAAATCAGCAAGACACAGGCACCCCAAAGTTTAGGGCTGCTCTGTTGACAAGAACCTCCACTTCATGACACCTTAAATATCCTAGGAAAGAGAAAAATGGATAAAGAAGTTGTGGTCCTTATGTACAATGGAATATCACTCAGACATGAAATCAATGTCATAAGGCTAGTAGAAGCAAGATGAGTGGATTTAGGTACGACGATTCTAAGTGAAATAAGTCACACAGAAAAAGACACTTATCATAAGCTATCACTTATAGAGGGAATGTAAAAAGCGCTACACTTGAACTGAATTACAAAACAGAACAGAGTAACACGTTTAGAAAACACACTATGGCTGCTTAACGGGAAAGGTGAGGTGGGGTGATGCATAAAACAAGGGTTTCAAATTCGCTCAGATACCGTTCCATACACCCAATATGTAATAGACAAGACCTACTCCTTGCTCAGTGAACTGGACTCAACACCCCCTATTCACCGCACAAGAATATATGTGACTAGAAAGTATCTTAAAACCTATGTATTGATATCTGTCTGGAAGTGAGTCAAGTGGGTGTAAAGCCACATAAACACAGCCGTGAAAAGCAGTTAAACCCCAGTATAAAAATAAATTACTTTTAAAAACCCGTAAAACAAAGACAGTGAAAGAGAGAGAAATTCTTACAAAATTCGTTCAGAGGCTGTTATGCAACCTGGATTGACCATATCTAGACCCACAGCTGGATGAGACATAAGGGTGGACACTCTTGGGGCTGAAAGGTTGGGTGAGGTTGGGTGAGCAAACGCAGACCCTTTAAAGTAATACTGCCTGGTACCCATCCCATGGGTCCCAAATCTCCAGGTTCAAGGGCATCTTCCTACATCGAAAACATGCATGAAAAACCCAGAAGATGGTACACCGTGTGATTTTGAAAGGTTTCTAATATGCACCTCATTTCTCATCTCCTTGTGCTCGGGTTCACCATTCCAGTTACTTTACTAGCAATATCCCTACTTGGAGAATCAGCACCTTTATCCTCCTGTTCCCTACAGGTTGCAATTTGTCCTGAGGATGAACGGGAAGAGGGGCAACCAATGAGAGACTAGATCTAGGTGTTGGGACAGGCACAGGTCACTCTATTTTCCCATCAGGAAGAAGAATTAACCACAGGCTCAGCCTGCCGCCCAGAAGCAGAATAGGGCCTGAGGGAATCCCACGCTTTTGCGGCCAGCTCCCAAAAAAGCGAGTTGAAAAATGGAGCTCAGGGACACTGCAATTCACAAACCCGCAGCGTTATAAATGATAACTCTCATCCACAGATATATTGAGGGAAGGCAACGAAGAGGATTTGAAAGCAAGGCAGAATTGCAGGAAACAGATTTCAGGAGGTAGATTCGAATCGCCTTTAAAGCACATGAAAAGCGGCAAAACGTCGACAATGATGCCCTTGGCCAAAAAGGGCGTATGCGTTTTTTCCTGAATATATTCAGGAAAAAATGCATACGCCCTTTTTGGCCAACCAAGCAACCTGGAAAGGCAAATCAGCGCTACAAAGAAGTCTCGCTTCCCATCGGTCAAAAGGGTCATGCTGCAAAAAGTGTAAAAACCAGAAATGCAGGACAGGCCATGGAGAAATGGCAGCCTTGCTACGCTGATGGGCGGGATGTAAATTTCCAACAGCCACTCTGGAAAAGTGTACGGTGTGTCCTGAAACATCGAAAAAACACAGCTTAGGGAGCATAGGGCACGTCCACTCATGGGCGTATAAATTGGGAAAACTAAAAATCAGCAAGACACAGGCACCCCAAAGTTTAGGGCTGCTCTGTTGACAAGAACCTCCACTTCATGACACCTTAAATATCCCAGGAAAGAGAAAAATGGATAATGAAGTTGTGGTCCTTATGTACAATGGAATATCACTCAGACATGAAATCAATGTCATAAGGCTAGTAGAAGCAAGATGAGTGGATTTAGGTACGACGATTCTAAGTGAAATAAGTCACACAGAAAAAGACACTTATCATAAGCTATCACTTATAGATGGAATGTAAAAACCGCTACACTTGAACTGAATTAAAAAACAGAACAGAGTCACACGTTTAGAAAACACACTATGGCTGCTTAACGGGAAAGGTGAGGTGGGGTGAGGCATAAAACAAGGGTTTCAAATTCGCTCAGATACCGTTCCATACACCCAATATGTAATAGACAAGACCTACTACTTGCTCAGTGAACTGGACTCAACACCCCCTATTCACCGCACAAGAATATATGTGACTAGTAAGAATCTTAAACCTATGTATTGATATCTGTCTGGAAGTGAGTCAAGTGGGTGTAAAGCCACATAAACACAGCCGTGAAAAGCAGCTAAACCCCATTATAAAATAAATTACTTTTAAACCCCGTAAAACAAAGACAGTGAAAGAGAGAGAAATTCTTACAAAATTCGTTCAGAGGCTGTGATGCAACCTGGATTGACCATATCTAGACCCACAGCTGGATGAGACATAAGGGGGACACACTTGGGGGTGAAAGGTTGGGTGAGGTTGGGTGAGCAAACGCAGACCCTTTAAAGTAATACTGCCTGGTACCCATCCCATGGGTCCCAAATCTTCATGTTCAAGGGCATCTTCCTACATCGAAAACATGCATGAGAAACCCAGAAGATGGTACACCGTGTGATTTTGAAAGGTTTCTAATACGCACCTCATTTCTCATCTCCTTGTGCTCGGGTTCGCCATTCCAGCTACTTTACTAGCAATCTCCCTACTTGGAGAATCAGCACCTTTAACCTCCTGTTCCCTACAGGTTGCAATTTGTCCTGAGGATGAACGGCAAGAGGGGCAACCAATGAGAGACTAGATCTAGGTGTTGGGACAGGCACAGGTCACTCTATTTTCCCATGAGGAAGAAGAATTAACCACAGGCTCAGCCTGCCGCCCAGAAGCAGAATAGGGCCTGAGGCAATCCCGCACTTTTGCGGCCAGCTCCCAAAAAAGCGAGTTGAAAAATGGAGCTCAGGGACACTGCAATTCACAAACCCGCAGCGTTATAAATGATAACTCTCATCCACAGATATATTGAGGGAAGTCAACGAAGAGGATTTGAAAGCAAGGCAGAATTGCAGGAAACAGATTTCAGGAGGTAGATTCGAATCGCCTTTAAAGCACATGAAAAGCGGGAAAACGTCGACAATGATGCCCTTGCCCAAAAAGGGCGTATGCGTTTTTTCCTAAATATATTCAGGAAAAAACGCATACGCCCTTTTTGGCCAACCAAGCAACCTGGAAAGGCAAATCAGCGCTACAAAGAAGTCTCGCTTCCCATCGGTCAAAAGGGTCATGCTGCAAAAAGTGTCAAAACCAGAAATGCAGGACAGGCCATGGAGATATGGCAGCCTTGCTACGCTGATGGGCGGGATGTAAATAGCCAACAGCCACTCTGGAGAAGTGTATGGTGTGTCCTGAAACATCGAAAAAACACAGCTTAGGGAGCATAGGGCACGTCCACTCATGGGCGTATAAATTGGGAAAACTAAAAATCAGCAAGACACAGGCACCCCAAAGTTTAGGGCTGCTCTGTTGACAAGAACCACCACTTCATGACACCTTAAATACCCCAGGAAATAGAAAAATGGATATAGAAGTTGTGGTCCTTATGTACAATGGAATATCACTCAGACATGAAATCAATGTCATAAGGCTAGTAGAAGCAAGATGAGTGGATTTAGGTACGACGATTCTAAGTGAAATAAGTCACACAGAAAAAGACACTTATCATAAGCTATCACTTATAGAGGGAATGTAAAAACCACTACACTTGAACTGAATTACAAAACAGAACAGAGTAACACGTTTAGAAAACACACTATGGCTGCTTAACGGGAAAGGTGAGGTGGGGTGATGCATAAAACAAGGGTTTCAAATTCGCTCAGATACCGTTCCATACACCCAATATGTAATAGACAAGACCTACTCCTTGCTCAGTGAACTGGACTCAACACCCCCTATTCACTGCACAAGAATATATGTGACTAGTAAGAATCTTAAAACCTATGTATTGATATCTGTCTGGAAGTGAGTCAAGTGGGTGTAAAGCCACATAAACACAGCCGTGAAAAGCAGCTAAACCCCATTATAAAAGTAAATTACTTTTAAAAACCCGTAAAACAAAGACAGTGAAAGAGAGAGAAATTCTTACAAAATTCGTTCAGAGGCTGTTATGCAACCTGGATTGACCATATCTAGACCCACAGCTGGATGAGACATAAGGGTGGACACTCTTGGGGCTGAAAGGTTGGGTGAGGTTGGGTGAGCAAACGCAGACCCTTTAAAGTAATACTGCCTGGTACCCATCCCATGGGTCCCAAATCTCCAGGTTCAAGGGCATCTTCCTACATCGAACACATGCATGAAAAACCCAGAAGATGGTACACCGTGTGATTTTGAAAGGTTTCTAATATGCACCTCATTTCTCATCTCCTTGTGCTCGGGTTCACCATTCCAGTTACTTTACTAGCAATATCCCTACTTGGAGAATCAGCACCTTTAACCTCCTGTTCCCTACAGGTTGCAATTTGTCCTGAGGATGAACGGGATGAGGGGCAAACAATGAGAGACTAGATCTAGGTGTTGGGACAGGCACAGGTCAATCTATTTTCCCATCAGGAAGAAGAATTAACCACAACCTCAGCCTGCCGCCAGGAACCAGAATAGGGCCTGAGGCAATCCCGTGCTTTTGCGGCCAGCTCCCAAAAAAGACAGTTGAAAAATGGAGCTCAGGGGAACTGCCATTCACAAACCTGCTTAATTATAAATGATAACTCTCGTCCACAAATATATTGAGGGAAGGCAACGAAGAGGATTTGAAAGCAAGGCAGAATTGCAGGAAACAGGTTTCAGGAGGTAGATTCGAATCGCCTTTAAAGCACATGAAAAGTGGCAAAACGTCGACAATGATGCCATTGGCCAAACAGGGCGTATGCGTTTTTTCCTGAATATATTCAGGAAAAAACGCATACGCCCTGTTTGGCCAACCAAGCAAACTGGAAAGGCAAATAAGCGCTACAAATAAGTCTCGCTTCCCATCGGTCAAAAGGGCCATGCTGCAAAAACTGTCAAAACCAGAAATGCAGGACAGGCCATGGAGAAATGGCAGCCTTGCTACGCTGATGGGCGGGATGTAAATTGCCAACAGCCACTCTGGAGAAGTGTACGGTGTGTCCTGAAATATCGAAAAAACACAGCCTAGGGAGCATAGTGCACGTCCACTCATGGGCGTATAAATTGGGAAAACTAAAAATCAGCAAGACACAGGCACCCCAAAGTTTAGGGCTGCTCTGTTGACAAGAACCTCCACTCATGACACCTTAAATATCCCAGGAAAGAGAAAAATGGATAAAGAAGTTGTGGTCCTTATGTACAATGGAATATCACTCAGACATGAAATCAATGTCATAAGGCTAGTAGAAGCAAGATGAATGGATTTAGGTACGACGATTCTAAGTGTAATAAGTCACACAGAAAAAGACACTTATCATAAGCTATCACTTATAGAGGGAATGTAAAAAGCGCTACACTTGAACTGAATTACAAAACAGAACAGAGTCACACGTTTAGAAAACACACTATGGCTGCTTAACGGGAAAGGTGAGGTGGGGTGATGCATAAAACAAGGGTTTCAAATTCGCTCAGATACCGTTCCATACACCCAATATGTAATAGACAAGACCTACTCCTTGCTCAGTGAACTGGACTCAACACCCCCTATTCACCGCACAAGAATATATGTGACTAGTAAGAATCTTAAAACCTATGTATTGATATCTGTCTGGAAGTGAGTCAAGTGGGTGTAAAGCCACATAAACACAGCCGTGAAAAGCAGCTAAACCCCATTATAAAATAAATTACTTTTAAACCCCGTAAAACAAAGACAGTGAAAGAGAGAGAAATTCTTACAAAATTCGTTCAGAGGCTGTGATGCAACCTGGATTGACCATATCTAGACCCACAGCTGGATGAGACATAAGGGGGACACACTTGGGGCTGAAAGGTTGGGTGAGGTTGGGTGAGCAAACGCAGACCCTTTAAAGTAATACTGCCTGGTACCCATCCCATGGGTCCCAAATCTCCAGGTTCAAGGGCATCTTCCTACATCGAAAACATGCATGAGAAACCCAGAAGATGGTACACCGTGTGATTTTGAAAGGTTTCTAATACGCACCTCATTTCTCATCTCCTTGTGCTCGGGTTCGCCATTCCAGCTACTTTACTAGCAATCTCCCTACTTGGAGAATCAGCACCTTTAACCTCCTGTTCCCTACAGGTTGCAATTTGTCCTGAGGATGAACGGCAAGAGGGGCAACCAATGAGAGACTAGATCTAGGTGTTGGGACAGGCACAGGTCACTCTATTTTCCCATGAGGAAGAAGAATTAACCACAGGCTCAGCCTGCCGCCCAGAAGCAGAATAGGGCCTGAGGCAATCCCGCGCTTTTGCGGCCAGCTCCCAAAAAAGCGAGTTGAAAAATGGAGCTCAGGGACACTGCAATTCACAAACCCGCAGCGTTATAAATGATAACTCTCATCCACAGATATATTGAGGGAAGTCAACGAAGAGGATTTGAAAGCAAGGCAGAATTGCAGGAAACAGATTTCAGGAGGTAGATTCGAATCGCCTTTAAAGCACATGAAAAGCGGGAAAACGTCGACAATGATGCCCTTGCCCAAAAAGGGCGTATGCGTTTTTTCCTAAATATATTCAGGAAAAAACGCATACGCCCTTTTTGGCCAACCAAGCAACCTGGAAAGGCAAATCAGCGCTACAAAGAAGTCTCGCTTCCCATCGGTCAAAAGGGTCATGCTGCAAAAAGTGTCAAAACCAGAAATGCAGGACAGGCCATGGAGATATGGCAGCCTTGCTACGCTGATGGGCGGGATGTAAATAGCCAACAGCCACTCTGGAGAAGTGTATGGTGTGTCCTGAAACATCGAAAAAACACAGCTTAGGGAGCATAGGGCACGTCCACTCATGGGCGTATAAATTGGGAAAACTAAAAATCAGCAAGACACAGGCACCCCAAAGTTTAGGGCTGCTCTGTTGACAAGAACCACCACTTCATGACACCTTAAATATCCCAGGAAATAGAAAAATGGATATAGAAGTTGTGGTCCTTATGTACAATGGAATATCACTCAGACATGAAATCAATGTCATAAGGCTAGTAGAAGCAAGATGAGTGGATTTAGGTACGACGATTCTAAGTGAAATAAGTCACACAGAAAAAGACACTTATCATAAGCTATCACTTATAGAGGGAATGTAAAAACCGCTACACTTGAACTGAATTACAAAACAGAACAGAGTAACACGTTTAGAAAACACACTATGGCTGCTTAACGGGAAAGGTGAGGTGGGGTGATGCATAAAACAAGGGTTTCAAATTCGCTCAGATACCGTTCCATACACCCAATATGTAATAGACAAGACCTACTCCTTGCTCAGTGAACTGGACTCAACACCCCCTATTCACCGCACAAGAATATATGTGACTAGTAAGAATCTTAAAACCTATGTATTGATATCTGTCTGGAAGTGAGTCAAGTGGGTGTAAAGCCACATAAACACAGCCGTGAAAAGCAGCTAAACCCCATTATAAAAGTAAATTACTTTTAAAAACCCGTAAAACAAAGACAGTGAAAGAGAGAGAAATTCTTACAAAATTCGTTCAGAGGCTGTTATGCAACCTGGATTGACCATATCTAGACCCACAGCTGGATGAGACATAAGGGTGGACACTCTTGGGGCTGAAAGGTTGGGTGAGGTTGGGTGAGCAAACGCAGACCCTTTAAAGTAATACTGCCTGGTACCCATCCCATGGGTCCCAAATCTCCAGGTTCAAGGGCATCTTCCTACATCGAACACATGCATGAAAAACCCAGAAGATGGTACACCGTGTGATTTTGAAAGGTTTCTAATATGCACCTCATTTCTCATCTCCTTGTGCTCGGGTTCACCATTCCAGTTACTTTACTAGCAATATCCCTACTTGGAGAATCAGCACCTTTAACCTCCTGTTCCCTACAGGTTGCAATTTGTCCTGAGGATGAACGGGATGAGGGGCAAACAATGAGAGACTAGATCTAGGTGTTGGGACAGGCACAGGTCAATCTATTTTCCCATCAGGAAGAAGAATTAACCACAACCTCAGCCTGCCGCCAGGAACCAGAATAGGGCCTGAGGCAATCCCGTGCTTTTGCGGCCAGCTCCCAAAAAAGACAGTTGAAAAATGGAGCTCAGGGGAACTGCCATTCACAAACCTGCTTAATTATAAATGATAACTCTCGTCCACAAATATATTGAGGGAAGGCAACGAAGAGGATTTGAAAGCAAGGCAGAATTGCAGGAAACAGGTTTCAGGAGGTAGATTCGAATCGCCTTTAAAGCACATGAAAAGTGGCAAAACGTCGACAATGATGCCATTGGCCAAACAGGGCGTATGCGTTTTTTCCTGAATATATTCAGGAAAAAACGCATACGCCCTGTTTGGCCAACCAAGCAAACTGGAAAGGCAAATAAGCGCTACAAATAAGTCTCGCTTCCCATCGGTCAAAAGGGCCATGCTGCAAAAACTGTCAAAACCAGAAATGCAGGACAGGCCATGGAGAAATGGCAGCCTTGCTACGCTGATGGGCGGGATGTAAATTGCCAACAGCCACTCTGGAGAAGTGTACGGTGTGTCCTGAAACATCGAAAAAACACAGCCTAGGGAGCATAGTGCACGTCCACTCATGGGCGTATAAATTGGGAAAACTAAAAATCAGCAAGACACAGGCACCCCAAAGTTTAGGGCTGCTCTGTTGACAAGAACCTCCACTCATGACACCTTAAATATCCCAGGAAAGAGAAAAATGGATAAAGAAGTTGTGGTCCTTATGTACAATGGAATATCACTCAGACATGAAATCAATGTCATAAGGCTAGTAGAAGCAAGATGAATGGATTTAGGTACGACGATTCTAAGTGTAATAAGTCACACAGAAAAAGACACTTATCATAAGCTATCACTTATAGAGGGAATGTAAAAAGCGCTACACTTGAACTGAATTACAAAACAGAACAGAGTCACACGTTTAGAAAACACACTATGGCTGATTAACGGGAAAGGTGAGGTGGGGTGATGCATAAAACAAGGGTTTCAAATTCGCTCAGATACCGTTCCATACACCCAATATGTAATAGACAAGACCTACTCCTTGCTCAGTGAACTGGACTCAACACCCCCTATTCACCGCACAAGAATATATGTGACTAGTAAGAATCTTAAAACCTATGTATTGATATCTGTCTGGAAGTGAGTCAAGTGGGTGTAAAGCCACATAAACACAGCCGTGAAAAGCAGCTAAACCCCATTATAAAATAAATTACTTTTAAACCCCGTAAAACAAAGACAGTGAAAGAGAGAGAAATTCTTACAAAATTCGTTCAGAGGCTGTGATGCAACCTGGACTGACCATATCTAGACCCACAGCTGGATGAGACATAAGGGGGACACACTTGGGGCTGAAAGGTTGGGTGAGGTTGGGTGAGCAAACGCAGACCCTTTAAAGTAATACTGCCTGGTACCCATCCCATGGGTCCCAAATCTCCAGGTTCAAGGGCATCTTCCTACATCGAAAACATGCATGGGAAACCCAGAAGATGGTACACCGTGTGATTTTGAAAGGTTTCTAATACGCACCTCATTTCTCATCTCCTTGTGCTCGGGTTCGCCATTCCAGCTACTTTACTAGCAATCTCCCTACTTGGAGAATCAGCACCTTTAACCTCCTGTTCCCTACAGGTTGCAATTTGTCCTGAGGATGAACGGCAAGAGGGGCAACCAATGAGAGACTAGATCTAGGTGTTGGGACAGGCACAGGTCACTCTATTTTCCCATGAGGAAGAAGAATTAACCACAGGCTCAGCCTGCCGCCCAGAAGCAGAATAGGGCCTGAGGCAATCCCGCGCTTTTGCGGCCAGCTCCCAAAAAAGCGAGTTGAAAAATGGAGCTCAGGGACACTGCAATTCACAAACCCGCAGCGTTATAAATGATAACTCTCATCCACAGATATATTGAGGGAAGTCAACGAAGAGGATTTGAAAGCAAGGCAGAATTGCAGGAAACAGATTTCAGGAGGTAGATTCGAATCGCCTTTAAAGCACATGAAAAGCGGGAAAACGTCGACAATGATGCCCTTGCCCAAAAAGGGCGTATGCGTTTTTTCCTAAATATATTCAGGAAAAAACGCATACGCCCTTTTTGGCCAACCAAGCAACCTGGAAAGGCAAATCAGCGCTACAAAGAAGTCTCGCTTCCCATCGGTCAAAAGGGTCATGCTGCAAAAAGTGTCAAAACCAGAAATGCAGGACAGGCCATGGAGATATGGCAGCCTTGCTACGCTGATGGGCGGGATGTAAATAGCCAACAGCCACTCTGGAGAAGTGTATGGTGTGTCCTGAAACATCGAAAAAACACAGCTTAGGGAGCATAGGGCACGTCCACTCATGGGCGTATAAATTGGGAAAACTAAAAATCAGCAAGACACAGGCACCCCAAAGTTTAGGGCTGCTCTGTTGACAAGAACCACCACTTCATGACACCTTAAATATCCCAGGAAATAGAAAAATGGATATAGAAGTTGTGGTCCTTATGTACAATGGAATATCACTCAGACATGAAATCAATGTCATAAGGCTAGTAGAAGCAAGATGAGTGGATTTAGGTACGACGATTCTAAGTGAAATAAGTCACACAGAAAAAGACACTTATCATAAGCTATCACTTATAGAGGGAATGTAAAAACCGCTACACTTGAACTGAATTACAAAACAGAACAGAGTAACACGTTTAGAAAACACACTATGGCTGCTTAACGGGAAAGGTGAGGTGGGGTGATGCATAAAACAAGGGTTTCAAATTCGCTCAGATACCGTTCCATACACCCAATATGTAATAGACAAGACCTACTCCTTGCTCAGTGAACTGGACTCAACACCCCCTATTCACCGCACAAGAATATATGTGACTAGTAAGAATCTTAAAACCTATGTATTGATATCTGTCTGGAAGTGAGTCAAGTGGGTGTAAAGCCACATAAACACAGCCGTGAAAAGCAGCTAAACCCCATTATAAAAATAAATTACTTTTAAAAACCCGTAAAACAAAGACAGTGAAAGAGAGAGAAATTCTTACAAAATTCGTTCAGAGGCTGTTATGCAACCTGGATTGACCATATCTAGACCCACAGCTGGATGAGACATAAGGGTGGACACTCTTGGGGCTGAAAGGTTGGGTGAGGTTGGGTGAGCAAACGCAGACCCTTTAAAGTAATACTGCCTGGTACCCATCCCATGGGTCCCAAATCTCCAGGTTCAAGGGCATCTTCCTACATCGAACACATGCATGAAAAACCCAGAAGATGGTACACCGTGTGATTTTGAAAGGTTTCTAATATGCACCTCATTTCTCATCTCCTTGTGCTCGGGTTCACCATTCCAGTTACTTTACTAGCAATATCCCTACTTGGAGAATCAGCACCTTTAACCTCCTGTTCCCTACAGGTTGCAATTTGTCCTGAGGATGAACGGGATGAGGGGCAAACAATGAGAGACTAGATCTAGGTGTTGGGACAGGCACAGGTCAATCTATTTTCCCATCAGGAAGAAGAATTAACCACAACCTCAGCCTGCCGCCAGGCACCAGAATAGGGCCTGAGGCAATCCCGTGCTTTTGCGGCCAGCTCCCAAAAAAGACAGTTGAAAAATGGAGCTCAGGGGAACTGCCATTCACAAACCTGCTTAATTATAAATGATAACTCTCGTCCACAAATATATTGAGGGAAGGCAACGAAGAGGATTTGAAAGCAAGGCAGAATTGCAAGAAACAGGTTTCAGGAGGTAGATTCGAATCGCCTTTAAAGCACATGAAAAGTGGCAAAACGTCGACAATGATGCCATTGGCCAAACAGGGCGTATGCGTTTTTTCCTGAATATATTCAGGAAAAAACGCATACGCCCTGTTTGGCCAACCAAGCAAACTGGAAAGGCAAATAAGCGCTACAAATAAGTCTCGCTTCCCATCGGTCAAAAGGGCCATGCTGCAAAAACTGTCAAAACCAGAAATGCAGGACAGGCCATGGAGAAATGGCAGCCTTGCTACGCTGATGGGCGGGATGTAAATTGCCAACAGCCACTCTGGAGAAGTGTACGGTGTGTCCTGAAACATCGAAAAAACACAGCCTAGGGAGCATAGTGCACGTCCACTCATGGGCGTATAAATTGGGAAAACTAAAAATCAGCAAGACACAGGCACCCCAAAGTTTAGGGCTGCTCTGTTGACAAGAACCTCCACTCATGACACCTTAAATATCCCAGGAAAGAGAAAAATGGATAAAGAAGTTGTGGTCCTTATGTACAATGGAATATCACTCAGACATGAAATCAATGTCATAAGGCTAGTAGAAGCAAGATGAATGGATTTAGGTACGACGATTCTAAGTGTAATAAGTCACACAGAAAAAGACACTTATCATAAGCTATCACTTATAGAGGGAATGTAAAAAGCGCTACACTTGAACTGAATTACAAAACAGAACAGAGTCACACGTTTAGAAAACACACTATGGCTGCTTAACGGGAAAGGTGAGGTGGGGTGATGCATAAAACAAGGGTTTCAAATTCGCTCAGATACCGTTCCATACACCCAATATGTAATAGACAAGACCTACTCCTTGCTCAGTGAACTGGACTCAACACCCCCTATTCACCGCACAAGAATATATGTGACTAGTAAGAATCTTAAAACCTATGTATTGATATCTGTCTGGAAGTGAGTCAAGTGGGTGTAAAGCCGCATAAACACAGCCGTGAAAAGCAGCTCAACCCCATTATAAAAATAAATTACTTTTAAAAACCCGTAAAACAAAGACAGTGAAAGAGAGAGAAATTCTTACAAAATTCGTTCAGAGGCTGTGATGCAACCTGGATTGACCATATCTAGACCCACAGCTGGATGAGACATAAGGGTGGACACTCTTGGGGCTGAAAGTTTGGGTGAGGTTGGGTGAGCAAACGCAGACCCTTTAAAGTAATACTGCGTGATACCCATCCCATGGGTCCCAAATCTCTAGGTTCAAGGGCATCTTCCTACATCGAAAACATGCATGAGAAACCCAGAAGATGGTACACCGTGTGATTTTGAAAGGTTTCTAATATGCACCTCATTTCTCATCTCCTTGTGCTCGGGTTCACCATTCCAGTTACTTTACTAGCAATATCCCTACTTGGAGAATCAGCACCTTTATCCTCCTGTTCCCTACAGGTTGCAATTTGTCCTGAGGATGAACGGGAAGAGGGGCAAACAATGAGAGACTAGATCTAGGTGTTGGGACAGGCACAGATCACTCTATTTTCCCATCAGGAAGAAGAATTAACCACAGGCTCAGCCTGCCGCCCAGAAGCAGAATAGGGCCTGAGGGAATCCCACGCTTCTGCGGCCAGCTCCCAAATAAGCGAGTTGAAAAATGGAGCTCAGGGACACTGCAATTCACAAACCCGCAGCGTTATAAATGATAACTCTCATCCACAGATATATTGAGGGAAGGCAAAGAAGAGGATTTGAAAGCAAGGCAGAATTGCAGGAAACAGATTTCAGGAGGTAGATTCGAATCGCCTTTAAAGCATATGAAAAGCGGCAAAACGTCGACAATGATGCCCTTGGCCAAAAAGGGCGTATGCGTTTTTTCCTGAATATATTCAGGAAAAAACGCATACGCCCTTTTTGGCCAACCAAGCAACCTGGAAAGGCAAATCAGTGCTACAAAGAAGTCTCGCTTCCCATCGGTCAAAAGGGTCATGCTGCAAAAAGTGTCAAAACCAGAAATGCAGGACAGGCCATGGAGAAATGGCAGCCTTGCTACGCTGATGGGCGGGATGTTAATTGCCAACAGCCACTCTGGAGAAGTGTACGGTGTGTCCTGAAACATCGAAAAAACACAGCCTAGGGAGCATAGTGCACGTCCACTCATGGGCGTATAAATTGGGAAAACTAAAAATCAGCAAGACACAGGCACCCCAAAGTTTAGGGCTGCTCTGTTGACAAGAACCTCCACTCATGACACCTTAAATATCCCAGGAAAGAGAAAAATGGATAAAGAAGTTGTGGTCCTTATGTACAATGGAATATCACTCAGACATGAAATCAATGTCATAAGGCTAGTAGAAGCAAGATGAATGGATTTAGGTACGACGATTCTAAGTGTAATAAGTCACACAGAAAAAGACACTTATCATAAGCTATCACTTATAGAGGGAATGTAAAAAGCGCTACACTTGAACTGAATTACAAAACAGAACAGAGTCACACGTTTAGAAAACACACTATGGCTGCTTAACGGGAAAGGTGAGGTGGGGTGATGCATAAAACAAGGGTTTCAAATTCGCTCAGATACCGTTCCATACACCCAATATGTAATAGACAAGACCTACTCCTTGCTCAGTGAACTGGACTCAACACCCCCTATTCACCGCACAAGAATATATGTGACTAGTAAGAATCTTAAAACCTATGTATTGATATCTGTCTGGAAGTGAGTCAAGTGGGTGTAAAGCCACATAAACACAGCCGTGAAAAGCAGCTAAACCCCATTATAAAATAAATTACTTTTAAACCCCGTAAAACAAAGACAGTGAAAGAGAGAGAAATTCTTACAAAATTCGTTCAGAGGCTGTGATGCAACCTGGATTGACCATATCTAGACCCACAGCTGGATGAGACATAAGGGGGACACACTTGGGGCTGAAAGGTTGGGTGAGGTTGGGTGAGCAAACGCAGACCCTTTAAAGTAATACTGCCTGGTACCCATCCCATGGGTCCCAAATCTCCAGGTTCAAGGGCATCTTCCTACATCGAAAACATGCATGAGAAACCCAGAAGATGGTACACCGTGTGATTTTGAAAGGTTTCTAATACGCACCTCATTTCTCATCTCCTTGTGCTCGGGTTCGCCATTCCAGCTACTTTACTAGCAATCTCCCTACTTGGAGAATCAGCACCTTTAACCTCCTGTTCCCTACAGGTTGCAATTTGTCCTGAGGATGAACGGCAAGAGGGGCAACCAATGAGAGACTAGATCTAGGTGTTGGGACAGGCACAGGTCACTCTATTTTCCCATGAGGAAGAAGAATTAACCACAGGCTCAGCCTGCCGCCCAGAAGCAGAATAGGGCCTGAGGCAATCCCGCGCTTTTGCGGCCAGCTCCCAAAAAAGCGAGTTGAAAAATGGAGCTCAGGGACACTGCAATTCACAAACCCGCAGCGTTATAAATGATAACTCTCATCCACAGATATATTGAGGGAAGTCAACGAAGAGGATTTGAAAGCAAGGCAGAATTGCAGGAAACAGATTTCAGGAGGTAGATTCGAATCGCCTTTAAAGCACATGAAAAGCGGCAAAACGTCGACAATGATGCCCTTGCCCAAAAAGGGCGTATGCGTTTTTTCCTAAATATATTCAGGAAAAAACGCATACGCCCTTTTTGGCCAACCAAGCAACCTGGAAAGGCAAATCAGCGCTACAAAGAAGTCTCGCTTCCCATCGGTCAAAAGGGTCATGCTGCAAAAAGTGTCAAAACCAGAAATGCAGGACAGGCCATGGAGATATGGCAGCCTTGCTACGCTGATGGGCGGGATGTAAATAGCCAACAGCCACTCTGGAGAAGTGTATGGTGTGTCCTGAAACATCGAAAAAACACAGCTTAGGGAGCATAGGGCACGTCCACTCATGGGCGTATAAATTGGGAAAACTAAAAATCAGCAAGACACAGGCACCCCAAAGTTTAGGGCTGCTCTGTTGACAAGAACCACCACTTCATGACACCTTAAATATCCCAGGAAATAGAAAAATGGATATAGAAGTTGTGGTCCTTATGTACAATGGAATATCACTCAGACATGAAATCAATGTCATAAGGCTAGTAGAAGCAAGATGAGTGGATTTAGGTACGACGATTCTAAGTGAAATAAGTCACACAGAAAAAGACACTTATCATAAGCTATCACTTATAGAGGGAATGTAAAAACCGCTACACTTGAACTGAATTACAAAACAGAACAGAGTAACACGTTTAGAAAACACACTATGGCTGCTTAACGGGAAAGGTGAGGTGGGGTGATGCATAAAACAAGGGTTTCAAATTCGCTCAGATACCGTTCCATACACCCAATATGTAATAGACAAGACCTACTCCTTGCTCAGTGAACTGGACTCAACACCCCCTATTCACCGCACAAGAATATATGTGACTAGTAAGAATCTTAAAACCTATGTATTGATATCTGTCTGGAAGTGAGTCAAGTGGGTGTAAAGCCACATAAACACAGCCGTGAAAAGCAGCTAAACCCCATTATAAAAATAAATTACTTTTAAAAACCCGTAAAACAAAGACAGTGAAAGAGAGAGAAATTCTTACAAAATTCGTTCAGAGGCTGTTATGCAACCTGGATTGACCATATCTAGACCCACAGCTGGATGAGACATAAGGGTGGACACTCTTGGGGCTGAAAGGTTGGGTGAGGTTGGGTGAGCAAACGCAGACCCTTTAAAGTAATACTGCCTGGTACCCATCCCATGGGTCCCAAATCTCCAGGTTCAAGGGCATCTTCCTACATCGAACACATGCATGAAAAACCCAGAAGATGGTACACCGTGTGATTTTGAAAGGTTTCTAATATGCACCTCATTTCTCATCTCCTTGTGCTCGGGTTCACCATTCCAGTTACTTTACTAGCAATATCCCTACTTGGAGAATCAGCACCTTTAACCTCCTGTTCCCTACAGGTTGCAATTTGTCCTGAGGATGAACGGGATGAGGGGCAAACAATGAGAGACTAGATCTAGGTGTTGGGACAGGCACAGGTCAATCTATTTTCCCATCAGGAAGAAGAATTAACCACAACCTCAGCCTGCCGCCAGGAACCAGAATAGGGCCTGAGGCAATCCCGTGCTTTTGCGGCCAGCTCCCAAAAAAGACAGTTGAAAAATGGAGCTCAGGGGAACTGCCATTCACAAACCTGCTTAATTATAAATGATAACTCTCGTCCACAAATATATTGAGGGAAGGCAACGAAGAGGATTTGAAAGCAAGGCAGAATTGCAGGAAACAGGTTTCAGGAGGTAGATTCGAATCGCCTTTAAAGCACATGAAAAGTGGCAAAACGTCGACAATGATGCCATTGGCCAAACAGGGCGTATGCGTTTTTTCCTGAATATATTCAGGAAAAAACGCATACGCCCTGTTTGGCCAACCAAGCAAACTGGAAAGGCAAATAAGCGCTACAAATAAGTCTCGCTTCCCATCGGTCAAAAGGGCCATGCTGCAAAAACTGTCAAAACCAGAAATGCAGGACAGGCCATGGAGAAATGGCAGCCTTGCTACGCTGATGGGCGGGATGTAAATTGCCAACAGCCACTCTGGAGAAGTGTACGGTGTGTCCTGAAACATCGAAAAAACACAGCCTAGGGAGCATAGTGCACGTCCACTCATGGCGTATAAATTGGGAAAACTAAAAATCAGCAAGACACAGGCACCCCAAAGTTTAGGGCTGCTCTGTTGACAAGAACCTCCACTCATGACACCTTAAATATCCCAGGAAAGAGAAAAATGGATAAAGAAGTTGTGGTCCTTATGTACAATGGAATATCACTCAGACATGAAATCAATGTCATAAGGCTAGTAGAAGCAAGATGAATGGATTTAGGTACGACGATTCTAAGTGTAATAAGTCACACAGAAAAAGACACTTATCATAAGCTATCACTTATAGAGGGAATGTAAAAAGCGCTACACTTGAACTGAATTACAAAACAGAACAGAGTCACACGTTTAGAAAACACACTATGGCTGCTTAACGGGAAAGGTGAGGTGGGGTGATGCATAAAACAAGGGTTTCAAATTCGCTCAGATACCGTTCCATACACCCAATATGTAATAGACAAGACCTACTCCTTGCTCAGTGAACTGGACTCAACACCCCCTATTCACCGCACAAGAATATATGTGACTAGTAAGAATCTTAAAACCTATGTATTGATATCTGTCTGGAAGTGAGTCAAGTGGGTGTAAAGCCGCATAAACACAGCCGTGAAAAGCAGCTCAACCCCATTATAAAAATAAATTACTTTTAAAAACCCGTAAAACAAAGACAGTGAAAGAGAGAGAAATTCTTACAAAATTCGTTCAGAGGCTGTGATGCAACCTGGATTGACCATATCTAGACCCACAGCTGGATGAGACATAAGGGTGGACACTCTTGGGGCTGAAAGTTTGGGTGAGGTTGGGTGAGCAAACGCAGACCCTTTAAAGTAATACTGCGTGATACCCATCCCATGGGTCCCAAATCTCTAGGTTCAAGGGCATCTTCCTACATCGAAAACATGCATGAGAAACCCAGAAGATGGTACACCGTGTGATTTTGAAAGGTTTCTAATATGCACCTCATTTCTCATCTCCTTGTGCTCGGGTTCACCATTCCAGTTACTTTACTAGCAATATCCCTACTTGGAGAATCAGCACCTTTATCCTCCTGTTCCCTACAGGTTGCAATTTGTCCTGAGGATGAACGGGAAGAGGGGCAAACAATGAGAGACTAGATCTAGGTGTTGGGACAGGCACAGGTCACTCTATTTTCCCATCAGGAAGAAGAATTAACCACAGGCTCAGCCTGCCGCCCAGAAGCAGAATAGGGCCTGAGGGAATCCCACGCTTCTGCGGCCAGCTCCCAAATAAGCGAGTTGAAAAATGGAGCTCAGGGACACTGCAATTCACAAACCCGCAGCGTTATAAATGATAACTCTCATCCACAGATATATTGAGGGAAGGCAACGAAGAGGATTTGAAAGCAAGGCAGAATTGCAGGAAACAGATTTCAGGAGGTAGATTCGAATCGCCTTTAAAGCATATGAAAAGCGGCAAAACGTCGACAATGATGCCCTTGGCCAAAAAGGGCGTATGCGTTTTTTCCTGAATATATTCAGGAAAAAACGCATACGCCCTTTTTGGCCAACCAAGCAACCTGGAAAGGCAAATCAGTGCTACAAAGAAGTCTCGCTTCCCATCGGTCAAAAGGGTCATGCTGCAAAAAGTGTCAAAACCAGAAATGCAGGACAGGCCATGGAGAAATGGCAGCCTTGCTACGCTGATGGGCGGGATGTTAATTGCCAACAGCCACTCTGGAGAAGTGTACGGTGTGTCCTGAAACATCGAAAAAACACAGCCTAGGGAGCATAGTGCACGTCCACTCATGGGCGTATAAATTGGGAAAACTAAAAATCAGCAAGACACAGGCACCCCAAAGTTTAGGGCTGCTCTGTTGACAAGAACCTCCACTCATGACACCTTAAATATCCCAGGAAAGAGAAAAATGGATAAAGAAGTTGTGGTCCTTATGTACAATGGAATATCACTCAGACATTAAATCAATGTCATAAGGCTAGTAGAAGCAAGATGAATGGATTTAGGTACGACGATTCTAAGTGTAATAAGTCACACAGAAAAAGACACTTATCATAAGCTATCACTTATAGAGGGAATGTAAAAAGCGCTACACTTGAACTGAATTACAAAACAGAACAGAGTCACACGTTTAGAAAACACACTATGGCTGCTTAACGGGAAAGTTGAGGTGGGGTGATGCATAAAACAAGGGTTTCAAATTCGCTCAGATACCGTTCCATACACCCAATATGTAATAGACAAGACCTACTCCTTGCTCAGTGAACTGGACTCAACACCCCCTATTCACCGCACAAGAATATATGTGACTAGTAAGAATCTTAAAACCTATGTATTGATATCTGTCTGGAAGTGAGTCAAGTGGGTGTAAAGCCACATAAACACAGCCGTGAAAAGCAGCTAAACCCCATTATAAAATAAATTACTTTTAAACCCCGTAAAACAAAGACAGTGAAAGAGAGAGAAATTCTTACAAAATTCGTTCAGAGGCTGTGATGCAACCTGGACTGACCATATCTAGACCCACAGCTGGATGAGACATAAGGGGGACACACTTGGGGCTGAAAGGTTGGGTGAGGTTGGGTGAGCAAACGCAGACCCTTTAAAGTAATACTGCCTGGTACCCATCCCATGGGTCCCAAATCTCCAGGTTCAAGGGCATCTTCCTACATCGAAAACATGCATGAGAAACCCAGAAGATGGTACACCGTGTGATTTTGAAAGGTTTCTAATACGCACCTCATTTCTCATCTCCTTGTGCTCGGGTTCGCCATTCCAGCTACTTTACTAGCAATCTCCCTACTTGGAGAATCAGCACCTTTAACCTCCTGTTCCCTACAGGTTGCAATTTGTCCTGAGGATGAACGGCAAGAGGGGCAACCAATGAGAGACTAGATCTAGGTGTTGGGACAGGCACAGGTCACTCTATTTTCCCATGAGGAAGAAGAATTAACCACAGGCTCAGCCTGCCGCCCAGAAGCAGAATAGGGCCTGAGGCAATCCCGCGCTTTTGCGGCCAGCTCCCAAAAAAGCGAGTTGAAAAATGGAGCTCAGGGACACTGCAATTCACAAACCCGCAGCGTTATAAATGATAACTCTCATCCACAGATATATTGAGGGAAGTCAACGAAGAGGATTTGAAAGCAAGGCAGAATTGCAGGAAACAGATTTCAGGAGGTAGATTCGAATCGCCTTTAAAGCACATGAAAAGCGGCAAAACGTCGACAATGATGCCCTTGCCCAAAAAGGGCGTATGCGTTTTTTCCTAAATATATTCAGGAAAAAACGCATACGCCCTTTTTGGCCAACCAAGCAACCTGGAAAGGCAAATCAGCGCTACAAAGAAGTCTCGCTTCCCATCGGTCAAAAGGGTCATGCTGCAAAAAGTGTCAAAACCAGAAATGCAGGACAGGCCATGGAGATATGGCAGCCTTGCTACGCTGATGGGCGGGATGTAAATAGCCAACAGCCACTCTGGAGAAGTGTATGGTGTGTCCTGAAACATCGAAAAAACACAGCTTAGGGAGCATAGGGCACGTCCACTCATGGGCGTATAAATTGGGAAAACTAAAAATCAGCAAGACACAGGCACCCCAAAGTTTAGGGCTGCTCTGTTGACAAGAACCACCACTTCATGACACCTTAAATATCCCAGGAAATAGAAAAATGGATATAGAAGTTGTGGTCCTTATGTACAGTGGAATATCACTCAGACATGAAATCAATGTCATAAGGCTAGTAGAAGCAAGATGAGTGGATTTAGGTACGACGATTCTAAGTGAAATAAGTCACACAGAAAAAGACACTTATCATAAGCTATCACTTATAGAGGGAATGTAAAAACCGCTACACTTGAACTGAATTACAAAACAGAACAGAGTAACACGTTTAGAAAACACACTATGGCTGCTTAACGGGAAAGGTGAGGTGGGGTGATGCATAAAACAAGGGTTTCAAATTCGCTCAGATACCGTTCCATACACCCAATATGTAATAGACAAGACCTACTCCTTGCTCAGTGAACTGGACTCAACACCCCCTATTCACCGCACAAGAATATATGTGACTAGTAAGAATCTTAAAACCTATGTATTGATATCTGTCTGGAAGTGAGTCAAGTGGGTGTAAAGCCACATAAACACAGCCGTGAAAAGCAGCTAAACCCCATTATAAAAATAAATTACTTTTAAAAACCCGTAAACAAAGACAGTGAAAGAGAGAGAAATTCTTACAAAATTCGTTCAGAGGCTGTTATGCAACCTGGATTGACCATATCTAGACCCACAGCTGGATGAGACATAAGGGTGGACACTCTTGGGGCTGAAAGGTTGGGTGAGGTTGGGTGAGCAAACGCAGACCCTTTAAAGTAATACTGCCTGGTACCCATCCCATGGGTCCCAAATCTCCAGGTTCAAGGGCATCTTCCTACATCGAACACATGCATGAAAAACCCAGAAGATGGTACACCGTGTGATTTTGAAAGGTTTCTAATATGCACCTCATTTCTCATCTCCTTGTGCTCGGGTTCACCATTCCAGTTACTTTACTAGCAATATCCCTACTTGGAGAATCAGCACCTTTAACCTCCTGTTCCCTACAGGTTGCAATTTGTCCTGAGGATGAACGGGATGAGGGGCAAACAATGAGAGACTAGATCTAGGTGTTGGGACAGGCACAGGTCAATCTATTTTCCCATCAGGAAGAAGAATTAACCACAACCTCAGCCTGCCGCCAGGAACCAGAATAGGGCCTGAGGCAATCCCGTGCTTTTGCGGCCAGCTCCCAAAAAAGACAGTTGAAAAATGGAGCTCAGGGGAACTGCCATTCACAAACCTGCTTAATTATAAATGATAACTCTCGTCCAACAAATATATTGAGGGAAGGCAACGAAGAGGATTTGAAAGCAAGGCAGAATTGCAGGAAACAGGTTTCAGGAGGTAGATTCGAATCGCCTTTAAAGCACATGAAAAGTGGCAAAACGTCGACAATGATGCCATTGGCCAAACAGGGCGTATGCGTTTTTTCCTGAATATATTCAGGAAAAAACGCATACGCCCTGTTTGGCCAACCAAGCAAACTGGAAAGGCAAATAAGCGCTACAAATAAGTCTCGCTTCCCATCGGTCAAAAGGGCCATGCTGCAAAAACTGTCAAAACCAGAAATGCAGGACAGGCCATGGAGAAATGGCAGCCTTGCTACGCTGATGGGCGGGATGTAAATTGCCAACAGCCACTCTGGAGAAGTGTACGGTGTGTCCTGAAACATCGAAAAAACACAGCCTAGGGAGCATAGTGCACGTCCACTCATGGGCGTATAAATTGGGAAAACTAAAAATCAGCAAGACACAGGCACCCCAAAGTTTAGGGCTGCTCTGTTGACAAGAACCTCCACTCATGACACCTTAAATATCCCAGGAAAGAGAAAAATGGATAAAGAAGTTGTGGTCCTTATGTACAATGGAATATCACTCAGACATGAAATCAATGTCATAAGGCTAGTAGAAGCAAGATGAATGGATTTAGGTACGACGATTCTAAGTGTAATAAGTCACACAGAAAAAGACACTTATCATAAGCTATCACTTATAGAGGGAATGTAAAAAGCGCTACACTTGAACTGAATTACAAAACAGAACAGAGTCACACGTTTAGAAAACACACTATGGCTGCTTAACGGGAAAGGTGAGGTGGGGTGATGCATAAAACAAGGGTTTCAAATTCGCTCAGATACCGTTCCATACACCCAATATGTAATAGACAAGACCTACTCCTTGCTCAGTGAACTGGACTCAACACCCCCTATTCACCGCACAAGAATATATGTGACTAGTAAGAATCTTAAAACCTATGTATTGATATCTGTCTGGAAGTGAGTCAAGTGGGTGTAAAGCCGCATAAACACAGCCGTGAAAAGCAGCTCAACCCCATTATAAAAATAAATTACTTTTAAAAACCCGTAAAACAAAGACAGTGAAAGAGAGAGAAATTCTTACAAAATTCGTTCAGAGGCTGTGATGCAACCTGGATTGACCATATCTAGACCCACAGCTGGATGAGACATAAGGGTGGACACTCTTGGGGCTGAAAGTTTGGGTGAGGTTGGGTGAGCAAACGCAGACCCTTTAAAGTAATACTGCGTGATACCCATCCCATGGGTCCCAAATCTCTAGGTTCAAGGGCATCTTCCTACATCGAAAACATGCATGAGAAACCCAGAAGATGGTACACCGTGTGATTTTGAAAGGTTTCTAATATGCACCTCATTTCTCATCTCCTTGTGCTCGGGTTCACCATTCCAGTTACTTTACTAGCAATATCCCTACTTGGAGAATCAGCACCTTTATCCTTCCCTGTTCCCTACAGGTTGCAATTTGTCCTGAGGATGAACGGGAAGAGGGGCAAACAATGAGAGACTAGATCTAGGTGTTGGGACAGGCACAGGTCACTCTATTTTCCCATCAGGAAGAAGAATTAACCACAGGCTCAGCCTGCCGCCCAGAAGCAGAATAGGGCCTGAGGGAATCCCACGCTTCTGCGGCCAGCTCCCAAATAAGCGAGTTGAAAAATGGAGCTCAGGGACACTGCAATTCACAAACCCGCAGCGTTATAAATGATAACTCTCATCCACAGATATATTGAGGGAAGGCAACGAAGAGGATTTGAAAGCAAGGCAGAATTGCAGGAAACAGATTTCAGGAGGTAGATTCGAATCGCCTTTAAAGCATATGAAAAGCGGCAAAACGTCGACAATGATGCCCTTGGCCAAAAAGGGCGTATGCGTTTTTTCCTGAATATATTCAGGAAAAAACGCATACGCCCTTTTTGGCCAACCAAGCAACCTGGAAAGGCAAATCAGTGCTACAAAGAAGTCTCGCTTCCCATCGGTCAAAAGGGTCATGCTGCAAAAAGTGTCAAAACCAGAAATGCAGGACAGGCCATGGAGAAATGGCAGCCTTGCTACGCTGATGGGCGGGATGTTAATTGCCAACAGCCACTCTGGAGAAGTGTACGGTGTGTCCTGAAACATCGAAAAAACACAGCCTAGGGAGCATAGTGCACGTCCACTCATGGGCGTATAAATTGGGAAAACTAAAAATCAGCAAGACACAGGCACCCCAAAGTTTAGGGCTGCTCTGTTGACAAGAACCTCCACTCATGACACCTTAAATATCCCAGGAAAGAGAAAAATGGATAAAGAAGTTGTGGTCCTTATGTACAATGGAATATCACTCAGACATTAAATCAATGTCATAAGGCTAGTAGAAGCAAGATGAATGGATTTAGGTACGACGATTCTAAGTGTAATAAGTCACACAGAAAAAGACACTTATCATAAGCTATCACTTATAGAGGGAATGTAAAAAGCGCTACACTTGAACTGAATTACAAAACAGAACAGAGTCACACGTTTAGAAAACACACTATGGCTGCTTAACGGGAAAGGTGAGGTGGGGTGATGCATAAAACAAGGGTTTCAAATTCGCTCAGATACCGTTCCATACACCCAATATGTAATAGACAAGACCTACTCCTTGCTCAGTGAACTGGACTCAACACCCCCTATTCACCGCACAAGAATATATGTGACTAGTAAGAATCTTAAAACCTATGTATTGATATCTGTCTGGAAGTGAGTCAAGTGGGTGTAAAGCCACATAAACACAGCCGTGAAAAGCAGCTAAACCCCATTATAAAAATAAATTACTTTTAAAAACCCGTAAAACAAAGACAGTGAAAGAGAGAGAAATTCTTACAAAATTCGTTCAGAGGCTGTTATGCAACCTGGATTGACCATATCTAGACCCACAGCTGGATGAGACATAAGGGTGGACACTCTTGGGGCTGAAAGGTTGGGTGAGGTTGGGTGAGCAAACGCAGACCCTTTAAAGTAATACTGCCTGGTACCCATCCCATGGGTCCCAAATCTCCAGGTTCAAGGGCATCTTCCTACATCGAAAACATGCATGAGAAACCCAGAAGATGGTACACCGTGTGATTTTGAAAGGTTTCTAATATGCACCTCATTTCTCATCTCCTTGTGCTTGGGTTCACCATTCCAGTTACTTTACTAGCAATATCCCTACTTGGAGAATCAGCACCTTTAACCTCCTGTTCCCTACAGGTTGCAATTTGTCCTGAGGATGAACGGGATGAGGGGCAAACAATGAGAGACTAGATCTAGGTGTTGGGACAGGCACAGGTCAATCTATTTTCCCATCAGGAAGAAGAATTAACCACAACCTCAGCCTGCCGCCAGGAACCAGAATAGGGCCTGAGGCAATCCCGTGCTTTTGCGGCCAGCTCCCAAAAAAGACAGTTGAAAAATGGAGCTCAGGGGAACTGCCATTCACAAACCTGCTTAATTATAAATGATAACTCTCGTCCACAAATATATTGAGGGAAGGCAACGAAGAGGATTTGAAAGCAAGGCAGAATTGCAGGAAACAGGTTTCAGGAGGTAGATTCGAATCGCCTTTAAAGCACATGAAAAGTGGCAAAACGTCGACAATGATGCCATTGGCCAAACAGGGCGTATGCGTTTTTTCCTGAATATATTCAGGAAAAAACGCATACGCCCTGTTTGGCCAACCAAGCAAACTGGAAAGGCAAATAAGCGCTACAAATAAGTCTCGCTTCCCATCGGTCAAAAGGGCCATGCTGCAAAAACTGTCAAAACCAGAAATGCAGGACAGGCCATGGAGAAATGGCAGCCTTGCTACGCTGATGGGCGGGATGTAAATTGCCAACAGCCACTCTGGAGAAGTGTACGGTGTGTCCTGAAACATCGAAAAAACACAGCCTAGGGAGCATAGTGCACGTCCACTCATGGGCGTATAAATTGGGAAAACTAAAAATCAGCAAGACACAGGCACCCCAAAGTTTAGGGCTGCTCTGTTGACAAGAACCTCCACTCATGACACCTTAAATATCCCAGGAAAGAGAAAAATGGATAAAGAAGTTGTGGTCCTTATGTACAATGGAATATCACTCAGACATGAAATCAATGTCATAAGGCTAGTAGAAGCAAGATGAATGGATTTAGGTACGACGATTCTAAGTGTAATAAGTCACACAGAAAAAGACACTTATCATAAGCTATCACTTATAGAGGGAATGTAAAAAGCGCTACACTTGAACTGAATTACAAAACAGAACAGAGTCACACGTTTAGAAAACACACTATGGCTGCTTAACGGGAAAGGTGAGGTGGGGTGATGCATAAAACAAGGGTTTCAAATTCGCTCAGATACCGTTCCATACACCCAATATGTAATAGACAAGACCTACTCCTTGCTCAGTGAACTGGACTCAACACCCCCTATTCACCGCACAAGAATATATGTGACTAGTAAGAATCTTAAAACCTATGTATTGATATCTGTCTGGAAGTGAGTCAAGTGGGTGTAAAGCCACATAAACACAGCCGTGAAAAGCAGCTAAACCCCATTATAAAATAAATTACTTTTAAACCCCGTAAAACAAAGACAGTGAAAGAGAGAGAAATTCTTACAAAATTCGTTCAGAGGCTGTGATGCAACCTGGATTGACCATATCTAGACCCACAGCTGGATGAGACATAAGGGGGACACACTTGGGGCTGAAAGGTTGGGTGAGGTTGGGTGAGCAAACGCAGACCCTTTAAAGTAATACTGCCTGGTACCCATCCCATGGGTCCCAAATCTCCAGGTTCAAGGGCATCTTCCTACATCGAAAACATGCATGAGAAACCCAGAAGATGGTACACCGTGTGATTTTGAAAGGTTTCTAATACGCACCTCATTTCTCATCTCCTTGTGCTCGGGTTCGCCATTCCAGCTACTTTACTAGCAATCTCCCTACTTGGAGAATCAGCACCTTTAACCTCCTGTTCCCTACAGGTTGCAATTTGTCCTGAGAATGAACGGCAAGAGGGGCAACCAATGAGAGACTAGATCTAGGTGTTGGGACAGGCACAGGTCACTCTATTTTCCCATGAGGAAGAAGAATTAACCACAGGCTCAGCCTGCCGCCCAGAAGCAGAATAGCGCCTGAGGCAATCCCGCGCTTTTGCGGCCAGCTCCCAAAAAAGCGAGTTGAAAAATGGAGCTCAGGGACACTGCAATTCACAAACCCGCAGCGTTATAAATGATAACTCTCATCCACAGATATATTGAGGGAAGGCAACGAAGAGGATTTGAAAGCAAGGCAGAATTGCAGGAAACAGATTTCAGGAGGTAGATTCGAATCGCCTTTAAAGCATATGAAAAGCGGCAAAACGTCGACAATGATGCCCTTGGCCAAAAAGGGCGTATGCGTTTTTTCCTGAATATATTCAGGAAAAAATGCATACGCCCTTTTTGGCCAACCAAGCAACCTGGAAAGGCAAATCAGTGCTACAAAGAAGTCTCGCTTCCCATCGGTCAAAAGGGTCATGCTGCAAAAAGTGTCAAAACCAGAAATGCAAGACAGGCCATGGAGAAATGGCAGCCTTGCTACGCTGATGGGCGGGATGTTAATTGCCAACAGCCACTCTGGAGAAGTGTACGGTGTGTCCTGAAACATCGAAAAAAACACAGCCTAGGGAGCATAGTGCACGTCCACTCATGGGCGTATAAATTGGGAAAACTAAAAATCAGCAAGACACAGGCACCCCAAAGTTTAGGGCTGCTCTGTTGACAAGAACCTCCACTCATGACACCTTAAATATCCCAGGAAAGAGAAAAATGGATAAAGAAGTTGTGGTCCTTATGTACAATGGAATATCACTCAGACATTAAATCAATGTCATAAGGCTAGTAGAAGCAAGATGAATGGATTTAGGTACGACGATTCTAAGTGTAATAAGTCACACAGAAAAAGACACTTATCATAAGCTATCACTTATAGAGGGAATGTAAAAAGCGCTACACTTGAACTGAATTACAAAACAGAACAGAGTCACACGTTTAGAAAACACACTATGGCTGCTTAACGGGAAAGGTGAGGTGGGGTGATGCATAAAACAAGGGTTTCAAATTCGCTCAGATACCGTTCCATACACCCAATATGTAATAGACAAGACCTACTCCTTGCTCAGTGAACTGGACTCAACACCCCCTATTCACCGCACAAGAATATATGTGACTAGTAAGAATCTTAAAACCTATGTATTGATATCTGTCTGGAAGTGAGTCAAGTGGGTGTAAAGCCACATAAACACAGCCGTGAAAAGCAGCTAAACCCCATTATAAAATAAATTACTTTTAAACCCCGTAAAACAAAGACAGTGAAAGAGAGAGAAATTCTTACAAAATTCGTTCAGAGGCTGTGATGCAACCTGGACTGACCATATCTAGACCCACAGCTGGATGAGACATAAGGGGGACACACTTGGGGCTGAAAGGTTGGGTGAGGTTGGGTGAGCAAACGCAGACCCTTTAAAGTAATACTGCCTGGTACCCATCCCATGGGTCCCAAATCTCCAGGTTCAAGGGCATCTTCCTACATCGAAAACATGCATGAGAAACCCAGAAGATGGTACACCGTGTGATTTTGAAAGGTTTCTAATACGCACCTCATTTCTCATCTCCTTGTGCTCGGGTTCGCCATTCCAGCTACTTTACTAGCAATCTCCCTACTTGGAGAATCAGCACCTTTAACCTCCTGTTCCCTACAGGTTGCAATTTGTCCTGAGGATGAACGGCAAGAGGGGCAACCAATGAGAGACTAGATCTAGGTGTTGGGACAGGCACAGGTCACTCTATTTTCCCATGAGGAAGAAGAATTAACCACAGGCTCAGCCTGCCGCCCAGAAGCAGAATAGGGCCTGAGGCAATCCCGCGCTTTTGCGGCCAGCTCCCAAAAAAGCGAGTTGAAAAATGGAGCTCAGGGACACTGCAATTCACAAACCCGCAGCGTTATAAATGATAACTCTCATCCACAGATATATTGAGGGAAGTCAACGAAGAGGATTTGAAAGCAAGGCAGAATTGCAGGAAACAGATTTCAGGAGGTAGATTCGAATCGCCTTTAAAGCACATGAAAAGCGGCAAAACGTCGACAATGATGCCCTTGCCCAAAAAGGGCGTATGCGTTTTTTCCTAAATATATTCAGGAAAAAACGCATACGCCCTTTTTGGCCAACCAAGCAACCTGGAAAGGCAAATCAGCGCTACAAAGAAGTCTCGCTTCCCATCGGTCAAAAGGGTCATGCTGCAAAAAGTGTCAAAACCAGAAATGCAGGACAGGCCATGGAGATATGGCAGCCTTGCTACGCTGATGGGCGGGATGTAAATAGCCAACAGCCACTCTGGAGAAGTGTATGGTGTGTCCTGAAACATCGAAAAAACACAGCTTAGGGAGCATAGGGCACGTCCACTCATGGGCGTATAAATTGGGAAAACTAAAAATCAGCAAGACACAGGCACCCCAAAGTTTAGGGCTGCTCTGTTGACAAGAACCACCACTTCATGACACCTTAAATATCCCAGGAAATAGAAAAATGCATATAGAAGTTGTGGTCCTTATGTACAGTGGAATATCACTCAGACATGAAATCAATGTCATAAGGCTAGTAGAAGCAAGATGAGTGGATTTAGGTACGACGATTCTAAGTGAAATAAGTCACACAGAAAAAGACACTTATCATAAGCTATCACTTATAGAGGGAATGTAAAAAGCGCTACACTTGAACTGAATTACAAAACAAAACAGAGTAACACGTTTAGAAAACACACTATGGCTGCTTAACGGGAAAGGTGAGGTGGGGTGATGCATAAAACAAGGGTTTCAAATTCGCTCAGATACCGTTCCATACACCCAATATGTAATAGACAAGACCTACTCCTTGCTCAGTGAACTGGACTCAACACCCCCTATTCACCGCACAAGAATATATGTGACTAGTAAGAATCTTAAAACCTATGTATTGATATCTGTCTGGAAGTGAGTCAAGTGGGTGTAAAGCCACATAAACACAGCCGTGAAAAGCAGCTAAACCCCATTATAAAAATAAATTACTTTTAAAAACCCGTAAAACAAAGACAGTGAAAGAGAGAGAAATTCTTACAAAATTCGTTCAGAGGCTGTTATGCAACCTGGATTGACCATATCTAGACCCACAGCTGGATGAGACATAAGGGTGGACACTCTTGGGGCTGAAAGGTTGGGTGAGGTTGGGTGAGCAAACGCAGACCCTTTAAAGTAATACTGCCTGGTACCCATCCCATGGGTCCCAAATCTCCAGGTTCAAGGGCATCTTCCTACATCGAACACATGCATGAAAAACCCAGAAGATGGTACACCGTGTGATTTTGAAAGGTTTCTAATATGCACCTCATTTCTCATCTCCTTGTGCTTGGGTTCACCATTCCAGTTACTTTACTAGCAATATCCCTACTTGGAGAATCAGCACCTTTAACCTCCTGTTCCCTACAGGTTGCAATTTGTCCTGAGGATGAACGGGATGAGGGGCAAACAATGAGAGACTAGATCTAGGTGTTGGGACAGGCACAGGTCAATCTATTTTCCCATCAGGAAGAAGAATTAACCACAACCTCAGCCTGCCGCCAGGAACCAGAATAGGGCCTGAGGCAATCCCGTGCTTTTGCGGCCAGCTCCCAAAAAAGACAGTTGAAAAATGGAGCTCAGGGGAACTGCCATTCACAAACCTGCTTAATTATAAATGATAACTCTCGTCCACAAATATATTGAGGGAAGGCAACGAAGAGGATTTGAAAGCAAGGCAGAATTGCAGGAAACAGGTTTCAGGAGGTAGATTCGAATCGCCTTTAAAGCACATGAAAAGTGGCAAAACGTCGACAATGATGCCATTGGCCAAACAGGGCGTATGCGTTTTTTCCTGAATATATTCAGGAAAAAACGCATACGCCCTGTTTGGCCAACCAAGCAAACTGGAAAGGCAAATAAGCGCTACAAATAAGTCTCGCTTCCCATCGGTCAAAAGGGCCATGCTGCAAAAACTGTCAAAACCAGAAATGCAGGACAGGCCATGGAGAAATGGCAGCCTTGCTACGCTGATGGGCGGGATGTAAATTGCCAACAGCCACTCTGGAGAAGTGTACGGTGTGTCCTGAAACATCGAAAAAACACAGCCTAGGGAGCATAGTGCACGTCCACTCATGGGCGTATAAATTGGGAAAACTAAAAATCAGCAAGACCCAGGCACCCCAAAGTTTAGGGCTGCTCTGTTGACAAGAACCTCCACTCATGACACCTTAAATATCCCAGGAAAGAGAAAAATGGATAAAGAAGTTGTGGTCCTTATGTACAATGGAATATCACTCAGACATGAAATCAATGTCATAAGGCTAGTAGAAGCAAGATGAATGGATTTAGGTACGACGATTCTAAGTGTAATAAGTCACACAGAAAAAGACACTTATCATAAGCTATCACTTATAGAGGGAATGTAAAAAGCGCTACACTTGAACTGAATTACAAAACAGAACAGAGTCACACGTTTAGAAAACACACTATGGCTGCTTAACGGGAAAGGTGAGGTGGGGTGATGCATAAAACAAGGGTTTCAAATTCGCTCAGATACCGTTCCATACACCCAATATGTAATAGACAAGACCTACTCCTTGCTCAGTGAACTGGACTCAACACCCCCTATTCACCGCACAAGAATATATGTGACTAGTAAGAATCTTAAAACCTATGTATTGATATCTGTCTGGAAGTGAGTCAAGTGGGTGTAAAGCCGCATAAACACAGCCGTGAAAAGCAGCTCAACCCCATTATAAAAATAAATTACTTTTAAAAACCCGTAAAACAAAGACAGTGAAAGAGAGAGAAATTCTTACAAAATTCGTTCAGAGGCTGTGATGCAACCTGGATTGACCATATCTAGACCCACAGCTGGATGAGACATAAGGGTGGACACTCTTGGGGCTGAAAGTTTGGGTGAGGTTGGGTGAGCAAACGCAGACCCTTTAAAGTAATACTGCGTGATACCCATCCCATGGGTCCCAAATCTCTAGGTTCAAGGGCATCTTCCTACATCGAAAACATGCATGAGAAACCCAGAAGATGGTACACCGTGTGATTTTGAAAGGTTTCTAATATGCACCTCATTTCTCATCTCCTTGTGCTCGGGTTCACCATTCCAGTTACTTTACTAGCAATATCCCTACTTGGAGAATCAGCACCTTTATCCTCCTGTTCCCTACAGGTTGCAATTTGTCCTGAGGATGAACGGGAAGAGGGGCAAACAATGAGAGACTAGATCTAGGTGTTGGGACAGGCACAGGTCACTCTATTTTCCCATCAGGAAGAAGAATTAACCACAGGCTCAGCCTGCCGCCCAGAAGCAGAATAGGGCCTGAGGGAATCCCACGCTTTTGCGGCCAGCTCCCAAAAAAGCGAGTTGAAAAATGGAGCTCAGGGACACTGCAATTCACAAACCCGCAGCGTTATAAATGATAACTCTCATCCACAGATATATTGAGGGAAGGCAACGAAGAGGATTTGAAAGCAAGGCAGAATTGCAGGAAACAGATTTCAGGAGGTAGATTCGAATCGCCTTTAAAGCATATGAAAAGCGGCAAAACGTCGACAATGATGCCCTTGGCCAAAAAGGGCGTATGCGTTTTTTCCTGAATATATTCAGGAAAAAATGCATACGCCCTTTTTGGCCAACCAAGCAACCTGGAAAGGCAAATCAGCGCTACAAAGAAGTCTCGCTTCCCATCGGTCAAAAGGGTCATGCTGCAAAAAGTGTAAAAACCAGAAATGCAGGACAGGCCATGGAGAAATGGCAGCCTTGCTACGCTGATGGGCGGGATGTTAATTGCCAACAGCCACTCTGGAGAAGTGTACGGTGTGTCCTGAAACATCGAAAAAACACAGCCTAGGGAGCATAGTGCACGTCCACTCATGGGCGTATAAATTGGGAAAACTAAAAATCAGCAAGACACAGGCACCCCAAAGTTTAGGGCTGCTCTGTTGACAAGAACCTCCACTCATGACACCTTAAATATCCCAGGAAAGAGAAAAATGGATAAAGAAGTTGTGGTCCTTATGTACAATGGAATATCACTCAGACATTAAATCAATGTCATAAGGCTAGTAGAAGCAAGATGAATGGATTTAGGTACGACGATTCTAAGTGTAATAAGTCACACAGAAAAAGACACTTATCATAAGCTATCACTTATAGAGGGAATGTAAAAAGCGCTACACTTGAACTGAATTACAAAACAGAACAGAGTCACACGTTTAGAAAACACACTATGGCTGCTTAACGGGAAAGGTGAGGTGGGGTGATGCATAAAACAAGGGTTTCAAATTCGCTCAGATACCGTTCCATACACCCAATATGTAATAGACAAGACCTACTCCTTGCTCAGTGAACTGGACTCAACACCCCCTATTCACCGCACAAGAATATATGTGACTAGTAAGAATCTTAAAACCTATGTATTGATATCTGTCTGGAAGTGAGTCAAGTGGGTGTAAAGCCACATAAACACAGCCGTGAAAAGCAGCTAAACCCCATTATAAAATAAATTACTTTTAAACCCCGTAAAACAAAGACAGTGAAAGAGAGAGAAATTCTTACAAAATTCGTTCAGAGGCTGTGATGCAACCTGGACTGACCATATCTAGACCCACAGCTGGATGAGACATAAGGGGGACACACTTGGGGCTGAAAGGTTGGGTGAGGTTGGGTGAGCAAACGCAGACCCTTTAAAGTAATACTGCCTGGTACCCATCCCATGGGTCCCAAATCTCCAGGTTCAAGGGCATCTTCCTACATCGAAAACATGCATGAGAAACCCAGAAGATGGTACACCGTGTGATTTTGAAAGGTTTCTAATACGCACCTCATTTCTCATCTCCTTGTGCTCGGGTTCGCCATTCCAGCTACTTTACTAGCAATCTCCCTACTTGGAGAATCAGCACCTTTAACCTCCTGTTCCCTACAGGTTGCAATTTGTCCTGAGGATGAACGGCAAGAGGGGCAACCAATGAGAGACTAGATCTAGGTGTTGGGACAGGCACAGGTCACTCTATTTTCCCATGAGGAAGAAGAATTAACCACAGGCTCAGCCTGCCGCCCAGAAGCAGAATAGGGCCTGAGGCAATCCCGCGCTTTTGCGGCCAGCTCCCAAAAAAGCGAGTTGAAAAATGGAGCTCAGGGACACTGCAATTCACAAACCCGCAGCGTTATAAATGATAACTCTCATCCACAGATATATTGAGGGAAGTCAACGAAGAGGATTTGAAAGCAAGGCAGAATTGCAGGAAACAGATTTCAGGAGGTAGATTCGAATCGCCTTTAAAGCACATGAAAAGCGGCAAAACGTCGACAATGATGCCCTTGCCCAAAAAGGGCGTATGCGTTTTTTCCTAAATATATTCAGGAAAAAACGCATACGCCCTTTTTGGCCAACCAAGCAACCTGGAAAGGCAAATCAGCGCTACAAAGAAGTCTCGCTTCCCATCGGTCAAAAGGGTCATGCTGCAAAAAGTGTCAAAACCAGAAATGCAGGACAGGCCATGGAGATATGGCAGCCTTGCTACGCTGATGGGCGGGATGTAAATAGCCAACAGCCACTCTGGAGAAGTGTATGGTGTGTCCTGAAACATCGAAAAAACACAGCTTAGGGAGCATAGGGCACGTCCACTCATGGGCGTATAAATTGGGAAAACTAAAAATCAGCAAGACACAGGCACCCCAAAGTTTAGGGCTGCTCTGTTGACAAGAACCACCACTTCATGACACCTTAAATATCCCAGGAAATAGAAAAATGCATATAGAAGTTGTGGTCCTTATGTACAGTGGAATATCACTCAGACATGAAATCAATGTCATAAGGCTAGTAGAAGCAAGATGAGTGGATTTAGGTACGACGATTCTAAGTGAAATAAGTCACACAGAAAAAGACACTTATCATAAGCTATCACTTATAGAGGGAATGTAAAAAGCGCTACACTTGAACTGAATTACAAAACAAAACAGAGTAACACGTTTAGAAAACACACTATGGCTGCTTAACGGGAAAGGTGAGGTGGGGTGATGCATAAAACAAGGGTTTCAAATTCGCTCAGATACCGTTCCATACACCCAATATGTAATAGACAAGACCTACTCCTTGCTCAGTGAACTGGACTCAACACCCCCTATTCACCGCACAAGAATATATGTGACTAGTAAGAATCTTAAAACCTATGTATTGATATCTGTCTGGAAGTGAGTCAAGTGGGTGTAAAGCCACATAAACACAGCCGTGAAAAGCAGCTAAACCCCATTATAAAAATAAATTACTTTTAAAAACCCGTAAAACAAAGACAGTGAAAGAGAGAGAAATTCTTACAAAATTCGTTCAGAGGCTGTTATGCAACCTGGATTGACCATATCTAGACCCACAGCTGGATGAGACATAAGGGTGGACACTCTTGGGGCTGAAAGGTTGGGTGAGGTTGGGTGAGCAAACGCAGACCCTTTAAAGTAATACTGCCTGGTACCCATCCCATGGGTCCCAAATCTCCAGGTTCAAGGGCATCTTCCTACATCGAACACATGCATGAAAAACCCAGAAGATGGTACACCGTGTGATTTTGAAAGGTTTCTAATATGCACCTCATTTCTCATCTCCTTGTGCTTGGGTTCACCATTCCAGTTACTTTACTAGCAATATCCCTACTTGGAGAATCAGCACCTTTAACCTCCTGTTCCCTACAGGTTGCAATTTGTCCTGAGGATGAACGGGATGAGGGGCAAACAATGAGAGACTAGATCTAGGTGTTGGGACAGGCACAGGTCAATCTATTTTCCCATCAGGAAGAAGAATTAACCACAACCTCAGCCTGCCGCCAGGAACCAGAATAGGGCCTGAGGCAATCCCGTGCTTTTGCGGCCAGCTCCCAAAAAAGACAGTTGAAAAATGGAGCTCAGGGGAACTGCCATTCACAAACCTGCTTAATTATAAATGATAACTCTCGTCCACAAATATATTGAGGGAAGGCAACGAAGAGGATTTGAAAGCAAGGCAGAATTGCAGGAAACAGGTTTCAGGAGGTAGATTCGAATCGCCTTTAAAGCACATGAAAAGTGGCAAAACGTCGACAATGATGCCATTGGCCAAACAGGGCGTATGCGTTTTTTCCTGAATATATTCAGGAAAAAACGCATACGCCCTGTTTGGCCAACCAAGCAAACTGGAAAGTCAAATAAGCGCTACAAATAAGTCTCGCTTCCCATCGGTCAAAAGGGCCATGCTGCAAAAACTGTCAAAACCAGAAATGCAGGACAGGCCATGGAGAAATGGCAGCCTTGCTACGCTGATGGGCGGGATGTAAATTGCCAACAGCCACTCTGGAGAAGTGTACGGTGTGTCCTGAAACATCGAAAAAACACAGCCTAGGGAGCATAGTGCACGTCCACTCATGGGCGTATAAATTGGGAAAACTAAAAATCAGCAAGACACAGGCACCCCAAAGTTTAGGGCTGCTCTGTTGACAAGAACCTCCACTCATGACACCTTAAATATCCCAGGAAAGAGAAAAATGGATAAAGAAGTTGTGGTCCTTATGTACAATGGAATATCACTCAGACATGAAATCAATGTCATAAGGCTAGTAGAAGCAAGATGAATGGATTTAGGTACGACGATTCTAAGTGTAATAAGTCACACAGAAAAAGACACTTATCATAAGCTATCACTTATAGAGGGAATGTAAAAAGCGCTACACTTGAACTGAATTACAAAACAGAACAGAGTCACACGTTTAGAAAACACACTATGGCTGCTTAACGGGAAAGGTGAGGTGGGGTGATGCATAAAACAAGGGTTTCAAATTCGCTCAGATACCGTTCCATACACCCAATATGTAATAGACAAGACCTACTCCTTGCTCAGTGAACTGGACTCAACACCCCCTATTCACCGCACAAGAATATATGTGACTAGTAAGAATCTTAAAACCTATGTATTGATATCTGTCTGGAAGTGAGTCAAGTGGGTGTAAAGCCGCATAAACACAGCCGTGAAAAGCAGCTCAACCCCATTATAAAAATAAATTACTTTTAAAAACCCGTAAAACAAAGACAGTGAAAGAGAGAGAAATTCTTACAAAATTCGTTCAGAGGCTGTGATGCAACCTGGATTGACCATATCTAGACCCACAGCTGGATGAGACATAAGGGTGGACACTCTTGGGGCTGAAAGTTTGGGTGAGGTTGGGTGAGCAAACGCAGACCCTTTAAAGTAATACTGCGTGATACCCATCCCATGGGTCCCAAATCTCTAGGTTCAAGGGCATCTTCCTACATCGAAAACATGCATGAGAAACCCAGAAGATGGTACACCGTGTGATTTTGAAAGGTTTCTAATATGCACCTCATTTCTCATCTCCTTGTGCTCGGGTTCACCATTCCAGTTACTTTACTAGCAATATCCCTACTTGGAGAATCAGCACCTTTATCCTCCTGTTCCCTACAGGTTGCAATTTGTCCTGAGGATGAACGGGAAGAGGGGCAAACAATGAGAGACTAGATCTAGGTGTTGGGACAGGCACAGGTCACTCTATTTTCCCATCAGGAAGAAGAATTAACCACAGGCTCAGCCTGCCGCCCAGAAGCAGAATAGGGCCTGAGGGAATCCCACGCTTTTGCGGCCAGCTCCCAAAAAAGCGAGTTGAAAAATGGAGCTCAGGGACACTGCAATTCACAAACCCGCAGCGTTATAAATGATAACTCTCATCCACAGATATATTGAGGGAAGGCAACGAAGAGGATTTGAAAGCAAGGCAGAATTGCAGGAAACAGATTTCAGGAGGTAGATTCGAATCGCCTTTAAAGCATATGAAAAGCGGCAAAACGTCGACAATGATGCCCTTGGCCAAAAAGGGCGTATGCGTTTTTTCCTGAATATATTCAGGAAAAAATGCATACGCCCTTTTTGGCCAACCAAGCAACCTGGAAAGGCAAATCAGCGCTACAAAGAAGTCTCGCTTCCCATCGGTCAAAAGGGTCATGCTGCAAAAAGTGTAAAAACCAGAAATGCAGGACAGGCCATGGAGAAATGGCAGCCTTGCTACGCTGATGGGCGGGATGTAAATTGCCAACAGCCACTCTGGAGAAGTGTACGGTGTGTCCTGAAACATCGAAAAAACACAGCTTAGGGAGCATAGGGCACGTCCACTCATGGGCGTATAAATTGGGAAAACTAAAAATCAGCAAGACACAGGCACCCCAAAGTTTAGGGCTGCTCTGTTGACAAGAAACTCCACTTCATGACACCTTAAATATCCCAGGAAAGAGAAAAATGGATAATGAAGTTGTGGTCCTTATGTACAATGGAATATCACTCAGACATGAAATCAATGTCATAAGGCTAGTAGAAGCAAGATGAGTGGATTTAGGTACGACGATTCTAAGTGAAATAAGTCACACAGAAAAAGACACTTATCATAAGCTATCACTTATAGATGGAATGTAAAAACCGCTACACTTGAACTGAATTAAAAAACAGAACAGAGTCACACGTTTAGAAAACACACTATGGCTGCTTAACGGGAAAGGTGAGGTGGGGTGAGGCATAAAACAAGGGTTTCAAATTCGCTCAGATACCGTTCCATACACCCAATATGTAATAGACAAGACCTACTACTTGCTCAGTGAACTGGACTCAACACCCCCTATTCACCGCACAAGAATATATGTGACTAGTAAGAATCTTAAAACCTATGTATTGATATCTGTCTGGAAGTGAGTCAAGTGGGTGTAAAGCCACATAAACACAGCCGTGAAAAGCAGCTAAACCCCATTATAAAATAAATTACTTTTAAACCCCGTAAAACAAAGACAGTGAAAGAGAGAGAAATTCTTACAAAATTCGTTCAGAGGCTGTGATGCAACCTGGATTGACCATATCTAGACCCACAGCTGGATGAGACATAAGGGGGACACACTTGGGGCTGAAAGGTTGGGTGAGGTTGGGTGAGCAAACGTAGACCCTTTAAAGTAATACTGCCTGGTACCCATCCCATGGGTCCCAAATCTCCAGGTTCAAGGGCATCTTCCTACATCGAAAACATGCATGAGAAACCCAAAAGATGGTACACCGTGTGATTTTGAAAGGTTTCTAATACGCACCTCATTTCTCATCTCCTTGTGCTCGGGTTCGCCATTCCAGCTACTTTACTAGCAATCTCCCTACTTGGAGAATCAGCACCTTTAACCTCCTGTTCCCTACAGGTTGCAATTTGTCCTGAGGATGAACGGCAAGAGGGGCAACCAATGAGAGACTAGATCTAGGTGTTGGGACAGGCACAGGTCACTCTATTTTCCCATCAGGAAGAAGAATTAACCACAGGCTCAGCCTGCCGCCCAGAAGCAGAATAGGGCCTGAGGCAATCCCGCGCTTTTGTGGCCAGCTCCCAAAAAAGCGAGTTGAAAAATGGAGCTCAGGGACACTGCAATTCACAAACCCGCAGCGTTATAAATGATAACTCTCATCCACAGATATATTGAGGGAAGTCAACGAAGAGGATTTGAAAGCAAGGCAGAATTGCAGGAAACAGATTTCAGGAGGTAGATTCGAATCGCCTTTAAAGCACATGAAAAGCGGCAAAACGTCGATAATGATGCCCTTGCCCAAAAAGGGCGTATGCGTTTTTTCCTAAATATATTCAGGAAAAAACCCATACGCCCTTTTTGGCCAACCAAGCAACCTGGAAAGGCAAATCAGCGCTACAAATAAGTCTCGCTTCCCATCGGTCAAAAGGGTCATGCTGCAAAATGTGTCAAAACCAGAAATGCAGGACAGGCCATGGAGATATGGCAGCCTTGCTACGCTGATGGGCGGGATGTAAATAGCCAACAGCCACTCTGGAGAAGTGTATGGTGTGTCCTGAAACATCGAAAAAACACAGCTTAGGGAGCATAGGGCACGTCCACTCATGGGCGTATAAATTGGGAAAACTAAAAATCAGCAAGACACAGGCACCCCAAAGTTTAGGGCTGCTCTGTTGACAAGAACCACCACTTCATGACACCTTAAATATCCCAGGAAAGAGAAAAATGGATAAAGAAGTTGTGGTCCTTATGTACAATGGAATATCACTCAGACATGAAATCAATGTCATAAGGCTAGTAGAAGCAAGATGAGTGGATTTAGGTACGACGATTCTAAGTGAAATAAGTCACACAGAAAAAGACACTTATCATAAGCTATCACTTATAGAGGGAATGTAAAAAGCGCTACACTTGAACTGAATTACAAAACAGAACAGAGTCACAGGTTTAGAAAACACACTATGGCTGCTTAACGGGAAAGGTGAGGTGGGGTGATGCATAAAACAAGGGTTTCAAATTCGCTCAGATACCGTTCCATACACCCAATATGTAATAGACAAGACCTACTCCTTGCTCAGTGAACTGGACTCAACACCCCCTATTCACCGCACAAGAATATATGTGACTAGTAAGAATCTTAAAACCTATGTATTGATATCTGTCTGGAAGTGAGTCAAGTGGGTGTAAAGCCGCATAAACACAGCCGTGAAAAGCAGCTCAACCCCATTATAAAAATAAATTACTTTTAAAAACCCGTAAAACAAAGACAGTGAAAGAGAGAGAAATTCTTACAAAATTCGTTCAGAGGCTGTGATGCAACCTGGATTGACCATATCTAGACCCACAGCTGGATGAGACATAAGGGTGGACACTCTTGGGGCTGAAAGTTTGGGTGAGGTTGGGTGAGCAAACGCAGACCCTTTAAAGTAATACTGCCTGGTACCCATCCCATGGGTCCCAAATCTCTAGGTTCAAGGGCATCTTCCTACATCGAAAACATGCATGAGAAACCCAGAAGATGGTACACCGTGTGATTTTGAAAGGTTTCTAATACGCACCTCATTTCTCATCTCCTTGTGCTCGGGTTCGCCATTCCAGTTACTTTACTAGCAATATCCCTACTTGGAGAATCAGCACCTTTAACCTCCTGTTCCCTACAGGTTGCAATTTGTCCTGAGGATGAACGGGAAGAGGGGCAAACAATGAGAGACTAGATCTAGGTGTTGGGACAGGCACAGGTCACTCTATTTTCCCATCAGGAAGAAGAATTAACCACAGGCTCAGCCTGCCGCCCAGAAGCAGAATAGGGCCTGAGGGAATCCCACGCTTTTGCGGCCAGCTCCCAAAAAAGCGAGTTGAAAAATGGAGCTCAGGGACACTGCAATTCACAAACCCGCAGCGTTATAAATGATAACTCTCATCCACAGATATATTGAGGGAAGGCAACGAAGAGGATTTGAAAGCAAGGCAGAATTGCAGGAAACAGATTTCAGGAGGTAGATTCGAATCGCCTTTAAAGCACATGAAAAGCGGCAAAACGTTGACAATGATGCCCTTGGCCAAAAAGGGCGTATGCGTTTTTTCCTGAATATATTCAGGAAAAAACGCATACGCCCTTTTTGGCCAACCAAGCAACCTGGAAAGGCAAATCAGCGCTACAAAGAAGTCTCGCTTCCCATTGGTCAAAAGGGTCATGCTGCAAAAAGTGTAAAAACCAGAAATGCAGGACAGGCCATGGAGAAATGGCAGCCTTGCTACGCTGATGGGCGGGATGTAAATTACCAACAGCCACTCTGGAGAAGTGTACGGTGTGTCCTGAAACATCGAAAAAACACAGCTTAGGGAGCATAGGGCACGTCCACTCATGGGCGTATAAATTGGGAAAACTAAAAATCAGCAAGACACAGGCACCCCAAAGTTTAGGGCTGCTCTGTTGACAAGAACCTCCACTTCATGACACCTTAAATATCCCAGGAAAGAGAAAAATGGATAATGAAGTTGTGGTCCTTATGTACAATGGAATATCACTCAGACATGAAATCAATGTCATAAGGCTAGTAGAAGCAAGATGAGTGGATTTAGGTACGACGATTCTAAGTGCAATAAGTCACACAGAAAAAGACACTTATCATAAGCTATCACTTATAGAGGGAATGTAAAAACCGCTACACTTGAACTGAATTACAAAACAGAACAGAGTCACATGTTTAGAAAACACACTATGGCTGCTTAACGGGAAAGGTGAGATGGGGTGAGGCATAAAACAAGGGTTTCAAATTCGCTGAGATACCGTTCCATACACCCAATATGTAATAGACAAGACCTACTCCTTGCTCAGTGAACTGGACTCAACACCCCCTATTCACCGCACAAGAATATATGTGACTAGTAAGAATCTTAAAACCTATGTATTGATATCTGTCTGGAAGTGAGTCAAGTGGGTGTAAAGCCACATAAACACAGCCGTGAAAAGCAGCTAAACCCCATTATAAAATAAATTACTTTTAAAAACCCGTAAAACAAAGACAGTGAAAGAGAGAGAAATTCTTACAAAATTCGTTCAGAGGCTGTGATGCAACCTGGATTGACCATATCTAGACCCACAGCTGGATGAGACATAAGGGGGACACACTTGGGGCTGAAAGGTTGTGTGAGGTTGGGTGAGCAAACGCAGACCCTTTAAAGTAATACTGCCTGGTTCCCATCCCATGGGTCCCAAATCTCCAGGTTCAAGGGCATCTTCCTACATCGAAAACATGCATGAGAAACCCAGAAGATGGTACACCGTGTGATTTTGAAAGGTTTCTAATACGCACCTCATTTCTCATCTCCTTGTGCTCGGGTTCGCCATTCCAGCTACTTTACTAGCAATCTCCCTACTTGGAGAATCAGCACCTTTAACCTCCTGTTCCCTACAGGTTGCAATTTGTCCTGAGGATGAACGGCAAGAGGGGCAACCAATGAGAGACTAGATCTAGGTGTTGGGACAGGCACAGGTCACTCTATTTTCCCATGAGGAAGAAGAATTAACCACAGGCTCAGCCTGCCGCCCAGAAGCAGAATAGGGCCTGAGGCAATCCCGCGCTTTTGCGGCCAGCTCCCAAAAAAGCGAGTTGAAAAATGGAGCTCAGGGACACTGCAATTCACAAACCCGCAGCGTTATAAATGATAACTCTCATCCACAGATATATTGAGGGAAGGCAACGAAGAGGATTTGAAAGCAAGGCAGAATTGCAGGAAACAGATTTCAGGAGGTAGATTCGAATCGTCTTTAAAGCACATGAAAAGCGGCAAAACGACGACAATGATGCCCTTGGCCAAAAAGGGCGTATGCGTTTTTTCCTAAATATATTCAGGAAAAAAACGCATACGCCCTTTTTGGCCAACCAAGCAACCTGGAATGGCAAATCAGCGCTAAAAAGAAGTCTCGCTTCCCATCGGTCAAAAGGGTCATGCTGCAAAAAGTGTCAAAACCAGAAATGCAGGACAGGCCATGGAGATATGGCAGCCTTGCTACGCTGATGGGCGGGATGTAAATAGCCAACAGCCACTCTGGAGAAGTGTATGGTGTGTCCTGAAACATCGAAAAAACACAGCTTAGGGAGCATAGGGCACGTCCACTCATGGGCGTATAAATTGGGAAAACTAAAAATCAGCAAGACACAGGCACCCCAAAGTTTAGGGCTGCTCTGTTGACAAGAACCACCACTTCATGACACCTTAAATATCCCAGGAAAGAGAAAAATGGATAAAGAAGTTGTGGTCCTTATGTACAATGGAATATCACTCAGACATGAAATCAATGTCATAAGGCTAGTAGAAGCAAGATGAGTGGATTTAGGTACGACGATTCTAAGTGAAATAAGTCACACAGAAAAAGACACTTATCATAAGCTATCACTTATAGAGGGAATGTAAAAAGCGCTACACTTGAACTGAATTACAAAACAGAACAGAGTCACACGTTTAGAAAACACACTATGGCTGCTTAACGGGAAAGGTGAGGTGGGGTGATGCATAAAACAAGGGTTTCAAATTCGCTCAGATACCGTTCCATACACCCAATATGTAATAGACAAGACCTACTCCTTGCTCAGTGAACTGGACTCAACACCCCCTATTCACCGCACAAGAATATATGTGACTAGTAAGAATCTTAAAACCTATGTATTGATATCTGTCTGGAAGTGAGTCAAGTGGGTGTAAAGCCGCATAAACACAGCCGTGAAAAGCAGCTCAACCCCAATATAAAAATAAATTACTTTTAAAAACCCGTAAAACAAAGACAGTGAAAGAGAGAGAAATTCTTACAAAATTCGTTCAGAGGCTGTGATGCAACCTGGATTGACCATATCTAGACCCACAGCTGGATGAGACATAAGGGTGGACACTCTTGGGGCTGAAAGTTTGGGTGAGGTTGGGTGAGCAATCGCAGACCCTTTAAAGTAATACTGCCTGGTACCCATCCCATGGGTCCCAAATCTCTAGGTTCAAGGGCATCTTCCTACATCGAAAACATGCATGAGAAACCCAGAAGATGGTACACCGTGTGATTTTGAAAGGTTTCTAATACGCACCTCATTTCTCATCTCCTTGTGCTCGGGTTCGCCATTCCAGCTACTTCACTAGCAATCTCCCTACTTGGAGAATCAGCACCTTTAACCTCCTGTTCTGTTCAGGTTGCAATTTGTCCTGAGGATGAACGGGAAGAGGAGCAACCAATGAGAGACTAGATCTAGGTGTTGGGACAGGCACAGGTCACTCTATTTTCCCATGAGGAAGAAGAATTAACCACAGGCTCAGCCTGCCGCCCAGAAGCAGAATAGGGCCTGAGGGAATCCCACGCTTTTGCGGCCAGCTCCCAAAAAAGCGAGTTGAAAAATGGAGCTCAGGGACACTGCAATTCACAAACCCGCAGCGTTATAAATGATAACTCTCATCCACAGATATATTGAGGGAAGGCAACGAAGAGGATTTGAAAGCAAGGCAGAATTGCAGGAAACAGATTTCAGGAGGTAGATTCGAATCGCCTTTAAAGCACATGAAAAGCGGCAAAACGTTGACAATGATGCCCTTGGCCAAAAAGGGCGTATGCGTTTTTTCCTGAATATATTCAGGAAAAAACGCATACGCCCTTTTTGGCCAACCAAGCAACCTGGAAAGGCAAATCAGCGCTACAAAGAAGTCTCGCTTCCCATCGGTCAAAAGGGTCATGCTGCAAAAAGTGTAAAAACCAGAAATGCAGGACAGGCCATGGAGAAATGGCAGCCTTGCTACGCTGATGGGCGGGATGTAAATTGCCAACAGCCACTCTGGAGAAGTGTACGGTGTGTCCTGAAACATCGAAAAAACACAGCTTAGGGAGCATAGGGCACGTCCACTCATGGGCGTATAAATTGGGAAAACTAAAAATCAGCAAGACACAGGCACCCCAAAGTTTAGGGCTGCTCTGTTGACAAGAACCTCCACTTCATGACACCTTAAATATCCCAGGAAAGAGAAAAATGGATAAAGAAGTTGTGGTCCTTATGTACAATGGAATATCACTCAGACATGAAATCAATGTCATAAGGCTAGTAGAAGCAAGATGAGTGGATTTAGGTACGACGATTCTAAGTGAAATAAGTCACACAGAAAAAGACACTTATCATAAGCTATCACTTATAGAGGGAATGTAAAAAGCGCTACACTTGAACTGAATTACAAAACAGAACAGAGTCACACGTTTAGAAAACACACTATGGCTGCTTAACGGGAAAGGTGAGGTGGGGTGATGCATAAAACAAGGGTTTCAAATTCGCTCAGATACCGTTCCATACACCCAATATGTAATAGACAAGACCTACTCCTTGCTCAGTGAACTGGACTCAACACCCCCTATTCACCGCACAAGAATATATGTGACTAGTAAGAATCTTAAAACCTATGTATTGATATCTGTCTGGAAGTGAGTCAAGTGGGTGTAAAGCCGCATAAACACAGCCGTGAAAAGCAGCTCAACCCCAATATAAAAATAAATTACTTTTAAAAACCCGTAAAACAAAGACAGTGAAAGAGAGAGAAATTCTTACAAAATTCGTTCAGAGGCTGTGATGCAACCTGGATTGACCATATCTAGACCCACAGCTGGATGAGACATAAGGGTGGACACTCTTGGGGCTGAAAGTTTGGGTGAGGTTGGGTGAGCAAACGCAGACCCTTTAAAGTAATACTGCCTGGTACCCGTCCCATGGGTCCCAAATCTCTAGGTTCAAGGGCATCTTCCTACATCGAAAACATGCATGAGAAACCCAGAAGATGGTACACCGTGTGATTTTGAAAGGTTTCTAATACGCACCTCATTTCTCATCTCCTTGTGCTCGGGTTCGCCATTCCAGTTACTTTACTAGCAATATCACTACTTGGAGAATCAGCACCTTTAACCTCCTGTTCCCTACAGGTTGCAATTTGTCCTGAGGATGAACGGGAAGAGGGGCAAACAATGAGAGACTAGATCTAGGTGTTGGGACAGGCGCAGGTCACTCTATTTTCCCATCAGGAAGAAGAATTAACCACAGGCTCAGCCTGCCGCCCAGAAGCAGAATAGGGCCTGAGGGAATCCCACGCTTTTGCGGCCAGCTCCCAAAAAAGCGAGTTGAAAAATGGAGCTCAGGGACACTGCAATTCACAAACCCGCAGCGTTATAAATGATAACTCTCATCCACAGATATATTGAGGGAAGGCAACGAAGAGGATTTGAAAGCAAGGCAGAATTGCAGGAAACAGATTTCAGGAGGTAGATTCGAATCGCCTTTAAAGCACATGAAAAGCGGCAAAACGTCGACAATGATGCCCTTGGCCAAAAAGGGCGTATGCGTTTTTTCCTGAATATATTCAGGAAAAAACGCATACGCCCTTTTTGGCCAACCAAGCAACCTGGAAAGGCAAATCAGCGCTACAAAGAAGTTTCGCTTCCCATCGGTCAAAAGGGTCATGCTGCAAAAAGTGTAAAAACCAGAAATGCAGGACAGGCCATGGAGAAATGGCAGCCTTGCTACGCTGATGGGCGGGATGTAAATTGCCAACAGCCACTCTGGAGAAGTGTACGGTGTGTCCTGAAACATCGAAAAAACACAGCTTAGGGAGCATAGGGCACGTCCACTCATGGGCGTATAAATTGGGAAAACTAAAAATCAGCAAGACACAGGCACCCCAAAGTTTAGGGCTGCTCTGTTGACAAGAACCTCCACTTCATGACACCTTAAATATCCCAGGAAAGAGAAAAATGGATAAAGAAGTTGTGGTCCTTATGTACAATGGAATATCACTCAGACATGAAATCAATGTCATAAGGCTAGTAGAAGCAAGATGAGTGGATTTAGGTACGACGATTCTAAGTGAAATAAGTCACACAGAAAAAGACACTTATCATAAGCTATCACTTATAGAGGGAATGTAAAAACCGCTACACTTGAACTGAATTACAAAACAGAACAGAGTCACACGTTTAGAAAACACACTATGGCTGCTTAACGGGAAAGGTGAGATGGGGTGATGCATAAAACAAGGGTTTCAAATTCGCTCAGATACCGTTCCATACACCCAATATGTAATAGACAAGACCTACTCCTTGCTCAGTGAACTGGACTCAACACCCCCTATTCACCGCACAAGAATATATGTGACTAGTAAGAATCTTAAAACCTATGTATTGATATCTGTCTGGAAGTGAGTCAAGTGGGTGTAAAGCCACATAAACACAGCCGTGAAAAGCAGCTAAACCCCATTATAAAATAAATTACTTTTAAAAACCCGTAAAACAAAGACAGTGAAAGAGAGAGAAATTCTTACAAAATTCGTTCAGAGGCTGTGATGCAACCTGGATTGACCATATCTAGACCCACAGCTGGATGAGACATAAGGGGGACACACTTGGGGCTGAAAGGTTGTGTGAGGTTGGGTGAGCAAACGCAGACCCTTTAAAGTAATACTGCCTGGTACCCATCCCATGGGTCCCAAATCTCCAGGTTCAAGGGCATCTTCCTACATCGAAAACATGCATGAGAAACCCAGAAGATGGTACACCGTGTGATTTTGAAAGGTTTCTAATACGCACCTCATTTCTCATCTCCTTGTGCTCGGGTTCGCCATTCCAGCTACTTTACTAGCAATCTCCCTACTTGGAGAATCAGCACCTTTAAGCTCCTGTTCCCTACAGGTTGCAATTTGTCCTGAGGATGAACGGCAAGAGGGGCAACCAATGAGAGACTAGATCTAGGTGTTGGGACAGGCACAGGTCACTCTATTTTCCCATGAGGAAGAAGAATTAACCACAGGCTCAGCCTGCCGCCCAGAAGCAGAATAGGGCCTGAGGCAATCCCGCGCTTTTGCGGCCAGCTCCCAAAAAAGCGAGTTGAAAAATGGAGCTCAGGGACACTGCAATTCACAAACCCGCAGCGTTATAAATGATAACTCTCATCCACAGATATATTGAGGGAAGGCAACGAAAAGGATTTGAAAGCAAGGCAGAATTGCAGGAAACAGATTTCAGGAGGTAGATTCGAATCGTCTTTAAAGCACATGAAAAGCGGCAAAACGTCGACAATGATGCCCTTGGCCAAAAAGGGCGTATGCGTTTTTTCCTAAATATATTCAGGAAAAAACGCATACGCCCTTTTTGGCCAACCAAGCAACCTGGAAAGGCAAATCAGCGCTACAAAGAAGTCTCGCTTCCCATCGGTCAAAAGGGTCATGCTGCAAAAAGTGTCAAAACCAGAAATGCAGGACAGGCCATGGAGATATGGCAGCCTTGCTACGCTGATGGGCGGGATGTAAATAGCCAACAGCCACTCTGGAGAAGTGTACGGTGTGTCCTGAAACATCGAAAAAACACAGCTTAGGGAGCATAGGGCACGTCCACTCATGGGCGTATAAATTGGGAAAACTAAAAATCAGCAAGACACAGGCACCCCAAAGTTTAGGGCTGCTCTGTTGACAAGAACCACCACTTCATGACACCTTAAATATCCCAGGAAAGAGAAAAATGGATAAAGAAGTTGTGGTCCTTATGTACAATGGAATATCACTCAGACATGAAATCAATGTCATAAGGCTAGTAGAAGCAAGATGAGTGGATTTAGGTACGACGATTCTAAGTGAAATAATTCACACAGAAAAAGACACTTATCATAAGCTATCACTTATAGAGGGAATGTAAAAAGCGCTACACTTGAACTGAATTACAAAACAGAACAGAGTCACACGTTTAGAAAACACACTATGGCTGCTTAACGGGAAAGGTGAGATGGGGTGATGCATAAATCAAGGGTTTCAAATTCGCTCAGATACCGTTCCATACACCCAATATGTAATAGACAAGACCTACTCCTTGCTCAGTGAACTGGACTCAGCACCCCCTATTCACCGCACAAGAATATATGTGACTAGTAAGAATCTTAAAACCTATGTATTGATATCTGTCTGGAAGTGAGTCAAGTGGGTCTACAGCCACATAAACACAGCCGTGAAAAGCAGCTAAACCCCATTATAAAATAAATTACTTTTAAAAACCCGTAAAACAAAGACAGTGAAAGAGAGAGAAATTCTTACAAAATTCGTTCAGAGGCTGTGATGCAACCTGGATTGACCATATCTAGACCCACAGCTGGATGAGACATAAGGGGGACACACTTGGGGCTGAAAGGTTGTGTGAGGTTGGGTGAGCAAACGCAGACCCTTTAAAGTAATACTGCCTGGTACCCATCCCATGGGTCCCAAATCTCCAGGTTCAAGGGCATCTTCCTACATCGAAAACATGCATGAAAAACCCAGAAGATGGTACACCGTGTGATTTTGAAAGGTTTCTAATATGCACCTCATTTCTCATCTTCTTGTGCTCGGGTTCACCATTCCAGTTACTTTACTAGCAATATCCCTACTTGGAGAATCAGCACCTTTAACCTCCTGTTCCCTACAGGTTGCAATTTGTCCTGAGGATGAACGGGAAGAGGGGCAAACAATGAGAGACTAGATCTAGGTGTTGGGACAGGCACAGGTCACTCTATTTTCCCATCAGGAAGAAGAATTAACCACAGGCTCAGCCTGCCGCCCAGAAGCAGAATAGGGCCTGAGGGAATCCCACGCTTTTGCGGCCAGCTCCCAAAAAAGCGAGTTGAAAAATGGAGCTCAGGGACACTGCCATTCACAAACTTGCTGAATTATAAATGATAACTCTCGTCCACAAATATATTGAGGGAAGGCAACGAAGAGGATTTGAAAGCAAGGCAGAATTGCAGGAAACAGGTTTCAGGAGGTAGATTCGAATCGCCTTTAAAGCACTTGAAAAGTGGCAAAACGTCGACAATGATGCCATTGGCCAAACAGGGCGTATGCGTTTTTTCCTGAATATATTCAGGAAAAAACGCATACGCCCTGTTTGGCCAACCAAGCAACCTGGAAAGGCAAATAAGCGCTACAGATAAGTCTCGATTCCCATCGGTCAAAAGGGCCATGCTGCAAAAACTGTCAAAACCAGAAATGCAGGACAGGCCATGGAGAAATGGCAGCCTTGCTACGCTGATGGGCGGGATGTAAATTGCCAACAGCCACTCTGGAGAAGTGTACGGTGTGTCCTGAAACATCGAAAAAACACAGCTTAGGGAGCATAGGGCACGTCCACTCATGGGCGTATAAATTGGGAAAACTAAAAATCAGCAAGACACAGGCACCCCAAAGTTTAGGGCTGCTCTGTTGACAAGAACCTCCACTTCATGACACCTTAAATATCCCAGGAAAGAGAAAAATGGATAAAGAATTTGTAGTCATTATGTACAATGGAATATCACTCAGACAGGAAATCAATGACATAAGGCTAGTAGAAGCAAGATGAGTGGATTTAGGTACGACGATTCTATGTGAAATAAGTCACACAGAAAAAGACACTTATCATAAGCTATCACTTATAGAGGGAATGTAAAAACCGCTACACTTGAACTGAATTACAAAACAGAACAGAGTCACACGTTTAGAAAACACACTATGGCTGCTTAACGGGAAAGGTGAGGTGGGGTGATGCATAAAACAAGGGTTTCAAATTCGCTCAGATACCATTCCATACACCCAATATGTAATAGACAAGACCTACTCCTTGCTCAGTGAACTGGACTCAACACCCCCTATTCACCGCACAAGAATATATGTGACTAGTAAGAATCTTAAAACCTATGTATTGATATCTGTCTGGAAGTGAGTCAAGTGGTGTAAAGCCGCATAAACACAGCCGTGAAAAGCAGCTAAACCCCATTATAAAAATAAATTACTTTTAAAAACCCGTAAAACAAAGACAGTGAAAGAGAGAGAAATTCTTACAAAATTCGTTCAGAGGCTGTGATGCAACCTGGATTGACCATATCTAGACCCACAGGTGGATGAGACATAAGGGTGGACACTCTTGGGGATGAAAGTTTGGGTGAGGTTGGGTGAGCAAACGCAGACCCTTTAAAGTAATACTGCCTGGTACCCATCCCATGGGTCCCAAATCTCTAGGTTCAAGGGCATCTTCCTACATCGAAAACATGCATGAGAAACCCAGAAGATGGTACACCGTGTGATTTTGAAAGGTTTCTAATACGCAGCTCATTTCTCATCTCCTTGGGCTCGGGTTCGCCATTCCAGCTACTTTACTAGCAATCTCCCTATTTGGAGAATCAGCACCTTTAACCTCCTGTTCCCTACAGGTTGCAATTTGTCCTGAGGATGAACGGGAAGAGGGGCAACCAATGAGAAACTAGATCTAGGTGTTGGGACAGGCACAGGTCACTCTATTTTCCCATCAGGAAGAAGAATTATCCAAAGGCTCAGCCTGCTGCCAGGAACCAGAATAGGGCCTGAGGAAATCCCGTGCTTTTGCGGCCAGCTCCCAAAAAATTGAGTTGAAAAATGGAGCTCAAGGGCACTGCCATTCACCAACCTGCTGAGTTATAAATGATAACTCTCGTCCACAAATATATTGAGGGAAGGCAACGAAGAGGATTTGAAAGCAAGGCAGAATTGCAGGAAACACATTTCAGGAGGTAGATTTGAATCGCATTTAAAGCACATGAAAAGCGGCAAAACGTCGACAATGATGCCCTTGGCCAAACAGGGCGTATGCGTTTTTTCCTGAATATATTCAGGAAAAAACGCATACGCCCTGTTTGGCCAACCAAGCAACCTGGAAAGGCTAATCAGCGCTACAAAGAAGTGTCGCTTCCCATCGGTCAAAAGGGCCATGCTGCAAAAAGTGTCAAAACCAGAAATGCAGGACAGGCCATGGAGAAATGGCAGCCTTGCTACGCTGATGGGCGGGATGTAAATTGCCAACAGCCACTCTGGGGATGTGTACGGTGTGTCCTGAAACATCGAAAAAACAGAGCTTAGGGAGCATAGGGCACGTCCACTCATGGGTGTATAAATTGGGAAAACTAAAAATCAGCAAGACACAGGCACCCCAAAGTTTAGGGCTGCTCTGTTGACAAGAACCTCCACTTCATGGCACCTTAAATATCCCAGGAAAGAGAAAAATGGATAAAGAAGTTGTGGTCCTTATGTACAATGGAATATCACTCAGACATGAAATCAATGTCATAAGGCTAGTAGAAGCAAGATGAGTGGATTTAGGTACGACGATTCTAAGTGAAATAAGTCACACAGAAAAAGACACTTATCATAAGCTATCTCTTATAGAGGGAATGTAAAAACCGCTACACTTGAACTGAATTACAAAACAGAACAGAATCAGACGTTTAGAAAACACACTATGGCTGCTTAACGGGAAAGGTGAGGTGGGGTGATGCATATAACAAGGGTTTCAAATTCGCTCAGATACCGTTCCATACACCCAATATGTAATAGACAAGACCTACTCCTTGCTCAGTGAACTGGACTCAACACCCCCTATTCACCGCACAAGAATATATGTGACTAGTAAGAATCTTAAAACCTATGTATTGATATCTGTCTGGAAGTGAGTCAAGTGGGTGTAAAGCCGCATAAACACAGCCGTGAAAAGCAGCTCAACCCCATTATAAAAACAAATTACTTTTAAAATCCCGTAAAACAAAGACAGTGAAAGAGAGAGAAATTCTTACAAAATTCGTTCAGAGGCTGTGATGCAACCTGGATTGACCATATCTAGACCCACAGCTGGATGAGACATAAGGGTGGACACTCTTGGGGCTGAAAGGTTGGTTGAGGTTGGGTGAGCAAATGCAGACCCTTTAAAGTAATACTGCGTGGTACCCATCCCATGGGTCCAAAATCTCCAGGTTCAAGGGCATCTTCCTTCATCGAAAACATGCATGAGAAACCCAGAAGATGGTACACCGTGTGATTTTGAAAGGTTTCTAATATGCACCTAATTTTCATCTCCTAGTGCTCGGGTTCACCATTCCAGTTACTTTACTAGCAATATCCCTACTTGGAGAATCAGCACCTTTAACCTCCTGTTCCCTACAGGTTGCAATTTGTCCTGAGGATGAACGGGAAGAGGGGCAAACAATGAGAGACTAGATCTAAGTGTTGGGACAGGCACAGGTCAATCTATTTTCCCATCAGGAAGAAGAATTAACCACAGGCTCAGCCTGCCGCCAGGAACCAGAATAGTGCCTGAGGCAATCCCGTGCTTTTGCGGCCAGCTCCCAAAAAAGACAGTTGAAAAATGGAGCTCAGGGGAACTGCCATTCACAAACCTGCTGAATTATAAATGATAACTCTCGTCCAAAAATATATTGAGGGAAGGCAACGAAGAGGATTTGAAAGCAAGGCAGAATTGCAGGAAACAGGTTTCAGGAGGTAGATTCGAATCGCCTTTAAAGCACATGAAAAGTGGCAAAACGTCGACCATGATGCCATTGGCCAAACAGGGCATATGCGTTTTTTCCTGAATATATTCAGGAAAAAACGCATACGCCCTGTTTGGCCAACCAAGCAACCTGGAAAGGCAAATCAGCGCTACAAACAAGTCTCGTTTCCCATCGGTCAAAAGGGCCATGCTGCAAAAACTGTCAAAACCAGAAATGCAGGACAGGCCATGGAGAAATGGCAGCCTTGCTACGCTGATGGGCGGGAGGTAAATTGCCAACAGCCACTGTGGAGAAGTGTACGGTGTGTCCTGAAACATCGAAAAAACACAGCTTAGGGAGGATAGGGCACGTCCACTCATGGGCGTATAAATTGGGAAAACTAAAAATCAGCAAGACACAGGCACCCCAAAGTTTAGGGCTGCTCTGTTGACAAGAACCTCCACTCATGACAACTTAAATATCCCAGGAAAGAGAAAAATGGATAAAGAAGTTGTGGTCCTTATGTACAATGGAATATCACTCAGACATGAAATCAATGTCATAAGGCTAGTAGAAGCAAGATGAGTGGATTTAGGTACGACGATTCTAAGTGTAATAAGTCACACAGAAAAAGACACTTATCATAAGCTATCACTTATAGAGGGAATGTAAAAAGCGCTACACTTGAACTGAATTACAAAATAGAACAGAGTCACACGTTTAGAAAACACACTATGGCTGCTTAACGGGAAAGGTGAGGTGGGGTGATGCATAAAACAAGGGTTTCAAATTCACTCAGATACCGTTCCATACACCCAATATGTAATAGACAAGACCTACTCCTTGCTCAGTGAACTGGACTCAACACCCCCTATTCACCGCACAAGAATATATGTGACTAGTAGGAATCTTAAAACCTATGTATTGATATCTGTCTGGAAGTGAGTGAAGTGGGTGTAAAGCCGCATAAACACAGCCGTGAAAAGCAGCTCAACCCCATTATAAAAATAAATTACTTTTAAAAACCCGTAAAACAAAGACAGTGAAAGAGAGAGAAATTCTTACAAAATTCGTTCAGAGGCTGTGATGCAACCTGGATTGACCATATCTAGACCCACAGCTGGATGAGACATAAGGGTGGACACTCTTGGGGCTGAAAGGTTGGGTTAGGTTGGGTGAGCAAACGCAGACCCTTTAAAGTAATACTGCCTGGTACCCATCCCATGGGTCCCAAATCTCCAGGTTCAAGGGCATCTTCCTACATCGAAAACATGCATGAGAAACCCAGAAGATGGTACACCGTGTGATTTTGAAAGGTTTCTAATGCGCACCTGATTTCTCATCTCCTTGTGCTCGGGTTCGCCTTTCCAGCTACTTTACTAGCATTCTCCCTACTTGGAGAATCAGCACCTTTAAGCTCCTGTTCCCTACAGGTTGCAATTTGTCCTGAGGATGAACGGGAAGAGGGGCAACCAATGAGAGACTAGATCTAGGTGTTGGGACAGGCACAGGTCACTCTATTTTCCCATCAGGAAGAAGAATTATCCAAAGGCTCAGCCTGCTGCCAGGAACCAGAATAGGGCCTGAGGCAATCCCGTGCTTTTGCGGCCAGCTCCCAAAAAAGTGAGTTGAAAAATGGAGCTCAAGGGTACTGCCATTCACAAACCTGCTGAGTTATAAATGATAACTCTCGTCCACAAATATATTGAGGGAAGGCAACGAAGAGGATTTGAAAGCAAGGCAGAATTGCAGGAAACACATTTCAGGAGGTAGATTTGAATCGCATTTAAAGCACATGAAAAGCGGCAAAACGTCGACAATGATGCCCTTGGCCAAACAGGGCGTATGCGTTTTTTCCTGAATATATTCAGGAAAATAACGCATACGCCCTGTTTGGCCAACCAAGCAACCTGGAAAGGCTAATCAGCGCTACAAAGAAGTCTCGCTTCCCATCGGTCAAAAGGGCCATGCTGCAAAAAGTGTCAAAACCAGAAATGCAGGACAGGCCATGGAGAAATGGCAGCCTTGCTACGCTGATGGGCGGGATGTAAATTGCCAACAGCCACTCTGGAGAAGTGTACGGTGTGTCCTGAAACATCGAAAAAACACAGCTTAGGGAGCATAGGGCACGTCCACTCATGGGCGTATAAATTGGGAAAACTAAAAATCAGCAAGACACAGGCACCCCAAAGTTTAGGGCTGCTCTGTTGACAAGAACCTCCACTTCATGACACCTTAAATATCCCAGGAAAGAGAAAAATGGATAAAGAATTTGTGGTCATTATATACAATGGAATATCACTCAGACAGGAAATCAATGTCATAAGGCTAGTAGAAGCAAGATGAGTGGATTTAGGTACGACGATTCTATGTGAAATAAGTCACACAGAAAAAGACACTTATCATAAGCTATCACTTATAGAGGGAATGTAAAAACCGCTACACTTGAACTGAATTACAAAACAGAACAGAGTCACACGTTTAGAAAACACACTATGGCTGCTTAACGGGAAAGGTGAGGTGGGGTGATGCATAAAACAAGGGTTTCAAATTCGCTCAGATACCATTCCATACACCCAATATGTAATAGACAAGACCTACTCCTTGCTCAGTGAACTGGACTCAACACCCCCTATTCACCGCACAAGAATATATGTGACTAGTAAGAATCTTAAAACCTATGTATTGATATCTGTCTGGAAGTGAGTCAAGTGGGTGTAAAGCCGCATAAACTCAGCCGTGAAAATCAGCTAAACCCCATTATAAAAATAAATTACTTTTAAAAACCCGTAAAACAAAGACAGTGAAAGAGAGAGAAATTCTTACAAAATTCGTTCAGAGGCTGTGATGCAACCTGGATTGACCATATCTAGACCCACAGGTGGATGAGACATAAGGGTGGACACTCTTGGGGATGAAAGTTTGGGTGAGGTTTGGTGAGCAAACGCAGACCCTTTAAAGTAATACTGCCTGGTACCCATCCCATGGGTCCCAAATCTCTAGGTTCAAGGGCATCTTCCTACATCGAAAACATGCATGAGAAACCCAGAAGATGGTACACCGTGTGATTTTGAAAGGTTTCTAATACGCACCTCATTTCTCATCTCCTTGGGCTCGGGTTCGCCATTCCAGCTACTTTACTAGCAATCTCCCTATTTGGAGAATCAGCACCTTTAACCTCCTGTTCCCTACAGGTTGCAATTTGTCCTGAGGATGAACGAGAAGAGGGGCAACCAATGAGAAACTAGATCTAGGTGTTGGGACAGGCACAGGTCACTCTATTTTCCCATCAGGAAGAAGAAATATCCAAAGGCTCAGCCTGCTGCCAGGAACCAGAATAGGGCCTGAGGAAATTCCGTGCTTTTGCGGCCAGCTCCCAAAAAATTGAGTTGAAAAATGGAGCTCAAGGGCACTGCCATTCACCAACCTGCTGAGTTATAAATGATAACTCTCGTCCACAAATATATTGAGGGAAGGCAACGAAGAGGATTTGAAAGCAAGGCAGAATTGCAGGAAACACATTTCAGGAGGTAGATTTGAATCGCATTTAAAGCACATGAAAAGCGGCAAAACGTCGACAATGATGCCCTTGGCCAAACAGGGCGTATGCGTTTTTTCCTGAATATATTCAGGAAAAAACGCATACGCCCTGTTTGGCCAACCAAGCAACCTGGAAAGGCTAATCAGCGCTACAAAGAAGTGTCGCTTCCCATCGGTCAAAAGGGCCATGCTGCAAAAAGTGTCAAAACCAGAAATGCAGGACAGGCCATGGAGAAATGGCAGCCTTGCTACGCTGATGGGCGGGATGTAAATTGCCAACAGCCACTCTGGGGATGTGTACGGTGTGTCCTGAAACATCGAAAAAACAGAGCTTAGGGAGCATAGGGCACGTCCACTCATGGGTGTATAAATTGGGAAAATTAAAAATCAGCAAGACACAGGCACCCCAAAGTTTAGGGCTGCTCTGTTGACAAGAACCTCCACTTCATGGCACCTTAAATATCCCAGGAAAGAGAAAAATGGATAAAGAAGTTGTGGTCCTTATGTACAATGGAATATCACTCAGACATGAAATCAATGTCATAAGGCTAGTAGAAGCAAGATGAGTGGATTTAGGTACGACGATTCTAAGTGAAATAAGTCACACAGAAAAAGACACTTATCATAAGCTATCTCTTATAGAGGGAATGTAAAAACCGCTACACTTGAACTGAATTACAAAACAGAACAGAATCAGACGTTTAGAAAACACACTATGGCTGCTTAACGGGAAAGGTGAGGTGGGGTGATGCATATAACAAGGGTTTCAAATTCGCTCAGATACCGTTCCATACACCCAATATGTAATAGACAAGACCTACTCCTTGCTCAGTGAACTGGACTCAACACCCCCTATTCACCGCACAAGAATATATGTGACTAGTAAGAATCTTAAAACCTATGTATTGATATCTGTCTGGAAGTGAGTCAAGTGGGTGTAAAGCCGCATAAACACAGCCGTGAAAAGCAGCTCAACCCCATTATAAAAACAAATTACTTTTAAAATCCCGTAAAACAAAGACAGTGAAAGAGAGAGAAATTCTTACAAAATTCGTTCAGAGGCTGTGATGCAACCTGGATTGACCATATCTAGACCCACAGCTGGATGAGACAAAAGGGTGGACACTCTTGGGGCTGAAAGGTTGGGTGAGGTTGGGTGAGCAAACGCAGACCCTTTAAAGTAATACTGCGTGGTACCCATCCCATGGGTCCAAAATCTCCAGGTTCAAGGGCATCTTCCTTCATCGAAAACATGCATGAGAAACCCAGAAGATGGTACACCGTGTGATTTTGAAAGGTTTCTAATATGCACCTCATTTGTCATCTCCTAGTGCTCGGGTTCACCATTCCAGTTACTTTACTAGCAATATCCCTACTTGGAGAATCAGCACCTTTAACCTCCTGTTCCCTACAGGTTGCAATTTGTCCTGAGGATGAACGGGAAGAGGGGCAAACAATGAGAGACTAGATCTAAGTGTTGGGACAGGCACAGGTCAATCTATTTTCCCATCAGGAAGAAGAATTAACCACAGGCTCAGCCTGCCGCCAGGAACCAGAATAGTGCCTGAGGCAATCCCGTGCTTTTGCGGCCAGCTCCCAAAAAAGACAGTTGAAAAATGGAGCTCAGGGGAACTGCCATTCACAAACCTGCTGAATTATAAATGATAACTCTCGTCCAAAAATATATTGAGGGAAGGCAACGAAGAGGATTTGAAAGCAAGGCAGAATTGCAGGAAACAGGTTTCAGGAGGTAGATTCGAATCGCCTTTAAAGCACATGAAAAGTGGCAAAACGTCGACCATGATGCCATTGGCCAAACAGGGCGTATGCGTTTTTTCCTGAATATATTCAGGAAAAAACGCATACGCCCTGTTTGGCCAACCAAGCAACCTGGAAAGGCAAATCAGCGCTACAAAGAAGTCTCGCTTCCCATCGGTCAAAAGGGCCATGCTGCAAAAACTGTCAAAACCAGAAATGCAGGACAGGCCATGGAGAAATGGCAGCCTTGCTACGCTGATGGGCGGGAGGTAAATTGCCAACAGCCACTGTGGAGAAGTGTACGGTGTGTCCTGAAACATCGAAAAAACACAGCTTAGGGAGGATAGGGCACGTCCACTCATGGGCGTATAAATTGGGAAAACTAAAAATCAGCAAGACACAGGCACCCCAAAGTTTAGGGCTGCTCTGTTGACAAGAACCTCCACTCATGACAACTTAAATATCCCAGGAAAGAGAAAAATGGATAAAGAAGTTGTGGTCCTTATGTACAATGGAATATCACTCAGACATGAAATCAATGTCATAAGGCTAGTAGAAGCAAGATGAGTGGATTTAGGTACGACGATTCTAAGTGTAATAAGTCACACAGAAAAAGACACTTATCATAAGCTATCACTTATAGAGGGAATGTAAAAAGCGCTACACTTGAACTGAATTACAAAATAGAACAGAGTCACACGTTTAGAAAACACACTATGGCTGCTTAACGGGAAAGGTGAGGTGGGGTGATGCATAAAACAAGGGTTTCAAATTCGCTCAGATACCGTTCCATACACCCAATATGTAATAGACAAGACCTACTCCTTGCTCAGTGAACTGGACTCAACACCCCCTATTCACCGCACAAGAATATATGTGACTAGTAGGAATCTTAAAACCTATGTATTGATATCTGTCTGGAAGTGAGTGAAGTGGGTGTAAAGCCGCATAAACACAGCCGTGAAAAGCAGCTCAACCCCATTATAAAAATAAATTACTTTTAAAAACCCGTAAAACAAAGACAGTGAAAGAGAGAGAAATTCTTACAAAATTCGTTCAGAGGCTGTGATGCAACCTGGATTGACCATATCTAGACCCACAGCTGGATGAGACATAAGGGTGGACACTCTTGGGGCTGAAAGGTTGGGTTAGGTTGGGTGAGCAAACGCAGACCCTTTAAAGTAATACTGCCTGGTACCCATCCCATGGGTCCCAAATCTCCAGGTTCAAGGGCATCTTCCTACATCGAAAACATGCATGAGAAACCCAGAAGATGGTACACCGTGTGATTTTGAAAGGTTTCTAATGCGCACCTGATTTCTCATCTCCTTGTGCTCGGGTTCGCCTTTCCAGCTACTTTACTAGCAATCTCCCTACTTGGAGAATCAGCACCTTTAAGCTCCTGTTCCCTACAGGTTGCAATTTGTCCTGAGGATGAACGGGAAGAGGGGCAACCAATGAGAGACTAGATCTAGGTGTTGGGACAGGCACAGGTCACTCTATTTTCCCATCAGGAAGAAGAATTATCCAAAGGCTCAGCCTGCTGCCAGGAACCAGAATAGGGCCTGAGGCAATCCCGTGCTTTTGCGGCCAGCTCCCAAAAAAGTGAGTTGAAAAATGGAGCTCAAGGGTACTGCCATTCACAAACCTGCTGAGTTATAAATGATAACTCTCGTCCACAAATATATTGAGGGAAGGCAACGAAGAGGATTTGAAAGCAAGGCAGAATTGCAGGAAACACATTTCAGGAGGTAGATTTGAATCGCATTTAAAGCACATGAAAAGCGGCAAAACGTCGACAATGATGCCCTTGGCCAAACAGGGCGTATGCGTTTTTTCCTGAATATATTCAGGAAAATAACGCATACGCCCTGTTTGGCCAACCAAGCAACCTGGAAAGGCTAATCAGCGCTACAAAGAAGTCTCGCTTCCCATCGGTCAAAAGGGCCATGCTGCAAAAAGTGTCAAAACCAGAAATGCAGGACAGTCCATGGAGAAATGGCAGCCTTGCTACGCTGATGGGCGGGATGTAAATTGCCAACAGCCACTCTGGAGAAGTGTACGGTGTGTCCTGAAACATCGAAAAACCACAGCTTAGGGAGCATAGGGCACGTCCACTCATGGGCGTATAAATTGGGAAAACTAAAAATCAGCAAGACACAGGCACCCCAAAGTTTAGGGCTGCTCTGTTGACAAGAACCTCCACTTCATGACACCTTAAATATCCCAGGAAAGAGAAAAATGGATAAAGAATTTGTGGTCATTATGTACAATGGAATATCACTCAGACAGGAAATCAATGTCATAAGGCTAGTAGAAGCAAGATGAGTGGATTTAGGTACGACGATTCTATGTGAAATAAGTCACACAGAAAAAGACACTTATCATAAGCTATCACTTATAGAGGGAATGTAAAAACCGCTACACTTGAACTGAATTACAAAACAGAACAGAGTCACACGTTTAGAAAACACACTATGGCTGCTTAACGGGAAAGGTGAGGTGGGGTGATGCATAAAACAAGGGTTTCAAATTCGCTCAGATACCGTTCCATACACCCAATATGTAATAGACAAGACCTACTCCTTGCTCAGTGAACTGGACTCAACACCCCCTATTCACCGCACAAGAATATATGTGACTAGTAAGAATCTTAAAACCTATGTATTGATATCTGTCTGGAAGTGAGTCAAGTGGGTGTAAAGCCGCATAAACTCAGCCGTGAAAATCAGCTAAACCCCATTATAAAAATAAATTACTTTTAAAAACCCGTAAAACAAAGACAGTGAAAGAGAGAGAAATTCTTACAAAATTCGTTCAGAGGCTGTGATGCAACCTGGATTGACCATATCTAGACCCACAGCTGGATGAGACATAAGGGTGGACACTCTTGGGGATGAAAGTTTGGGTGAGGTTGGGTGAGCAAACGCAGACCCTTTAAAGTAATACTGCCTGGTACCCATCCCATGGGTCCCAAATCTCTAGGTTCAAGGGCATCTTCCTACATCGAAAACATGCATGAGAAACCCAGAAGATGGTACACCGTGTGATTTTGAAAGGTTTCTAATACGCACCTCATTTCTCATCTCCTTGGGCTCGGGTTCGCCATTCCAGCTACTTTACTAGCAATCTCCCTATTTGGAGAATCAGCACCTTTAACCTCCTGTTCCCTACAGGTTGCAATTTGTCCTGAGGATGAACGGGAAGAGGGGCAACCAATGAGAAACTAGATCTAGGTGTTGGGACAGGCACAGGTCACTCTATTTTCCCATCAGGAAGAAGAATTATCCAAAGGCTCAGCCTGCTGCCAGGAACCAGAATAGGGCCTGAGGAAATCCCGTGCTTTTGCGGCCAGCTCCCAAAAAATTGAGTTGAAAAATGGAGCTCAAGGGCACTGCCATTCACCAACCTGCTGAGTTATAAATGATAACTCTCGTCCACAAATATATTGAGGGAAGGCAACGAAGAGGATTTGAAAGCAAGGCAGAATTGCAGGAAACACATTTCAGGAGGTAGATTTGAATCGCATTTAAAGCACATGAAAAGCGGCAAAACGTCGACAATGATGCCCTTGGCCAAACAGGGCGTATGCGTTTTTTCCTGAATATATTCAGGAAAAAACGCATACGCCCTGTTTGGCCAACCAAGCAACCTGGAAAGGCTAATCAGCGCTACAAAGAAGTGTCGCTTCCCATCGGTCAAAAGGGCCATGCTGCAAAAAGTGTCAAAACCAGAAATGCAGGACAGGCCATGGAGAAATGGCAGCCTTGCTACGCTGATGGGCGGGATGTAAATAGCCAACAGCCACTCTGGGGATGTGTACGGTGTGTCCTGAAACATCGAAAAAACAGAGCTTAGGGAGCATAGGGCACGTCCACTCATGGGTGTATAAATTGGGAAAACTAAAAATCAGCAAGACACAGGCACCCCAAAGTTTAGGGCTGCTCTGTTGACAAGAACCTCCACTTCATGGCACCTTAAATATCCCAGGAAAGAGAAAAATGGATAAAGAAGTTGTGGTCCTTATGTACAATGGAATATCACTCAGACATGAAATCAATGTCATAAGGCTAGTAGAAGCAAGATGAGTGGATTTAGGTACGACGATTCTAAGTGAAATAAGTCACACAGAAAAAGACACTTATCATAAGCTATCTCTTATAGAGGGAATGTAAAAACCGCTACACTTGAACTGAATTACAAAACAGAACAGAATCAGACGTTTAGAAAACACACTATGGCTGCTTAACGGGAAAGGTGAGGTGGGGTGATGCATATAACAAGGGTTTCAAATTCGCTCAGATACCGTTCCATACACCCAATATGTAATAGACAAGACCTACTCCTTGCTCAGTGAACTGGACTCAACACCCCCTATTCACCGCACAAGAATATATGTGACTAGTAAGAATCTTAAAACCTATGTATTGATATCTGTCTGGAAGTGAGTCAAGTGGGTGTAAAGCCGCATAAACACAGCCGTGAAAAGCAGCTCAACCCCATTATAAAAACAAATTACTTTTAAAATCCCGTAAAACAAAGACAGTGAAAGAGAGAGAAATTCTTACAAAATTCGTTCAGAGGCTGTAATGCAACCTGGATTGACCATATCTAGACCCACAGCTGGATGAGACATAAGGGTGGACACTCTTGGGGCTGAGAGGTTTGGTGAGGTTGGGTAAGCAAACGCAGACACTTTAAATTAATACTGCGTGGTACCCATCCCATGGGTCCCAAATCTCCAGGTTCAAGGGCATCTTCCTACATGGAAAACATGCATGAGAAACCCAGAAGATGGTACACCGTGTGATTGGGAAAGTTTCTAAAACGCACCTCATTTCTCAGCTCCGTGTGCTCGGGTTCGCCATTCCAGCTACTTTACTAGCAATCTCCCTACTTGGAGAATCAACACCTTTAACCTCCTGTTCCATACAGGTTGCAATTTGTCCTAAGGATGAACGGGAAGAGGGGCAGCCAATGAGAGACTAGATCTAGGTGTTGGGACAGGCACAGGTCACTCTATTTTCTCATCAGGAAGAAGAAATAACCACAGGCTCAGCCTGCCACCCGGAACCAGAATAGGGCCTGAGGCAATCCCGCGCTTCGGCGGCCAGCTCCCAAAAAAGCCAGTTGAAAAATGGAGCACATGTGCACTGCAATTCACAACCCTGCAGAGTTATAAATGATAACTCTCGTCCACAAATATATTGAGGGAAGGCAACGAAGAGGATTTGAAAGCAAGGCAGAATTGCAGGAAACAGGTTTCAGGAGGTAGATTCGAATCGCCTTTAAAGCACATGAAAAGCGGCAAAACGTCGACAATGATGCCCTTTGCCAAAAAGGGCGTATGCGTTTTTTCCTGAATATATTCAGGAAAAAACGCATACGCCCTGTTTGGCCAACCAAGCAACCTGGAAAGGCTAATCAGCGCTACAAAGAAGTGTCGCTTCCCATCGGTCAAAAGGGCCATGCTGCAAAAAGTGTCAAAACCAGAAATGCAGGACAGGCCATGGAGAAATGGCAGCCTTGCTACGCTGATGGGCGGGATGTAAATAGCCAACAGCCACTCTGGGGATGTGTACGGTGTGTCCTGAAACATCGAAAAAACAGAGCTTAGGGAGCATAGGGCACGTCCACTCATGGGTGTATAAATTGGGAAAACTAAAAATCAGCAAGACACAGGCACCCCAAAGTTTAGGGCTGCTCTGTTGACAAGAACCTCCACTTCATGGCACCTTAAATATCCCAGGAAAGAGAAAAATGGATAAAGAAGTTGTGGTCCTTATGTACAATGGAATATCACTCAGACATGAAATCAATGTCATAAGGCTAGTAGAAGCAAGATGAGTGGATTTAGGTACGACGATTCTAAGTGAAATAAGTCACACAGAAAAAGACACTTATCATAAGCTATCTCTTATAGAGGGAATGTAAAAACCGCTACACTTGAACTGAATTACAAAACAGAACAGAATCAGACGTTTAGAAAACACACTATGGCTGCTTAACGGGAAAGGTGAGGTGGGGTGATGCATATAACAAGGGTTTCAAATTCGCTCAGATACCGTTCCATACACCCAATATGTAATAGACAAGACCTACTCCTTGCTCAGTGAACTGGACTCAACACCCCCTATTCACCGCACAAGAATATATGTGACTAGTAAGAATCTTAAAACCTATGTATTGATATCTGTCTGGAAGTGAGTCAAGTGGGTGTAAAGCCGCATAAACACAGCCGTGAAAAGCAGCTCAACCCCATTATAAAAACAAATTACTTTTAAAATCCCGTAAAACAAAGACAGTGAAAGAGAGAGAAATTCTTACAAAATTCGTTCAGAGGCTGTAATGCAACCTGGATTGACCATATCTAGACCCACAGCTGGATGAGACATAAGGGTGGACACTCTTGGGGCTGAGAGGTTTGGTGAGGTTGGGTAAGCAAACGCAGACACTTTAAAATAATACTGCGTGGTACCCATCCCATGGGTCCCAAATCTCCAGGTTCAAGGGCATCTTCCTACATGGAAAACATGCATGAGAAACCCAGAAGATGGTACACCGTGTGATTGGGAAAGTTTCTAAAACGCACCTCATTTCTCAGCTCCGTGTGCTCGGGTTCGCCATTCCAGCTACTTTACTAGCAATCTCCCTACTTGGAGAATCAGCACCTTTAACCTCCTGTTCCATACAGGTTGCAATTTGTCCTAAGGATGAACGGGAAGAGGGGCAGCCAATGAGAGACTAGATCTAGGTGTTGGGACAGGCACAGGTCACTCTATTTTCTCATCAGGAAGAAGAAATAACCACAGGCTCAGCCTGCCACCCGGAACCAGAATAGGGCCTGAGGCAATCCCGCGCTTCGGCGGCCAGCTCCCAAAAAAGCCAGTTGAAAAATGGAGCACATGTGCACTGCAATTCACAACCCTGCAGAGTTATAAATGATAACTCTCGTCCACAAATATATTGAGGGAAGGCAACGAAGAGGATTTGAAAGCAAGGCAGAATTGCAGGAAACAGGTTTCAGGAGGTAGATTCGAATCGCCTTTAAAGCACATGAAAAGCGGCAAAACGTCGACAATGATGCCCTTTGCCAAAAAGGGCGTATGCGTTTTTTCCTGAATATATTCAGGAAAAAACGCATACGCCCTTTTTGGCCAACCAAGCAACCTGGAAAGGCAAATCAGCGCTACAAAGAAGTCTCGCTTCCCATCGGTCAAAAGGGTCATGCTGCAAAAAGTGTCAAAACCACAAATGCAGGACAGGCCATGGAGAAATGGCAGCCTTGCTACGCTGATGGGCGGGATGTAAATTGCCAACAGCCACTCTGGAGAAGTGTACGGTGTGTCCTGAAACATCTAAAACACACAGCTTAGGGAGCATAGGGCACGTCCACTCATGGGCGTAGAAATTGGGAAAACTAAAAATCAGCAAGACACAGGCACCACAAAGTTTAGGGCTGCTCTGTTGACAAGAACCTCCACTTCATGAAACCTTAAATATCCCAGGAAAGAGAAAAATGGATAAAGAAGTTGTGGTCCCAATGTACAATGCAATATCACTCAGATATGAAATCAATGTCATAAGGCTAGTAGAAGCAAGATGAGTGGACTTAGGTACGACGATTCTAAGTGAAATAAGTCACACAGAAAAAGACACTTATCATAAGCTATCACTTATAGAGGGAATGTAAAAACCGCTACACTTGAACTGAATTACAAAAGAGAACAGAGTCACACGTTTAGAAAACACACTATGGCTGCTTAACGGGAAAGGTGAGGTGGGGTGATGCATAAAACAAGGGTTTCAAATTAGCTCTGATACCGTTCCATACACCCAATATGCTATAGACAAGACCTACTCCTTGCTAAGTGAACTGGACTCAAGACCCCCTATTCACTGCACAAGAATATATCTGACTAATGAGAATCTTATAACTTATGTATTGATATCTCTCTGGAAGTGAGTCAAGTGGGTGTAAAGCCGCATAAACACAGCCGTGAAAAGCAGCTAAACCCCATTATAAAAATAAATTAGTTTTAAAAACCCATGAAACAAAGACAGTGTAAGAGAGAGAAATTCTTACAAAATTCATTCAGGGGCTGTGCCGCAACCTGGATTGACCATATCTAGACCCACAGCTGGATGAGACATAAGGGTGGACACTCTTGGGGCTGAGAGGCTTGGTGAGGTTGGGTGAGCAAACGCAGACCCTTTAAAGTAATACTGCGTGATACCCATCCCATGGGTCCCAAATCTCCAGGTTCAAGGGCATCTTCCTTCATCGAAAACTTGCATGAGGAACCCAGAAGATGGTACACCGTGTGATTTTGAAAGGTTTCTAAAACGCACCTCATTTCTCATCTCCTTGTGCTCGGGTTCGCCATTCCAGCTACTTCACTAGCAATCTCCCTACTTGGAGAATCAGCACCTTTAACCTCCTGTTCCGTACAGGTTGCAATTTGTCCTGAGGATGAACGGGAAGAGGGGCAGCCAAAGAGAGACTAGATCTAGGTGTTGGGACAGGCACAGGTCACTCTATTTTCTCATCAGGAAGAAGAAATAACCACAGGCTCAGCCTGCCACCCGGAACCAGAATAGTGCCTGAGGCAATCACGCGCTTCTACGGCCAGCTCCCAAAAAAGCCAGTTGAAAAATGGAGCACATGGGCACTGCAATTCACAAACCTGCAGAGTTATAAATGATAACTCTCGTCCACAAATATATTGAGGGAAGGCAACGAAGAGGATTTGAAAGCAAGGCAGAATTGCAGGAAACAGGTTTCAGGAGGAAGATTCGAATCGCCTTTAAAGCACATGAAAAGCGGCAAAACGTGGACAATGATGCCCTTGGCCAAAAAGGGCGTATGCGTTTTTTCCTGAATATATTCAGGAAAAAACGCATACGCCCTTTCTGGCCAACCAAGCAACCTGGAAAGGCAAATCAGCGCTACAAAGAAGTCTCGCTTCCCATCGGTCCAAAGGGCCATGCTGAAAAAAGTGTCAAAACCACAAATGCAGGACAGGCCATGGAGAAATAGGAGCCTTGCTACGCTGATGGGCGGGATGTAAATTGCCAACAGCCACTCTGGAGAAGTGTACGGTGTGTCCTGAAACATCGAAAAAACAAAGCTTAGGGAGCATAGGGCACTTCCACTCATGGGCGTATAAATTGGGAAAACTAAAAATCAGCAAGACACAGGCACCCCAAAGTTTAGGGCTGCTCAGTTGACAAGAACCTCCACTTCATGACACCTTAAATATCCCAGGAAAGAGAAAAATGGATAAAGAAGTTGTGGTCCTTATGTACAATGGAATATCACTCAGCCATGAAATCAATGTCATAAGGCTAGTAGCAGCAAGATGAGTGGATTTAGGTACAACGACTCTAAGTGAAATAAGTCACACAGAAAAAGACACATATCAAAAGCTATCACTTATAGAGGGAATGTAAAAACCGCTACACTTGAACTGAATTACAAATCAGAACAGAGTCACCCATTTTGAAAACACACTATGGCTGCTTAACGGGAAAGGTGAGGTGGGGTGATGCATAAAACAAGGGTTTCAAATTAGCTCTGATACCGTACCATACACCCAATATGTAATAGACAAGACCTACTCCTTGCTCAGTGAACTGGACTCAACACCCTGTATTCACCGCACAAGAATATATCAGACTAGTGAGAATCATAAAACCTATGTATTGATATCTCTCTGGAAGTGAGTCAAGTGGGTTTAAATCCGCATAAACACAGCCATGAAAAGCAGCTAAACCCCATTATAAAAATAAATTAGCTATAAAAACGCATGAAACAAAGACAGTGAAAGAGAGAGAAATTCTTACAAAATTCATTCAGGGGCTGTGACGCAACCTGGATTGACCATATCTAGACCCAAAGCTGGATGAGACATAAGGGTGGACATTCTTGGGGCTGACAGGTTTGGTGAGGTTGGGTGAGCCAACGCAGACCCTTTAAGGTAATACTGCGTGGTACCCATCCCATGGGTCCCAAATCTCCAGGTTCAAGGGCATCTTCCTACAGCGAAAACTTGAATGAGGAACCCAGAAGATGGTACACCGTGTGATTTTGAAAGGTTTCTAAAACGCACCTCATTTCTCATCTCCTTGTGCTCCGGTTTGCCATTCCAGCTACTTCACTAGCAATCTCCCTACTTGGAGAATCAGCACCTTTAACCTCCTGTTCCGTACAGGTTGCAATTTGTCCTGAGGATGAACGGGAAGAGGGGCAACCAATGAGAGACTAGATCTAGGTGTTGGGACAGGCACAGGTCACTCTATTTTCTCATCAGGAAGAAGAAATAACCACAGGCTCAGCCTGCCGCCCGGAACCAGAATAGGGCCTGAGGCAATCCCGCGCTTCGGCGGCCAGCTCCCAAAAAAGCCAGTTGAAAAATGGAGCACATGTGCACTGCAATTCACAACCCTGCAGAGTTATAAATGATAACTTTCGTACACAAATATATTGAGGGAAGGCAACGAAGAGGATTTGAAAGCAAGGCAGAATTGCAGGAAACAGGTTTCAGGAGGTAGATTCGAATCGCCTTTAAAGCACATGAAAAGCGGCAAAACTTCGACAATGATGCCCTTGGCCAAAAAGGGCGTATGCGTTTTTTCCTGAATATATTCAGGAAAAAACGCATACGCCCTTTTTGGCCAACCAAGCAACCTGGAAAGGCAAATCAGCGCTACAAAGAAGTCTCGCTTCCCATCGGTCAAAAGGGTCATGCTGCAAAAAGTGTCAAAACCACAAATGCAGGACAGGCCATGGAGAAATGGCAGCCTTGCTACGCTGATGGGCGGGATGTAAATTGCCAACAGCCACTCTGGAGAAGTGTACGTTGTGTCCTGAAACATCTAAAACACACAGCTTAGGGAGCATAGGGCACGTCCACTCATGGGCGTAGAAATTGGGAAAACTAAAAATCAGCAAGACACAGGCACCCCAAAGTTTAGGGCTGCTCTGTTGACAAGAACCTCCACTTCATGAAACCTTAAATATCCCAGGAAAGAGAAAAATGGATAAAGAAGTTGTGGTCCCAATGTACAATGCAATATCACTCAGATATGAAATCAATGTCATAAGGCTAGTAGAAGCAAGATGAGTGGACTTAGGTACGACGATTCTAAGTGTAATAAGTCACACAGAAAAAGACACTTATCATAAGCTATCACTTATAGAGGGAATGTAAAAACCGCTACACTTGAACTGAATTACAAAAGAGAACAGAGTCACACGTTTAGAAAACACACTATGGCTGCTTAACGGGAAAGGTGAGGTGGGGTGATGCATAAAACAAGGGTTTCAAATTAGCTCTGATACCGTTCCATACACCCAATATGCTATAGACAAGACCTACTCCTTGCTAAGTGAACTGGACTCAAGACCCCCTATTCACTGCACAAGAATATATCTGACTAATGAGAATCTTATAACTTATGTATTGATATCTCTCTGGAAGTGAGTCAAGTGGGTGTAAAGCCGCATAAACACAGCCGTGAAAAGCAGCTAAACCCCATTATAAAAATAAATTAGTTTTAAAAACCCATGAAACAAAGACAGTGTAAGAGAGAGAAATTCTTACAAAATTCATTCAGGGGCTGTGTCGCAACCTGGATTGACCATATCTAGACCCACAGCTGGATGAGACATAAGGGTGGACACTCTTGGGGCTGAGAGGTTTGGTGAGGTTGGGTGAGCAAACGCAGACCCTTTAAAGTAATACTGCGTGATACCCATCCCATGGGTCCCAAATCTCCAGGTTCAAGGGCATCTTCCTTCATCGAAAACTTGCATGAGGAACCCAGAAGATGGTACACCGTGTGATTTTGAAAGGTTTCTAAAACGCACCTCATTTCTCATCTCCTTGTGCTCGGGTTCGCCATTCCAGCTACTTCACTAGCAATCTCCCTACTTGGAGAATCAGCACCTTTAACCTCCTGTTCCGTACAGGTTGCAATTTGTCCTGAGGATGAACGGGAAGAGGGGCAGCCAAAGAGAGACTAGATCTAGGTGTTGGGACAGGCACAGGTCACTCTATTTTCTCATCAGGAAGAAGAAATAACCACAGGCTCAGCCTGCCACCCGGAACCAGAATAGGGCCTGAGGCAATCCCGCGCTTCTGCGGCCAGCTCCCAAAAAAGCCAGTTGAAAAATGGAGCACATGGGCACTGCAATTCACAAACCTGCAGAGTTATAAATGATAACTCTCGTCCACAAATATATTGAGGGAAGGCAACGAAGAGGATTTGAAAGCAAGGCAGAATTGCAGGAAACAGGTTTCAGGAGGTAGATTCGAATCGCCTTTAAAGCACATGAAAAGCGGCAAAACGTGGACAATGATGCCCTTGGCCAAAAAGGGCGTATGCGTTTTTTCCTGAATATATTCAGGAAAAAACGCATACGCCCTTTTTGGCCAACCAAGCAACCTGGAAAGGCAAATCAGCGCTACAAAGAAGTCTCGCTTCCCATCGGTCCAAAGGGCCATGCTGAAAAAAGTGTCAAAACCACAAATGCAGGACAGGCCATGGAGAAATAGGAGCCTTGCTACGCTGATGGGCGGGATGTAAATTGCCAACAGCCACTCTGGAGAAGTGTACGGTGTGTCCTGAAACATCGAAAAAACAAAGCTTAGGGAGCATAGGGCACTTCCACTCATGGGCGTATAAATTGGGAAAACTAAAAATCAGCAAGACAAAGGCACCCCAAAGTTTAGGGCTGCTCAGTTGACAAGAACCTCCACTTCATGACACCTTAAATATCCCAGGAAAGAGAAAAATGGATAAAGAAGTTGTGGTCCTTATGTACAATGGAATATCACTCAGCCATGAAATCAATGTCATAAGGCTAGTAGCAGCAAGATGAGTGGATTTAGGTACAACGACTCTAAGTGAAATAAGTCACACAGAAAAAGACACATATCAAAAGCTATCACTTATAGAGGGAATGTAAAAACCGCTACACTTGAACTGAATTACAAATCAGAACAGAGTCACCCATTTTGAAAACACACTATGGCTGCTTAACGGGAAAGGTGAGGTGGGGTGATGCATAAAACAAGGGTTTCAAATTAGCTCTGATACCGTACCATACACCCAATATGTAATAGACAAGACCTACTCCTTGCTCAGTGAACTGGACTCAACACCCTGTATTCACCGCACAAGAATATATCAGACTAGTGAGAATCATAAAACCTATGTATTGATATCTCTCTGGAAGTGAGTCAAGTGGGTTTAAATCCGCATCAACTCAGCCATGAAAAGCAGCTAAACCCCATTATAAAAATAAATTAGCTATAAAAACGCATGAAACAAAGACAGTGAAAGAGAGAGAAATTCTTACAAAATTCATTCAGGGGCTGTGACGCAACCTGGATTGACCATATCTAGACCCAAAGCTGGATGAGACATAAGGGTGGACATTCTTGGGGCTGAGAGGTTTGGTGAGGTTGGGTGAGCCAACGCAGACCCTTTAAGGTAATACTGCGTGGTACCCATCCCATGGGTCCCAAATCTCCAGGTTCAAGGGCATCTTCCTACAGCGAAAACTTGAATGAGGAACCCAGAAGATGGTACACCGTGTGATTTTGAAAGGTTTCTAAAACGCACCTCATTTCTCATCTCCTTGTGCTCCGGTTTGCCATTCCAGCTACTTCACTAGCAATCACCCTTCTTGGAGAATCAGCACCTTTAACCTCCTGTTCTCTACAGGTTGCAATTTGTCCTGAGGATGAACGGGAAGAGGAGCAACCAATGAGAGACTAGATCTAGGTGTTGGGACAGGCACAGGTCACTCTATTTTCCCATCAGGAAGAAGAATTAACCACAGGCTCAGCCTGCCGCCCGGAACCAGAATAGGGCCTGAGGCAATCCCGCGCTTTTGCGGCCAGCTACCAAAAAAGCGAGTTGAAAAATGGAGCTCAGGGGCACTGCAATTCACAAACCTGCAGAGTTATAAATGATAACTCTCGTCCACAAATATATTGAGGGAAAGCAACGAAGAGGATTTGAAAGCAAGGCAGTATTGCAGGAAACAGATTTCAGGAGGTAGATTCGAATCGCCTTTAAAGCTCAAGAAAAGGGGCAAAACGTCGACAATGATGCCCTTTGCCAAAAAGGGCGTATGCGTTTTTTCCTGAATATATTTAGGAAAAAACGCATACGCCCTGTTTGGCCAACCAAGCAACCTGGAAAGGCAAATCAGCGCTACAAAGAAGTCTCGCTTCCCATCGGTCAAAAGGGCCATGCTGAAAAAAGTGTCAAAACCACAAATGCAGGACAGGCCATGGAGAAATGGAAGCCTTGCTACGCTGATGGGCGGGATGTAAATTGCCAACAGCCACTCTGGAGAAGTGTACGGTGTGTCCTGAAACATCGAAAAAACACAGCTTAGGTAGCATAGGACACTTCCACTCATGGGCGTATAAATTGGGAAAACTAAAAATCAGCAAGACACAGGCACCGCAAAGTTTAGGGCTGTTCTGTTGACAAGAACCTCCACTTCATGACACCTTAAATATCCCAGGAAAGAGAAAAATGGATAAAGAAGTTGTGGTTCTTATGTACAATGGAATATCACTCTGCCATGAAATCAATGTCATAAGGCCAGTAGACGCAAGATGGGTGGACTTAGGTACGACGATTCTAAAGGAAATAAGTCACACAGAAAAAGACACTTATCAAAAGCTATCACTTATAGAGGGAATGTAAAAACCGCTACACTTGAATTGAATTACAAATCAGAACAGAGTCACATATTTAAAACACACTATGGCTCCTTAACGGGAAAGGTGACGTGGGGTGATGCATAAAACAAGGGTTTCAAATTAGCTCAGATACCGTTCCATACACCCAATATGTAATAGAATAGACCTACTCCTTGCTCAGTGAACTGGACTCAACACCCCCTATTCACCGCACAAGAATATATCTGACTAGTGAGAATCTTAAAACTTATGTATTGATATCTCTCTGGAAGTGAGTCAAGTGGGTGTAAAGCCGCATAAACACAGCTGTGAAAAGCAGTTAACCCCATTATAAAAATAAATTAGTTTTAAAAACCCATGAAACAAAGACAGTGAAAGACAGAGAATTTCTTACAAAATTCATTCAGGGGCTGTGACGCAACCTGGATTGACCATATCTAGACCCACAGCTGGATGAGACATAAGGGTGGACACTCTTGGGGCTGAGAGGTTTGGTGAGGTTGGGTAAGCAAATGCAGACACTTTAAAGTAATACTGCGTGGTACCCATCCCATGGGTCCCAAATCTCCAGGTTCAAGGGCATCTTCCTACATCGAAAACATGCATGAGAAACCCAGAAGATGGTACACCGTGTGATTGGGAAAGTTTCTAAAACGCACCTCATTTCTCAGCTCCGTGTGCTCGGGTTCGCCATTCCAGCTACTTTACTAGCAATCTCCCTACTTGGAGAATCAGCACCTTTAACCTCCTGTTCCATACAGGTTGCAATTTGTCCTAAGGATGAACGGGAAGAGGGGCAGCCAATGAGAGACTAGATCTAGGTGTTGGGACAGGCACAGGTCACTCTATTTTCTCATCAGGAAGAAGAAATAACCACAGGCTCAGCCTGCCACCCGGAACCAGAATAGGGCCTGAGGCAATCCCGCGCTTCGGCGGCCAGCTCCCAAAAAAGCCAGTTGAAAAATGGAGCACATGTGCACTGCAATTCACAACCCTGCAGAGTTATAAATGATAACTCTCGTCCACAAATATATTGAGGGAAGGCAACGAAGAGGATTTGAAAGCAAGGCAGAATTGCAGGAAACAGGTTTCAGGAGGTAGATTCGAATCGCCTTTAAAGCACATGAAAAGCGGCAAAACGTCGACAATGATGCCCTTTGCCAAAAAGGGCGTATGCGTTTTTTCCTGAATATATTCAGGAAAAAACGCATACGCCCTTTTTGGCCAACCAAGCAACCTGGAAAGGCAAATCAGCGCTACAAAGAAGTCTCGCTTCCCATCGGTCAAAAGGGTCATGCTGCAAAAAGTGTCAAAACCACAAATGCAGGACAGGCCATGGAGAAATGGCAGCCTTGCTACGCTGATGGGCGGGATGTAAATTGCCAACAGCCACTCTGGAGAAGTGTACGGTGTGTCCTGAAACATCTAAAACACACAGCTTAGGGAGCATAGGGCACGTCCACTCATGGGCGTAGAAATTGGGAAAACTAAAAATCAGCAAGACACAGGCACCCCAAAGTTTAGGGCTGCTCTGTTGACAAGAACCTCCACTTCATGACACCTTAAATATCCCAGGAAAGAGAAAAATGGATAAAGAAGTTGTGGTCCCAATGTACAATGCAATATCACTCAGACATGAAATCAATGTCATAAGGCTAGTAGAAGCAAGATGAGTGGACTTAGGTACGACGATTCTAAGTGAAATAAGTCACACAGAAAAAGACACTTATCGTAAGCTATCACTTATAGAGGGAATGTAAAAACCGCTACACTTGAACTGAATTACAAAAGAGAACAGAGTCAAACGTTTAGAAAACACACTATGGCTCCTTAACGGGAAAGGTGACGTGGGGTGATGCATAAAACAAGGGTTTCAAATTAGCTCAGATACCGTTCCATACACCCAATATGTAATAGAAAAGACCTACTCCTTGCTCAGTGAACTGGACTCAACACCCCCTATTCACCGCACAAGAATATATCTGACTAGTGAGAATCTTAAAACTTATGTATTGATATCTCTCTGGAAGTGAGTCAAGTGGGTGTAAAGCCGCATAAACACAGCTGTGAAAAGCAGCTAAACCCCATTATAAAAATAAATTAGTTTTAAAAACCCATGAAACAAAGACAGTGAAAGACAGAGAAATTCTTACAAAATTCATTCAGGGGCTGTGACGCAACCTGGATTGACCATATCTAGACCCACAGCTGGATGAGACATAAGGGTGGACACTCTTGGGGCTGAGAGGTTTGGTGAGGTTGGGTAAGCAAACGCAGACACTTTAAAGTAATACTCCGTGGTACCCATCCCATGGGTCCCAAATCTCCAGGTTCAAGGGCATCTTCCTACATCGAAAACATGCATGAGAAACCCAGAAGATGGTACACCGTGTGATTGGGAAAGTTTCTAAAACGCACCTCATTTCTCAACTCCGTGTGCTCGGGTTCGCCATTCCAGCTACTTTACTAGCAATCTCCCTACTTGGAGAATCAGCACCTTTAACCTCCTGTTCCATACAGGTTGCAATTTGTCCTAAGGATGAATGGGAAGAGGGGCAACCAATGAGAGACTAGATCTAGGTGTTGGGACAGGCACAGGTCACTCTATTTTCCCATCAGGAAGAAGAATTAAGCACAGGCTCAGCCTCCTGCTGGGAACCAGAATAGTGCCTGAGGCAATCCCGCGCTTCTGCGGCCAGCTCCGAAAAAAGCCAGTTGAAAAATGGAGCACATGGGCACTGCAATTCACAAACCCGCTGAGTTATAAATGATAACTATCGTCCACAAATATATTGAGGGAAGGCAACGAAGAGGATTTGAAAGCAAGGCAGAACTGCAAAACACAGATTACAGGAGGTAGATTCGAATCGCCTTTCAAGCACATGAAAAGCGGCAAAACGTGGAAAATGATGCACTTGGCCAAAAAGGGCGTATGCGTTTTTTCCTGAATATATTCAGGAAAAAACGCATACGCCCTTTTTGGCCAACCAAGCAACCTGGAAAGGCAAATCAGCACTACAAAGTAGTCTCGCTTCCCATGGGTCAAAAGGGCCATGCTGAAAAAAGTGTCAAAACCACAAATGCAGGACAGGCCATGGAGAAATGGGAGCCTTGGCACGCTGATGGGCGGGATGTAAATTGCCAACAGCCACTCTGCAGAAGTGTACGGTGTGGCCTGAAACATCGAAAAAACAAAGTTTATGGAGCATAGGGCACTTCCACTCATGGGCGTTTAAATTGGGAAAACTAAAAATCAGCAAGACTCAGGCACCCCAAAGTTTAGGGCTGCTCTGTTGACAAGAACCTTCACTTCACGAAACCTTAAATATCCCAGGAAGGAGAAAAATGGATAAAGAAATTGTGGTCCTTATGTACAATGGAATATCACTCAGCCATGAAATCAATGTCATAAGGCTAGTAGCAGCATGATGAGTGGATTTAGGTACGACGACTCTAAGTGAAATAAGTCACACAGAAAAAGACACTTATCAAAAGCTATCACTTATAAAGGGAATGTAAAAACCGCTACAATTGAACTGAATTACAAATCACAGCAGAGTCACACATTTAGAAAACACACTATGGCTGCTTAACGGGAAAGGTGACGTGGGGTGATGCATAAAACAAGGGTTTCAAATTAGCTCAGATACCGTTCCATACACCCAATATGTAATAGACAAGACCTACTCCTTGCTCAGTGAACTGGACTCAACACCCCCTATTCACCACACAAGAATATATCTGACTAGTGAGAATCTTAAAACTTATGTATTGATATCTCTCTGGAAGTGAGTCAAGTGGGTGTAAAGCCGCATAAACACAGCCGTGAAAAGCAGCTAAACCCCATTATAAAAAAAAATTAGTGTTAAAAACCCATGAAACAAAGACAGTGAAAGCGAGAGAAATTCTTACAAAATTCATTCAGGGGCTTTGACGCAACCTGGATTGACCATATCTAGACCCACAGCTGGATGAGACATAAGGGTGGACACTCTTGGGGCTGAGCGGTTTGGTGTGGTTGGGTGAGCAAAGGCAGACCCTTTAAAGTAATACTGCGCGGTACCCATCCCATTTGTCCCCAATCTCCAGGTTCAAGGGCATCTTCCTACATCGAAAACATGCATGAGAAACCCAGAAGATGGTACACCGTGTGATTGGGAAAGTTTCTAAAACGCACCTCATTTGTCATCTCCTTGTGCTCGGGTTCGCCATTCCAGCTACTTTACTAGAAATCTCCCTACTTGGAGAATCAGCACCTTTAACCTCCTGTTGCATACAGGTTGCAATTTGTCCTAAGGATGAATGGGAAGAGGGGCAACCAATGAGAGACTAGATCTAGGTGTTGTGACAGGCACAGGTCACTCTATTTTCCCATCAGGAAGAAGAATTAACCACAGGCTCAGCCTGCCGCCCGGAACCAGAATAGTGCCTGAGGCAATCCCGCGCTTCTGCGGCCAGCTCCCAAAAAAGCCAGTTGAAAAATGGAGCACATGGGCACTGCAATTCACAAACCTGCAGAGTTATAAATGATAACTCTCGTCCACAAATATATTGAGGGAAGGCAACGAAGAGGATTTGAAAGCAAGGCAGAGTTGCAGGAAACAGGTTTCAGGAGGTAGATTCGAATCGCCTTTAAAGCACATGAAAAGCGGAAAAACGTCGACAATGATGCCCTTGGCCAAAAAGGGCGTATGCGTTTTTTCCTGAATATATTCAGGAAAAAACGCATACGCCCTTTTTGGCCAACCAAGCAACCAGGAAAGGCAAATCAGCGCTACAAAGAAGTCTCGCTTCCCATCGGTCAAAAGGGCCATGCTGCAAAAAGTGTCAAAACCACAAATGCAGGACAGGCCATGGAGAAATGGAAGCCTTGCTACGCTGATGGGCGGTATGTAAATTGCCAAAAGCCACTCTGGAGAAGTGATCGGTGTGTCCTGAAACATCGAAAAAACACAGCTTAGGGAGCATAGGGAACTTCCACTCATGGGCGTATAAATTGGGAAAACTAAAAATCAGCAAGACACAGGCACCCCAAAGTTTAGGGCTGCTCTGTTGACAAGAACCTCCACTTCATGACACCTTAAATATCCCAGGAAAGAGAAAAATGGATAAAGAAGTTGTGGTCCTTATGTACAATGGAATATCACTCAGACATGAAATCAATGTCATAAGGCTAGTAGCAGCATGATGAGTGGATTTAGGTACGACGACTCTAAGTGAAATCAGTCACACAGAAAAAGACACTTATCGTAAGCTATCACTTATAGAGGGAATGTAAAAACCGCTACACTTGAACTGAATTACAAAAGAGAACAGAGTCACACGTTTAGAAAACACACTATGGCTGCTTAACGGGAAAGGTGAGGTGGGGTGATGCATAAAACAAGGGTTTCAAATTAGCACAGATACTGTTACATACACACAATATGTAATAGACAAGACCTACTCCTTGCTCAGTGAACTGGACTCAACACCCCCTATTCACCGCACAAGAATATATCTGATTAGTAAGAATCTTAAAACATATGTATTGATATCTGTCTGGAAGAGAGTCAAGTGGGTGTAAAGCCGCATAAACACCGCCGTGAAAAACAGGTAAACCCCATTATAAAAATAAATTACTTGTAAAAACCCGTAAAACAAAGACAGTGAAAGAGAGAGAAGTTCTTACACAATTCGTTCATAGGCTGTGATGCAAACTGGATTGACCAATTCTAGACCAACAGGTGGATGAGACCTAAGGGTAGACACTCTTGGGGCTGACAGGTTTGGTGAGGTTGGGTGAGCAAACGCAGACCCTTTAAAGTAATACTGCGTGGTACCAATCCCATGGGTCCCAAATCTCCAGGTTCAAGGGCATCTTCCTGCATCGAAAACATGCATGAGAAACCCAGAAGATGGTACACCGTGTGATCGGGAAAGGTTTCTAAAACGCACCTCATTTCTCACCTCCTTGTGCTCGGGTTCGCCATTCCAGCTACTTTACTAGCAATCACCCTTCTTGGAGAATCAGCACCTTTAACCTCCTGTTCTGTACAGGTTGCAATTTGTCCTGAGGATGAACGGGAAGAGGAGCAACCAATGAGAGACTAGATCTAGGTGTTGGGACAGGCACAGGTCACTCTATTTTCCCATCAGGAAGAAGAATTAACCACAGGCTCAGCCTGCCGCCCGGAACCAGAATAGGGCCTGAGGCAATCCCGCGCTTTTGCGGCCAGCTACCAAAAAAGCGAGTTGAAAAATGGAGCTCAGGGGCACTGCAATTCACAAACCTGCAGAGTTATAAATGATAACTCTCGTCCACAAATATATTGAGGGAAAGCAACGAAGAGGATTTGAAAGCAAGGCAGTATTGCAGGAAACAGATTTCAGGAGGTAGATTCGAATCGCCTTTAAAGCTCAAGAAAAGGGGCAAAACGTCGACAATGATGCCCTTTGCCAAAAAGGGCGTATGCGTTTTTTCCTGAATATATTTAGGAAAAAACGCATACGCCCTGTTTGGCCAACCAAGCAACCTGGAAAGGCAAATCAGCGCTACAAAGAAGTCTCGCTTCCCATCGGTCAAAAGGGCCATGCTGAAAAAAGTGTCAAAACCACAAATGCAGAACAGGCCATGGAGAAATGGAAGCCTTGCTACGCTGATGGGCGGGATGTAAATTGCCAACAGCCACTCTGGAGAAGTGTACGGTGTGTCCTGAAACATCGAAAAAACACAGCTTAGGTAGCATAGGACACTTCCACTCATGGGCGTATAAATTGGGAAAACTAAAAATCAGCAAGACACAGGCACCGCAAAGTTTACGGCTGTTCTGTTGACAAGAACCTCCACTTCATGAACCTTAAATATCCCAGGAAAGAGAAAAATGGATAAAGAAGTTGTGGTTCTTATGTACAATGGAATATCACTCTGCCATGAAATCAATGTCATAAGGCCAGTAGACGCAAGATGGGTGGACTTAGGTACGACGATTCTAAGGGAAATAAGTCACACAGAAAAAGACACTTATCAAAAGCTATCACTTATAGAGGGAATGTAAAAACCGCTACACTTGAATTGAATTACAAATCAGAACAGAGTCACATATTTAAAACACACTATGGCTCCTTAACGGGAAAGGTGACGTGGGGTGATGCATAAAACAAGGGTTTCAAATTAGCTCAGATACCGTTCCATACACCCAATATGTAATAGAATAGACCTACTCCTTGCTCAGTGAACTGGACTCAACACCCCCTATTCACCGCACAAGAATATATCTGACTAGTGAGAATCTTAAAACTTATGTATTGATATCTCTCTGGAAGTGAGTCAAGTGGGTGTAAAGCCGCATAAACACAGCTGTGAAAAGCAGTTAACCCCATTATAAAAATAAATTAGTTTTAAAAACCCATGAAACAAAGACAGTGAAAGACAGAGAATTTCTTACAAAATTCATTCAGGGGCTGTGACGCAACCTGGATTGACCATATCTAGACCCACAGCTGGATGAGACATAAGGGTGGACACTCTTGGGGCTGAGAGGTTTGGTGAGGTTGGGTAAGCAAACGCAGACACTTTAAAGTAATACTGCGTGGTACCCATCCCATGGGTCCCAAATCTCCAGGTTCAAGGGCATCTTCCTACATCGAAAACATGCATGAGAAACCCAGAAGATGGTACACCGTGTGATTGGGAAAGTTTCTAAAACGCACCTCATTTCTCAGCTCCGTGTGCTCGGGTTCGCCATTCCAGCTACTTTACTAGCAATCTCCCTACTTGGAGAATCAGCACCTTTAACCTCCTGTTCCATACAGGTTGCAATTTGTCCTAAGGATGAACGGGAAGAGGGGCAGCCAATGAGAGACTAGATCTAGGTGTTGGGACAGGCACAGGTCACTCTATTTTCTCATCAGGAAGAAGAAATAACCACAGGCTCAGCCTGCCTCCCGGAACCAGAATAGGGCCTGAGGCAATCCCGCGCTTCGGCGGCCAGCTCCCAAAAAAGCCAGTTGAAAAATGGAGCACATGTGCACTGCAATTCACAACCCTGCAGAGTTATAAATGATAACTCTCGTCCACAAATATATTGAGGGAAGGCAACGAAGAGGATTTGAAAGCAAGGCAGAATTGCAGGAAACAGGTTTCAGGAGGTAGATTCGAATCGCCTTTAAAGCACATGAAAAGCGGCAAAACGTCGACAATGATGCCCTTTGCCAAAAAGGGCGTATGCGTTTTTTCCTGAATATATTCAGGAAAAAACGCATACGCCCTTTTTGGCCAACCAAGCAACCTGGAAAGGCAAATCAGCGCTACAAAGAAGTCTCGCTTCCCATCGGTCAAAAGGGTCATGCTGCAAAAAGTGTCAAAACCACAAATGCAGGACAGGCCATGGAGAAATGGCAGCCTTGCTACGCTGATGGGCGGGATGTAAATTGCCAACAGCCACTCTGGAGAAGTGTACGGTGTGTCCTGAAACATCTAAAACACACAGCTTAGGGAGCATAGGGCACGTCCACTCATGGGCGTATAAATTGGGAAAACTAAAAATCAGCAAGACACAGGCACCCCAAAGTTTAGGGCTGCTCTGTTGACAAGAACCTCCACTTCATGAAACCTTAAATATCCCAGGAAAGAGAAAAATGGATAAAGAAGTTGTGGTCCCAATGTACAATGCAATATCACTCAGATATGAAATCAATGTCATAAGGCTAGTAGAAGCAAGATGAGTGGACTTAGGTACGACGATTCTAAGTGAAATAAGTCACACAGAAAAAGACACTTATCATAAGCTATCACTTATAGAGGGAATGTAAAAACCGCTACACTTGAACTGAATTACAAAACAGAACAGAGTCACACGTTTAGAAAACACACTATGGCTGCTTAACGGGAAAGGTGAGGTGGGGTGATGCATAAAACAAGGGTTTCAAATTAGCTCTGATACCGTTCCATACACCCAATATGCTATAGACAAGACCTACTCCTTGCTAAGTGAACTGGACTCAAGACCCCCTATTCACTGCACAAGAATATATCTGACTAATGAGAATCTTATAACTTATGTATTGATATCTCTCTGGAAGTGAGTCAAGTGGGTGTAAAGCCGCATAAACACAGCCGTGAAAAGCAGCTAAACCCCATTATAAAAATAAATTAGTTTTAAAAACCCATGAAACAAAGACAGTGTAAGAGAGAGAAATTCTTACAAAATTCATTCAGGGGCTGTGCCGCAACCTGGATTGACCATATCTAGACCCACAGCTGGATGAGACATAAGGGTGGACACTCTTGGGGCTGAGAGGTTTGGTGAGGTTGGGTGAGCAAACGCAGACCCTTTAAAGTAATACTGCGTGATACCCATCCCATGGGTCCCAAATCTCCAGGTTCAAGGGCATCTTCCTTCATCGAAAACTTGCATGAGGAACCCAGAAGATGGTACACCGTGTGATTTTGAAAGGTTTCTAAAACGCACCTCATTTCTCATCTCCTTGTGCTCGGGTTCGCCATTCCAGCTACTTCACTAGCAATCTCCCTACTTGGAGAATCAGCACCTTTAACCTCCTGTTCCGTACAGGTTGCAATTTGTCCTGAGGATGAACGGGAAGAGGGGCAGCCAAAGAGAGACTAGATCTAGGTGTTGGGACAGGCACAGGTCACTCTATTTTCTCATCAGGAAGAAGAAATAACCACAGGCTCAGCCTGCCACCCGGAACCAGAATAGGGCCTGAGGCAATCCCGCGCTTCTGCGGCCAGCTCCCAAAAAAGCCAGTTGAAAAATGGAGCACATGGGCACTGCAATTCACAAACCTGCAGAGTTATAAATGATAACTCTCGTCCACAAATATATTGAGGGAAGGCAACGAAGAGGATTTGAAAGCAAGGCAGAATTGCAGGAAACAGGTTTCAGGAGGTAGATTCGAATCGCCTTTAAAGCACATGAAAAGCGGCAAAACGTGGACAATGATGCCCTTGGCCAAAAAGGGCGTATGCGTTTTTTCCTGAATATATTCAGGAAAAAACGCATACGCCCTTTTTGGCCAACCAAGCAACCTGGAAAGGCAAATCAGCGCTACAAAGAAGTCTCGCTTCCCATCGGTCCAAAGGGCCATGCTGAAAAAAGTGTCAAAACCACAAATGCAGGACAGGCCATGGAGAAATAGGAGCCTTGCTACGCTGATGGGCGGGATGTAAATTGCCAACAGCCACTCTGGAGAAGTGTACGGTGTGTCCTGAAACATCGAAAAAACAAAGCTTAGGGAGCATAGGGCACTTCCACTCATGGGCGTATAAATTGGGAAAACTAAAAATCAGCAAGACACAGGCACCCCAAAGTTTAGGGCTGCTCAGTTGACAAGAACCTCCACTTCATGACACCTTAAATATCCCAGGAAAGAGAAAAATGGATAAAGAAGTTGTGGTCCTTATGTACAATGGAATATCACTCAGCCATGAAATCAATGTCATAAGGCTAGTAGCAGCAAGATGAGTGGATTTAGGTACAACGACTCTAAGTGAAATAAGTCACACAGAAAAAGACACATATCAAAAGCTATCACTTATAGAGGGAATGTAAAAACCGCTACACTTGAACTGAATTACAAATCAGAACAGAGTCACCCATTTTGAAAACACACTATGGCTGCTTAACGGGAAAGGTGAGGTGGGGTGATGCATAAAACAAGGGTTTCAAATTAGCTCTGATACCGTACCATACACCCAATATGTAATAGACAAGACCTACTCCTTGCTCAGTGAACTGGACTCAACACCCTGTATTCACCGCACAAGAATATATCAGACTAGTGAGAATCATAAAACCTATGTATTGATATCTCTCTGGAAGTGAGTCAAGTGGGTTTAAATCCGCATAAACACAGCCATGAAAAGCAGCTAAACCCCATTATAAAAATAAATTAGCTATAAAAACGCATGAAACAAAGACAGTGAAAGAGAGAGAAATTCTTACAAAATTCATTCAGGGGCTGTGACGCAACCTGGATTGACCATATCTAGACCCAAAGCTGGATGAGACATAAGGCTGGACATTCTTGGGGCTGAGAGGTTTGGTGAGGTTGGGTGAGCCAACGCAGACCCTTTAAGGTAATACTGCGTGGTACCCATCCCATGGGTCCCAAATCTCCAGGTTCAAGGGCATCTTCCTACAGCGAAAACTTGAATGAGGAACCCAGAAGATGGTACACCGTGTGATTTTGAAAGGTTTCTAAAACGCACCTCATTTCTCATCTCCTTGTGCTCCGGTTTGCCATTCCAGCTACTTCACTAGCAATCTCCCTACTTGGAGAATCAGCACCTTTAACCTCCTGTTCCGTACAGGTTGCAATTTGTCCTGAGGATGAACGGGAAGAGGGGCAACCAATGAGAGACTAGATCTAGGTGTTGGGACAGGCACAGGTCACTCTATTTTCTCATCAGGAAGAAGAAATAACCACAGGCTCAGCCTGCCACCCGGAACCAGAATAGGGCCTGAGGCAATCCCGCGCTTCGGCGGCCAGCTCCCAAAAAAGCCAGTTGAAAAATGGAGCACATGTGCACTGCAATTCAGAACCCTGCAGAGTTATAAATGATAACTTTCGTACACAAATATATTGAGGGAAGGCAACGAAGAGGATTTGAAAGCAAGGCAGAATTGCAGGAAACAGGTTTCAGGAGGTAGATTCGAATCGCCTTTAAGGCACATGAAAAGCGGCAAAACGTCGACAATGATGCCCTTGGCCAAAAAGGGTGTATGCGTTTTTTCCTGAATATATTCAGGAAAAAACGCATACGCCCTTTTTGGCCAACCAAGCAACCTGGAAAGGCAAATCAGCGCTACAAAGAAGTCTCGCTTCCCATCGGTCAAAAGGGTCATGCTGCAAAAAGTGTCAAAACCACAAATGCAGGACAGGCCATGGAGAAATGGCAGCCTTGCTACGCTGATGGGCGGGATGTAAATTGCCAACAGCCACTCTGGAGAAGTGTACGGTGTGTCCTGAAACATCTAAAACACACAGCTTAGGGAGCATAGGGCACGTCCACTCATGGGCGTAGAAATTGGGAAAACTAAAAATCAGCAAGACACAGGCACCCCAAAGTTTAGGGCTGCTCTGTTGACAAGAACCTCCACTTCATGACACCTTAAATATCCCAGGAAAGAGAAAAATGGATAAAGAAGTTGTGGTCCCAATGTACAATGCAATATCACTCAGACATGAAATCAATGTCATAAGGCTAGTAGAAGCAAGATGAGTGGACTTAGGTACGACGATTCTAAGTGAAATAAGTCACACAGAAAAAGACACTTATCGTAAGCTATCACTTATAGAGGGAATGTAAAAACCGCTACACTTGAACTGAATTACAAAAGAGAACAGAGTCAAACGTTTAGAAAACACACTATGGCTCCTTAACGGGAAAGGTGACGTGGGGTGATGCATAAAACAAGGGTTTCAAATTAGCTCAGATACCGTTCCATACACCCAATATGTAATAGAAAAGACCTACTCCTTGCTCAGTGAACTGGACTCAACACCCCCTATTCACCGCACAAGAATATATCTGACTAGTGAGAATCTTAAAACTTATGTATTGATATCTCTCTGGAAGTGAGTCAAGTGGGTGTAAAGCCGCATAAACACAGCTGTGAAAAGCAGCTAAACCCCATTATAAAAATAAATTAGTTTTAAAAACCCATGAAACAAAGACAGTGAAAGACAGAGAAATTCTTACAAAATTCATTCAGGGGCTGTGACGCAACCTGGATTGAACATATCTAGACCCACAGCTGGATGAGACATAAGGGTGGACACTCTTGGGGCTGAGAGGTTTGGTGAGGTTGGGTAAGCACACGCAGACACTTTAAAGTAATACTCCGTGGTACCCATCCCATGGGTCCCAAATCTCCAGGTTCAAGGGCATCTTCCTACATCGAAAACATGCATGAGAAACCCAGAAGATGGTACACCGTGTGATTGGGAAAGTTTCTAAAACGCACCTCATTTCTCAAATCCGTGTGCTCGGGTTCGCCATTCCAGCTACTTTACTAGCAATCTCCCTACTTGGAGAATCAGCACCTTTAACCTCCTGTTCCATACAGGTTGCAATTTGTCCTAAGGATGAATGGGAAGAGGGGCAACCAATGAGAGACTAGATCTAGGTGTTGGGACAGGCACAGGTCACTCTATTTTCCCATCAGGAAGAAGAATTAAGCACAGGCTCAGCCTCCCGCTGGGAACCAGAATAGTGCCTGAGGCAATCCCGCGCTTCTGTGGCCAGCTCCGAAAAAAGCCAGTTGAAAAATGGAGCACATGGGCACTGCAATTCACAAACCCGCTGAGTTATAAATGATAACTCTCGTCCACAAATATATTGAGGGAAGGCAACGAAGAGGATTTGAAAGCAAGGCAGAACTGCAAAACACAGATTACAGGAGGTAGATTCGAATCGCCTTTCAAGCACATGAAAAGCGGCAAAACGTGGAAAATGATGCACTTGGCCAAAAAGGGCGTATGCGTTTTTTCCTGAATATATTCAGGAAAAAACGCATACGCCCTTTTTGGCCAACCAAGCAACCTGGAAAGGCAAATCAGCACTACAAAGTAGTCTCGCTTCCCATGGGTCAAAAGGGCCATGCTGAAAAAAGTGTCAAAACCACAAATGCAGGACAGGCCATGGAGAAATGGGAGCCTTGGCACGCTGATGGGCGGGATGTAAATTGCCAACAGCCACTCTGGAGAATTGTACTGTGTGGCCTGAAACATCGAAAAAACAAAGTTTATGGAGCATAGGGCACTTCCACTCATGGGCGTTTAAATTGGGAAAACTAAAAATCAGCAAGACTCAGGCACCCCAAAGTTTAGGGCTGCTCTGTTGACAAGAACCTTCACTTCACGAAACCTTAAATATCCCAGGAAGGAGAAAAATGGATAAAGAAATTGTGGTCCTTATGTACAATGGAATATCACTCAGCCATGAAATCAATGTCATAAGGCTAGTAGCAGCATGATGAGTGGATTTAGGTACGACGACTCTAAGTGAAATAAGTCACACAGAAAAAGACACTTATCAAAAGCTATCACTTATAAAGGGAATGTAAAAACCGCTACAATTGAACTGAATTACAAATCACAGCAGAGTCACACATTTAGAAAACACACTATGGCTGCTTAACGGGAAAGGTGACGTGGGGTGATGCATAAAACAAGGGTTTCAAATTAGCTCAGATACCGTTCCATACACCCAATATGTAATAGACAAGACCTACTCCTTGCTCAGTGAACTGGACTCAACACCCCCTATTCACCACACAAGAATATATCTGACTAGTGAGAATCTTAAAACTTATGTATTGATATCTCTCTGGAAGTGAGTCAAGTGGGTGTAAAGCCGCATAAACACAGCCGTGAAAAGCAGCTAAACCCCATTATAAAAAAAAATTAGTTTTAAAAACCCATGAAACAAAGACAGTGAAAGCGAGAGAAATTCTTACAAAATTCATTCAGGGGCTTTGACGCAACCTGGATTGACCATATCTAGACCCACAGCTGGATGAGACATAAGGGTGGACACTCTTGGGGCTGAGCGGTTTGGTGTGGTTGGGTGAGCAAACGCAGACCCTTTAAAGTAATACTGCGCGGTACCCATCCCATTTGTCCCCAATCTCCAGGTTCAAGGGCATCTTCCTACATCGAAAACATGCATGAGAAACCCAGAAGATGGTACACCGTGTGATTGGGAAAGTTTCTAAAACGCACCTCATTTGTCATCTCCTTGTGCTCGGGTTCGCCATTCCAGCTACTTTACTAGAAATCTCCCTACTTGGAGAATCAGCACCTTTAACCTCCTGTTGCATACAGGTTGAAATTTGTCCTAAGGATGAATGGGAAGAGGGGCAACCAATGAGAGACTAGATCTAGGTGTTGTGACAGGCACAGGTCACTCTATTTTCCCATCAGGAAGAAGAATTAACCACAGGCTCAGCCTGCCGCCCGGAACCAGAATAGGGCCTGAGGCAATCCCGCGCTTCTGCGGCCAGCTCCCAAAAAAGCCAGTTGAAAAATGGAGCACATGGGCACTGCAATTCACAAACCTGCAGAGTTATAAATGATAACTCTCGTCCACAAATATATTGAGGGAAGGCAACGAAGAGGATTTGAAAGCAAGGCAGAGTTGCAGGAAACAGGTTTCAGGAGGTAGATTCGAATCGCCTTTAAAGCACATGAAAAGCGGAAAAACGTCGACAATGATGCCCTTGGCCAAAAAGGGCGTATGCGTTTTTTCCTGAATATATTCAGGAAAAAACGCATACGCCCTTTTTGGCCAACCAAGCAACCTGGAAAGGCAAATCAGCGCTACAAAGAAGTCTCGCTTCCCATCGGTCAAAAGGGCCATGCTGCAAAAAGTGTCAAAACCACAAATGCAGGACAGGCCATGGAGAAATAGGAGCCTTGCTACGCTGATGGGCGGGATGTAAATTGCCAACAGCCACTCTGCAGAAGTGTACGGTGTGTCCTGAAACATCGAAAAAACAAAGCTTAGGGAGCATAGGGCACTTCCACTCATGGGCGTATAAATTGGGAAAACTAAAAATCAGCAAGACAAAGGCACCCCAAAGTTTAGGGCTGCTCAGTTGACAAGAACCTCCACTTCATGACACCTTAAATATCCCAGGAAAGAGAAAAATGGATAAAGAAGTTGTGGTCCTTATGTACAATGGAATATCACTCAGCCATGAAATCAATGTCATAAGGCTAGTAGCAGCATGATGATTGCATTTAGGTACGACGACTCTAAGTGAAATAAGTCACACAGAAAAAGACACATATCAAAAGCTATCACTTATAGAGGGAATGTAAAAACCGCTACACTTGAACTCAATTACATATCAGAACAGAGTCACCCATTTTGAAAACACACTATGGCTGCTTAACGGGAAAGGTGAGGTGGGGTGATGCATAAAACAAGGGTTTCAAATTAGCTCTGATACCGTACCATACACCCAATATGTAATAGACAAGACCTACTCCTTGCTCAGTGAACTGGACTCAACACCCTGTATTCACCGCACAAGAATATATCAGACTAGTGAGAATCATAAAACCTATGTATTGATATCTCTCTAGAAGTGAGTCAAGTGGGTGTAAATCCGCAAAAACACAGCCGTGAAAAGCAGCTAAACCCCATTATAAAAATAAATTAGTTTTAAAAACGCATGAAACAAAGACAGTGAAAGAGAGAGAAATTCTTACAAAATTCATTCAGGGGCTGTGACACAACCTGGATTGACCATATCTAGACCCACAGCTGGATGAGACATAAGGGTGGACATTCTTGGGGCTGAGAGGTTTGGTGAGGTTGGGTGAGCCAACGCAGACCCTTTAAGGTAATACTGCGTGGTACCCATCCCATGGGTCCCAAATCTCCAGGTTCAAGGGCATCTTCCTACATCGAAAACTTGAATGAGGAACCCAGAAGATGGTACACCGTGTGATTTTGAAAGGTTTCTAAAACGCACCTCATTTCTCATCTCCTTGTGCTCGGGTTTGCCATTCCAGCTACTTCATTAGCAATCTCCCTACTTGGAGAATCAGCACCTTTAACCTCCTGTTCCGTACAGGTTGCAATTTGTCCTGAGGATGAACGGGAAGAGGGGCAGCCAAAGAGAGACTAGATCTAGGTGTTGGGACAGGCACAGGTCACTCTATTTTCTCATCAGGAAGAAGAAATAACCACAGGCTCAGCCTGCCACCCGGAACCAGAACAGGGCCTGAGGCAATCCCGCGCTTCTGCGGCCAGCTCCCAAAAAAGCCAGTTGAAAAATGGAGCACATGTGCACTGCAATTCACAACCCTGCAGAGTTATAAATGATAACTCTCGTACACAAATATATTGAGGGAAGGCAACGAAGAGGATTTGAAAGCAAGGCAGAATTGCAGGAAACAGGTTTCAGGAGGTAGATTCGAATCGCCTTTAAAGCACATGAAAAGCGGCAAAACGTCGACAATGATGCCCTTGGCCAAAAAGGGCGTATGCGTTTTTTCCTGAATATATTCAGGAAAAAACGCATACGCCCTTTTTGGCCAACCAAGCAAACTGGAAAGGCAAATCAGCGCTACAAAGAAGTCTCGCTTCCCATCGGTCAAAAGGGTCATGCTGCAAAAAGTGTCAAAACCACAAATGCAGGACAGGCCATGGAGAAATGGCAGCCTGGCTACGCTGATGGGCGGGATGTAAATTGCCAACAGCCACTCTGGAGAAGTGCACGGTGTGTCCTGAAACATCTAAAACACACAGCTTAGGGAGCATAGGGCACGTCCACTCATGGGCGTAGAAATTGGGAAAACTAAAAATCAGCAAGACACAGGCACCCCAAAGTTTAGGGCTGCTCTGTTGACAAGAACCTCCACTTCATGACACCTTAAATATCCCAGGAAAGAGAAAAATGGATAAAGAAGTTGTGGTCCTTATGTACAATGGAATATCACTCAGACATGAAATCAATGTCATAAGGCTAGTAGCAGCATGATGAGTGGATTTAGGTACGACGACTCTAAGTGAAATAAGTCACACAGAAAAAGACACTTATCGTAAGCTATCACTTATAGAGGGAATGTAAAAACCGCTACAATTGAACTGAATTACAAAAGAGAACAGAGTCAAACGTTTAGAAAACACACTATGGCTGCTTAACGGGAAAGGTGAGGTGGGGTGATGAATAAAACAAGGGTTTTAAATTAGCACAGATACCGTTCCATACACACAATATGTAATAGACAAGACCTACTCCTTGCTCAGTGAACTGGACTCAACACCCCCTATTCACCGCACAAGTATATATCTGACTAGTAAGAATCTTAAAAGCTATGTATTCATATTTCTCTGGAAGTGTGTCAAGTGGGTGTAAAGCCGCATAAACACAGCCGTGAAAAGCAGCGAAACCCCATTATAAAAATAAATTACTTGTAAAAACCCGTAAAACAAAGACAGTGAAAGAGAGAGAAGTTCTTACACAATTCGTTCATAGGCTGTGATGCAAACTGGATTGACCAATTCTAGACCAACAGGTGGATGAGACCTAAGGGTAGACACTCTTGGGGCTGACAGGTTTGGTGAGGTTGGGTGAGCAAACGCAGACCCTTTAAAGTAATACTGCGTGGTACCAATCCCATGGGTCCCAAATCTCCAGGTTCAAGGGCATCTTCCTGCATCGAAAACATGCATGAGAAACCCAGAAGATGGTACACCGTGTGATCGGGAAAGGTTTCTAAAACGCACCTCATTTCTCACCTCCTTGTGCTCGGGTTCGCCATTCCAGCTACTTTACTAGCAATCACCCTTCTTGGAGAATCAGCACCTTTAACCTCCTGTTCTGTACAGGTTGCAATTTGTCCTGAGGATGAACGGGAAGAGGAGCAACCAATGAGAGACTAGATCTAGGTGTTGGGACAGGCACAGGTCACTCTATTTTCCCATCAGGAAGAAGAATTAACCACAGGCTCAGCCTGCCGCCCGGAACCAGAATAGGGCCTGAGGCAATCCCGCGCTTTTGCGGCCAGCTACCAAAAAAGCGAGTTGAAAAATGGAGCTCAGGGGCACTGCAATTCACAAACCTGCAGAGTTATAAATGATAACTCTCGTCCACAAATATATTGAGGGAAAGCAACGAAGAGGATTTGAAAGCAAGGCAGTATTGCAGGAAACAGATTTCAGGAGGTAGATTCGAATCGCCTTTAAAGCTCAAGAAAAGGGGCAAAACGTCGACAATGATGCCCTTTGCCAAAAAGGGCGTATGCGTTTTTTCCTGAATATATTTAGGAAAAAACGCATACGCCCTTTTTGGCCAACCAAGCAACCGGGAAAGGCAAATCAGCGCTACAAAGAAGTCTCGCTTCCCATCGGTCAAAAGGGCCATGCTGAAAAAAGTGTCAAAACCACAAATGCAGGACAGGCCATGGAGAAATAGGAGCCTTGCTACGCTGATGGGCGGGATGTAAATTGCCAACAGCCACTCTGGAGAAGTGTACGGTGTGTCCTGAAACATCGAAAAAACACAGCTTAGGTAGCATAGGACACTTCCACTCATGGGCGTATAAATTGGGAAAACTAAAAATCAGCAAGACAAAGGCACCCCAAAGTTTAGGGCTGCTCAGTTGACAAGAACCTCCACTTCATGACACCTTAAATATCCCAGGAAAGAGAAAAATGGATAAAGAAGTTGTGGTCCTTATGTACAATGGAATATCACTCAGCCATGAAATCAATGTCATAAGGCTAGTAGCAGCATGATGATTGCATTTAGGTACGACGACTCTAAGTGAAATAAGTCACTCAGAAAAAGACACATATCAAAAGCTATCACTTATAGAGGGAATGTAAAAACCGCTACACTTGAACTGAATTACATATCAGAACAGAGCCACCCATTTTGAAAACACACTATGGCTGCTTAACGGGAAAGGTGAGGTGGGGTGATGCATAAAACAAGGGTTTCAAATTAGCTCTGATACCGTACCATACACCCAATATGTAATAGACAAGACCAACTCCTTGCTCAGTGAACTGGACTCAACACCCTGTATTCACCGCACAAGAATATATCAGACTAGTGAGAATCATAAAACCTATGTATTGATATCTCTCTGGAAGTGAGTCAAGTGGGTGTAAATCCGCATAAACACAGCCGTGAAAAGCAGCTAAACCCCATTATAAAAATAAATTAGTTTTAAAAACGCATGAAACAAAGACAGTGAAAGAGAGAGAAATTCTTACAAAATTCATTCAGGGGCTGTGACACAACCTGGATTGACCATATCTAGACCCACAGCTGGATGAGACATAAGGGTGGACATTCTTGGGGCTGAGAGGTTTGGTGAGGTTGGGTGAGCCAACGCAGACCCTTTAAGGTAATACTGCGTGGTACCCATCCCATGGGTCCCAAATCTCCAGGTTCAAGGGCATCTTCCTACATCGAAAACTTGAATGAGGAACCCAGAAGATGGTACACCGTGTGATTTTGAAAGGTTTCTAAAACGCACCTCATTTCTCATCTCCTTGTGCTCGGGTTTGCCATTCCAGCTACTTCATTAGCAATCTCCCTACTTGGAGAATCAGCACCTTTAACCTCCTGTTCCGTACAGGTTGCAATTTGTCCTGAGGATGAACGGGAAGAGGGGCAGCCAAAGAGAGACTAGATCTAGGTGTTGGGACAGGCACAGGTCACTCTATTTTCTCATCAGGAAGAAGAAATAACCACAGGCTCAGCCTGCCACCCGGAACCAGAACAGGGCCTGAGGCAATCCCGCGCTTCTGCGGCCAGCTCCCAAAAAAGCCAGTTGAAAAATGGAGCACATGGGCACTGCAATTCACAACCCTGCAGAGTTATAAATGATAACTCTCGTACACAAATATATTGAGGGAAGGCAACGAAGAGGATTTGAAAGCAAGGCAGAATTGCAGGAAACAGGTTTCAGGAGGTAGATTCGAATCGCCTTTAAAGCACATGAAAAGCGGCAAAACGTCGACAATGATGCCCTTGGCCAAAAAGGGCGTATGCGTTTTTTCCTGAATATATTCAGGAAAAAACGCATACGCCCTTTTTGGCCAACCAAGCAAACTGGAAAGGCAAATCAGCGCTACAAAGAAGTCTCGCTTCCCATCGGTCAAAAGGGTCATGCTGCAAAAAGTGTCAAAACCACAAATGCAGGACAGGCCATGGAGAAATGGCAGCCTGGCTACGCTGATGGGCGGAATGTAAATTGCCAACAGCCACTCTGGAGAAGTGCACGGTGTGTCCTGAAACATCTAAAACACACAGCTTAGGGAGCATAGGGCACGTCCACTCATGGGCGTAGAAATTGGGAAAACTAAAAATCAGCAAGACACAGGCACCCCAAAGTTTAGGGCTGCTCTGTTGACAAGAACCTCCACTTCATGACACCTTAAATATCCCAGGAAAGAGAAAAATGGATAAAGAAGTTGTGGTCCTTATGTACAATGGAATATCACTCAGACATGAAATCAATGTCATAAGGCTAGTAGCAGCATGATGAGTGGATTTAGGTACGACGACTCTAAGTGAAATAAGTCACACAGAAAAAGACACTTATCGTAAGCTATCACTTATAGAGGGAATGTAAAAACCGCTACAATTGAACTGAATTACAAAAGAGAACAGAGTCAAACGTTTAGAAAACACACTATGGCTGCTTAACGGGAAAGGTGAGGTGGGGTGATGAATAAAACAAGGGTTTCAAATTAGCACAGATACCATTCCATACACACAATATGTAATAGACAAGACCTACTCCTTGCTCAGTGAACTGGACTCAACACCCCCTATTCACCGCACAAGTATATATCTGACTAGTAAGAATCTTAAAACCTATGTATTCATATTTCTCTGGAAGTGTGTCAAGTTGGTGTAAAGCCGCATAAACACAGCCGTGAAAAGCAGCGAAACCCCATTATAAAAATAAATTACTTGTAAAAACCCGTAAAACAAAGACAGTGAAAGAGAGAGAAGTTCTTACACAATTCGTTCATAGGCTGTGATGCAAACTGGATTGACCAATTCTAGACCAACAGGTGGATGAGACCTAAGGGTAGACACTCTTGGGGCTGACAGGTTTGGTGAGGTTGGGTGAGCAAACGCAGACCCTTTAAAGTAATACTGCGTGGTACCAATCCCATGGGTCCCAAATCTCCAGGTTCAAGGGCATCTTCCTGCATCGAAAACATGCATGAGAAACCCAGAAGATGGTACACCGTGTGATCGGGAAAGGTTTCTAAAACGCACCTCATTTCTCACCTCCTTGTGCTCGGGTTCGCCATTCCAGCTACTTTACTAGCAATCACCCTTCTTGGAGAATCAGCACCTTTAACCTCCTGTTCTGTACAGGTTGCAATTTGTCCTGAGGATGAACGGGAAGAGGAGCAACCAATGAGAGACTAGATCTAGGTGTTGGGACAGGCACAGGTCACTCTATTTTCCCATCAGGAAGAAGAATTAACCACAGGCTCAGCCTGCCGCCCGGAACCAGAATAGGGCCTGAGGCAATCCCGCGCTTTTGCGGCCAGCTACCAAAAAAGCGAGTTGAAAAATGGAGCTCAGGGGCACTGCAATTCACAAACCTGCAGAGTTATAAATGATAACTCTCGTCCACAAATATATTGAGGGAAAGCAACGAAGAGGATTTGAAAGCAAGGCAGTATTGCAGGAAACAGATTTCAGGAGGTAGATTCGAATCGCCTTTAAAGCTCAAGAAAAGGGGCAAAACGTAGACAATGATGCCCTTTGCCAAAAAGGGCGTATGCGTTTTTTCCTGAATATATTTAGGAAAAAACGCATACGCCCTTTTTGGCCAACCAAGCAACCTGGAAATGCAAATCAGCGCTACAAAGAAGTCTCGCTTCCCATCGGTCAAATGGGCCATGCTGAAAAAAGTGTCAAAACCACAAATGCAGGACAGGCCATGGAGAAATGGAAGCCTTGCTACGCTGATGGGCGGGATGTAAATTGCCAACAGCCACTCTGGAGAAGTGTACGGTGTGTCCTGAAACATCGAAAAAACACAGCTTAGGTAGCATAGGACACTTCCACTCATGGGCGTATAAATTGGGAAAACTAAAAATCAGCAAGACACAGGCACCCCAAAGTTTAGGGCTGCTCTGTTGACAAGAACCTCCACTTCATGACACCTTAAATATCCCAGGAAAGAGAAAAATGGATAAAGAAGTTGTGGTTCTTATGTACAATGGAATATCACTCTGCCATGAAATCAATGTCATAAGGCCAGTAGACGCAAGATGGGTGGACTTAGGTACGACGATTCTAAGGGAAATAAGTCACACAGAAAAAGACACTTATCAAAAGCTATCACTTATAGAGGGAATGTAAAAACCGCTACACTTGAATTGAATTACAAATCAGAACAGAGTCACATATTTAAAACACACTATGGCTCCTTAACGGGAAAGGTGACGTGGGGTGATGCATAAAACAAGGGTTTCAAATTAGCTCAGATACCGTTCCATACACCCAATATGTAATAGAAAAGACCTACTCCTTGCTCAGTGAACTGGACTCAACACCCCCTATTCACCGCACAAGAATATATCTGACTAGTGAGAATCTTAAACTTATGTATTGATATCTCTCTGGAAGTGAGTCAAGTGGGTGTAAAGCCGCATAAACACAGCTGTGAAAAGCAGCTAAACCCCATTATAAAAATAAATTAGTTTTAAAAACCCATGAAACAAAGACAGTGAAAGACATAGAAATTCTTACAAAATTCATTCAGGGGCTGTGACGCAACCTGGATTGACCATATCTAGACCCACAGCTGGATGAGACATAAGGGTGGACACTCTTGGGGCTGAGAGGTTTGGTGAGGTTGGGTAAGCAAACGCAGACACTTTAAAGTAATACTGCGTGGTACCCATCCCATGGGTCCCAAATCTCCAGGTTCAAGGGCATCTTCCTACATCGAAAACATGCATGAGAAACCCAGAAGATGGTACACTGTGTGATTGGGAAAGTTTCTAAAACGCACCTCATTTCTCAACTCCGTGTGCTCGGGTTCGCCATTCCAGCTACTTTACTAGCAATCTCCCTACTTGAAGAATCAGCACCTTTAACCTCCTGTTGCATACAGGTTGCAATTTGTCCTAAGGATGAATGGGAAGAGGGGCAACCAATGAGAGACTAGATCTAGGTGTTGGGACAGGCACAGGTCACTCTATTTTCCCATCAGGAAGAAGAATTAACCACAGGCTCAGCCTACCGCCGGTAACCAGAATAGGGCCTGAGGCAATCCCGCGCTTCTGCGGCCAGCTCCCATAAAAGCCAGTTGAAAAATGGAGCACATGGGCACTGCAATTCACAAACCTGCAGAGTTATAAATGATAAGTCTCGTCCACAAATATATTGAGGGAAGGCAACGAAGAGGATTTGAAAGCAAGGCAGAATTGCAGGAAACTGGTTTCAGGAGGTAGATTCGAATCGCTTTAAAGCACATGAAAAGCGGCAAAACGTCGACAATGATGCCCTTGGCCAAACAGGGCGTATGCGTTTTTTCCTGAATATATTCAGGAAAAAACGCATACGCCCTGTTTGGCCAACCAAGCAACCTGGAAAGTCTAATCAGCGCTACAAAGAAGTCTCGCTTCCCATTGGTCAAAAGGGCCATGCTGAAAAAAGTGTCAAAACCACAGAAGCAGGACAGGCCATGGAGAAATGGGAGCCTTGCTACACTGATGGGCGGGATGTAAATTGCCAGCAACCACTCTGGAGAAGTGTACGGTGTGGCGTGAAACATCAAAAAAACACAGCTTAGGGAACATAGGGCACTTCCACTCATGGGCGTATAAATTGGGAAAATTAAAAATCAGCAAGACACAGGCACCCCAAAGTTTAGGGCTGCTCTGTTGACAAGAACCTCCACTTCATGACACCTTAAATATCCCAGGAAAGAGAAAAATGGATAAAGAAGTTGTGGTCCTTATGTACAATGGAATATCACTCAGACATGAAATCAATGTCATAAGGCTAGTAGAAGCAAGATGAGTGGATTTAGGTACGACGATTCTAAGTGAAATAAGTCACACAGAAAAAGACACATATCAAAAGCTATCACTTATAGAGGGAATGTAAAAACCGCTACACTTGAACTGAATTACATATCAGAACAGAGTCACCCATTTTGAAAACACACTATGGCTGCTTAACGGGAAAGGTGAGGTGGGGTGATGCATAAAACAAGGGTTTCAAATTAGCTCTGATACCGTACCATACACCCAATATGTAATAGACAAGACCAACTCCTTGCTCAGTGAACTGGACTCAACACCCTGTATTCACCGCACAAGAATATATCAGACTAGTGAGAATCATAAAACCTATGTATTGATATCTCTCTGGAAGTGTGTCAAGTGGGTGTAAATCCGCATAAACACAGCCGTGAAAAGCAGCTAAACCCCATTATAAAAATAAATTAGTTTTAAAAACGCATGAAACAAAGACAGTGAAAGAGAGAGAAATTCTTACAAAATTCATTCAGGGGCTGTGACACAACCTGGATTGACCATATCTAGACCCACAGCTGGATGAGACATAAGGGTGGACATTCTTGGGGCTGAGAGGTTTGGTGAGGTTGGGTGAGCCAACGCAGACCCTTTAAGGTAATACTGCGTGGTACCCATCCCATGGGTCCCAAATCTCCAGGTTCAAGGGCATCTTCCTACATCGAAAACTTGAATGAGGAACCCAGAAGATGGTACACCGTGTGATTTTGAAAGGTTTCTAAAACGCACCTCATTTCTCATCTCCTTGTGCTCGGGTTTGCCATTCCAGCTACTTCATTAGCAATCTCCCTACTTGGAGAATCAGCACCTTTAACCTCCTGTTCCGTACAGGTTGCAATTTGTCCTGAGGATGAACGGGAAGAGGGGCAGCCAAAGAGAGACTAGATCTAGGTGTTGGGACAGGCACAGGTCACTCTATTTTCTCATCAGGAAGAAGAAATAACCACAGGCTCAGCCTGCCACCCGGAACCAGAACAGGGCCTGAGGCAATCCCGCGCTTCTGCGGCCAGCTCCCAAAAAAGCCAGTTGAAAAATGGAGCACATGGGCACTGCAATTCACAACCCTGCAGAGTTATAAATGATAACTCTCGTACACAAATATATTGAGGGAAGGCAACGAAGAGGATTTGAAAGCAAGGCAGAATTGCAGGAAACAGGTTTCAGGAGGTAGATTCGAATCGCCTTTAAAGCACATGAAAAGCGGCAAAACGTCGACAATGATGCCCTTGGCCAAAAAGGGCGTATGCGTTTTTTCCTGAATATATTCAGGAAAAAACGCATACGCCCTTTTTGGCCAACCAAGCAAACTGGAAAGGCAAATCAGCGCTACAAAGAAGTCTCGCTTCCCATCGGTCAAAAGGGTCATGCTGCAAAAAGTGTCAAAACCACAAATGCAGGACAGGCCATGGAGAAATGGCAGCCTGGCTACGCTGATGGGCGGGATGTAAATTGCCAACAGCCACTCTGGAGAAGTGCACGGTGTGTCCTGAAACATCTAAAACACACAGCTTAGGGAGCATAGGGCACGTCCACTCATGGGCGTAGAAATTGGGAAAACTAAAAATCAGCAAGACACAGGCACCCCAAAGTTTAGGGCTGCTCTGTTGACAAGAACCTCCACTTCATGACACCTTAAATATCCCAGGAAAGAGAAAAATGGATAAAGAAGTTGTGGTCCTTATGTACAATGGAATATCACTCAGACATGAAATCAATGTCATAAGGCTAGTAGCAGCATGATGAGTGGATTTAGGTACGACGACTCTAAGTGAAATAAGTCACACAGAAAAAGACACTTATCGTAAGCTATCACTTATAGAGGGAATGTAAAAACCGCTACAATTGAACTGAATTACAAAAGAGAACAGAGTCACACGTTTAGAAAACACACTATGGCTGCTTAACGGGAAAGGTGAGGTGGGGTGATGAATAAAACAAGGGTTTCAAATTAGCACAGATACCGTTCCATACACACAATATGTAATAGACAAGACCTACTCCTTGCTCAGTGAACTGGACTCAACACCCCCTATTCACCGCACAAGTATATATCTGACTAGTAAGAATCTTAAAACCTATGTATTCATATTTCTCTGGAAGTGTGTCAAGTTGGTGTAAAGCCGCATAAACACAGCCGTGAAAAGCAGCGAAACCCCATTATAAAAATAAATTACTTGTAAAAACCCGTAAAACAAAGACAGTGAAAGAGAGAGAAGTTCTTACACAATTCGTTCATAGGCTGTGATGCAAACTGGATTGACCAATTCTAGACCAACAGGTGGATGAGACCTAAGGGTAGACACTCTTGGGGCTGACAGGTTTGGTGAGGTTGGGTGAGCAAACGCAGACCCTTTAAAGTAATACTGCGTGGTACCAATCCCATGGGTCCCAAATCTCCAGGTTCAAGGGCATCTTCCTGCATCGAAAACATGCATGAGAAACCCAGAAGATGGTACACCGTGTGATCGGGAAAGGTTTCTAAAACGCACCTCATTTCTCACCTCCTTGTGCTCGGGTTCGCCATTCCAGCTACTTTACTAGCAATCACCCTTCTTGGAGAATCAGCACCTTTAACCTCCTGTTCTGTACAGGTTGCAATTTGTCCTGAGGATGAACGGGAAGAGGAGCAACCAATGAGAGACTAGATCTAGGTGTTGGGACAGGCACAGGTCACTCTATTTTCCCATCAGGAAGAAGAATTAACCACAGGCTCAGCCTGCCGCCCGGAACCAGAATAGGGCCTGAGGCAATCCCGCGCTTTTGCGGCCAGCTACCAAAAAAGCGAGTTGAAAAATGGAGCTCAGGGGCACTGCAATTCACAAACCTGCAGAGTTATAAATGATAACTCTCGTCCACAAATATATTGAGGGAAAGCAACGAAGAGGATTTGAAAGCAAGGCAGTATTGCAGGAAACAGATTTCAGGAGGTAGATTCGAATCGCCTTTAAAGCTCAAGAAAAGGGGCAAAACGTCGACAATGATGCCCTTTGCCAAAAAGGGCGTATGCGTTTTTTCCTGAATATATTTAGGAAAAAACGCATACGCCCTTTTTGGCCAACCAAGCAACCTGGAAATGCAAATCAGCGCTACAAAGAAGTCTCGCTTCCCATCGGTCAAATGGGCCATGCTGAAAAAAGTGTCAAAACCACAAATGCAGGACAGGCCATGGAGAAATGGAAGCCTTGCTACGCTGATGGGCGGGATGTAAATTGCCAACAGCCACTCTGGAGAAGTGTACGGTGTGTCCTGAAACATCGAAAAAACACAGCTTAGGTAGCATAGGACACTTCCACTCATGGGCGTATAAATTGGGAAAACTAAAAATCAGCAAGACACAGGCACCCCAAAGTTTAGGGCTGTTCTGTTGACAAGAACCTCCACTTCATGACACCTTAAATATCCCAGGAAAGAGAAAAATGGATAAAGAAGTTGTGGTTCTTATGTACAATGGAATATCACTCTGCCATGAAATCAATGTCATAAGGCCAGTAGACGCAAGATGGGTGGACTTAGGTACGACGATTCTAAGGGAAATAAGTCACACAGAAAAAGACACTTATCAAAAGCTATCACTTATAGAGGGAATGTAAAAACCGCTACACTTGAATTGAATTACAAATCAGAACAGAGTCACATATTTAAAACACACTATGGCTCCTTAACGGGAAAGGTGACGTGGGGTGATGCATAAAACAAGGGTTTCAAATTAGCTCAGATACCGTTCCATACACCCAATATGTAATAGAAAAGACCTACTCCTTGCTCAGTGAACTGGACTCAACACCCCCTATTCACCGCACAAGAATATATCTGACTAGTGAGAATCTTAAAACTTATGTATTGATATCTCTCTGGAAGTGAGTCAAGTGGGTGTAAAGCCGCATAAACACAGCTGTGAAAAGCAGCTAAACCCCATTATAAAAATAAATTAGTTTTAAAAACCCATGAAACAAAGACAGTGTAAGAGAGAGAAATTCTTACAAAATTCATTCAGGGGCTGTGCCGCAACCTGGATTGACCATATCTAGACCCACAGCTGGATGAGACATAAGGGTGGACACTCTTGGGGCTGAGAGGTTTGGTGAGGTTGGGTAAGCAAACGCAGACACTTTAAAGTAATACTGCGTGGTACCCATCCCATGGGTCCCAAATCTCCAGGTTCAAGGGCATCTTCCTACATCGAAAACATGCATGAGAAACCCAGAAGATGGTACACTGTGTGATTGGGAAAGTTTCTAAAACGCACCTCATTTCTCAATTCCGTGTGCTCGGGTTCGCCATTCCAGCTACTTTACTAGCAATCTCCCTACTTGGAGAATCAGCACCTTTAACCTCCTGTTGCATACAGGTTGCAATTTGTCCTAAGGATGAATGGGAAGAGGGGCAACCAATGAGAGACTAGATCTAGGTGTTGGGACAGGCACAGGTCACTCTATTTTCCCATCAGGAAGAAGAATTAACCACAGGCTCAGCCTACCGCCGGTAACCAGATTAGGGCCTGAGGCAATCCCGCGCTTCTGCGGCCAGCTCCCAAAAAAGCCAGTTGAAAAATGGAGCACATGGGCACTGCAATTCACAAACCTGCAGAGTTATAAATGATAACTCTCGTCCACAAATATATTGAGGGAAGGCAACGAAGAGGATTTGAAAGCAAGGCAGAATTGCAGGAAACTGGTTTCAGGAGGTAGATTCGAATCGCTTTAAAGCACATGAAAAGCGGCAAAACGTCGACAATGATGCCCTTGGCCAAACAGGGCGTATGCGTTTTTTCCTGAATATATTCAGGAAAAAACGCATACGCCCTGTTTGGCCAACCAAGCAACCTGGAAAGTCTAATCAGCGCTACAAAGAAGTCTCGCTTCCCATTGGTCAAAAGGGCCATGCTGAAAAAAGTGTCAAAACCACAGAAGCAGGACAGGCCATGGAGAAATGGGAGCCTTGCTACACTGATGGGCGGGATGTAAATTGCCAGCAACCACTCTGGAGAAGTGTACGGTGTGGCGTGAAACATCAAAAAAACACAGCTTAGGGAACATAGGGCACTACCACTCATGGGCGTATAAATTGGGAAAATTAAAAATCAGCAAGACACAGGCACCCCAAAGTTTAGGGCTGCTCTGTTGACAAGAACCTCCACTTCATGACACCTTATATATCCCAGGAAAGAGAAAAATGGATAAAGAAGTTGTGGTCCTTATGTACAATGGAATATCACTCAGCCATGAAATCAATGTCATAAGGCTACTAGCAGCATGATGAGTGGATTTAGGTACGATGACTCTAAGTGAAATAAGTCACACAGAAAAAGACACTTATCATAATCTATCACGTATAGAGGGAATGTAAAAACTGCTACACTTGAACTGAATTACAAAAGAGAACAGAGTCACACGTTTAGAAAACACACTATGGCTGCTTAACAGGAAAGATGAGGTGGTGTGATGCATAAAACAAGGGTTTAAAATTAGATCAGATACCGTTCCATACACACAATATGTAATAGACAAGACCTACTCCTTGCTCAGTGAACTGGACTCAACACCCCCTATTCACCGCACAAGTATATATCTGACTAGTAAGAATCTTAAAACCTATGTATTCATATTTCTCTGGAAGTGTGTCAAGTGGGTGTAAAGCCGCATAAACACAGCCGTGAAAAGCAGCTAAACCCCATTATAAAAATAAATTACTTGTAAAAACCCGTAAAACAAAGACAGTGAAAGAGAGAGAAGTTCTTACACAATTTGTTCATAGGCTGTGATGCAAACTGGATTGACCAATTCTAGACCAACAGGTGGATGAGACCTAAGGGTAGACACTCTTGGGGCTGACAGGTTTGGTGAGGTTGGGTGAGCAAACGCAGACCCTTTAAAGTAATACTGCGTGGTACCAATCCCATGGGTCCCAAATCTCCAGGTTCAAGGGCATCTTCCTGCATCGAAAACATGCATGAGAAACCCAGAAGATGGTACACCGTGTGATCGGGAAAGGTTTCTAAAACGCACCTCATTTCTCACCTCCTTGTGCTCGGGTTCGCCATTCCAGCTACTTTACTAGCAATCACCCTTCTTGGAGAATCAGCACCTTTAACCTCCTGTTCTGTACAGGTTGCAATTTGTCCTGAGGATGAACGGGAAGAGGAGCAACCAATGAGAGACTAGATCTAGGTGTTGGGACAGGCACAGGTCACTCTATTTTCCCATCAGGAAGAAGAATTAACCACAGGCTCAGCCTGCCGCCCGGAACCAGAATAGGGCCTGAGGCAATCCCGCGCTTTTGCGGCCAGCTACCAAAAAAGCGAGTTGAAAAATGGAGCTCAGGGGCACTGCAATTCACAAACCCGCTGAGTTATAAATGATAACTCTCGTCCACAAATATATTGAGGGAAGGCAACGAAGAGGATTTGAAAGCAAGGCAGAACTGCAAAACACAGATTACAGGAGGTAGATTCGAATCGCCTTTCAAGCACATGAAAAGCGGCAAAACGTGGAAAATGATGCACTTGGCCAAAAAGGGCGTATGCGTTTTTTCCTGAATATATTCAGGAAAAAACGCATACTCCCTTTTTGGCCAACCAAGCAACCTGGAAAGGAAAATCAGCGCTACAAAGTAGTCTCGCTTCCCATGGGTCAAAAGGGCCATGCTGAAAAAAGTGTCAAAACCACAAATGCAGGACAGGCCATGGAGAAATGGGAGCCTTGGCACGCTGATGGGCGGGTTGTAAATTGCCAACAGCCACTCTGGAGAAGTGTACGGTGTGGCCTGAAACATCGAAAAAACAAAGTTTATGGAGCATAGGGCACTTCCACTCATGGGCGTATAAATTGGGAAAACTAAAAATCAGCAAGACTCAGGCACCCCAAAGTTTAGGGCTGCTCTGTTGACAAGAACCTTCACTTCACGAAACCTTAAATATCCCAGGAAGGAGAAAAATGGATAAAGAAATTGTGGTCCTTATGTACAATGGAATATCACTCAGCCATGAAATCAATGTCATAAGGCTAGTAGCAGCATGATGAGTGGATTTAGGTACGACGACTCTAAGTGAAATAAGTCACACAGAAAAAGACACTTATCAAAAGCTATCACTTATAAAGGGAATGTAAAAACCGCTACAATTGAACTGAATTACAAATCACAACAGAGTCACACATTTAGAAAACACACTATGGCTGCTTAACGGGAAAGGTGACGTGGGGTGATGCATAAAACAAGGGTTTCAAATTAGCTCAGATACCGTTCCATACACCCAATATGTAATAGACAAGACCTCCTCCTTGCTCAGTGAACTGGACTCAACACCCCCTATTCACCACACAAGAATATATCTGACTAGTGAGAATCTTAAAACTTATGTATTGATATCTCTCTGGAAGTGAGTCAAGTGGGTGTAAAGCCGCATAAACACAGCCGTGAAAAGCAGCTAAACCCCATTATAAAAAAAAATTAGTTTTAAAAACCCATGAAACAAAGACAGTGAAAGCGAGAGAAATTCTTACAAAATTCATTCAGGGGCTTTGACGCAACCTGGATTGACCATATCTAGACCCACAGCTGGATGAGACATAAGGGTGGACACTCTTGGGGCTGAGAGGTTTGGTGTGGTTGGGTGAGCAAACGCAGACCCTTTAAAGTAATACTGCGCGGTACCCATCCCATTTGTCCCCAATCTCCAGGTTCAAGGGCATCTTCCTACATGGAAAACATGCATGAGAAACCCAGAAGATGGTACACCGTGTGATTGGGAAAGATTCTAAAACGCACCTCATTTGTCATCTCCTTGTGCTCGGGTTCGCCATTCCAGCTACTTTACTAGAAATCTCCCTACTTGGAAAATCAGCACCTTTAACCTCCTGTTGCATACAGGTTGCAATTTGTCCTAAGGATGAATGGGAAGAGGGGCAACCAATGAGAGACTAGATCTAGGTGTTGGGACAGGCACAGGTCACTCTATTTTCCCATCAGGAAGAAGAATTAACCACAGGCTCAGCCTACCGCCCGGAACCAGAATAGGGCCTGAGGCAATCCCGCGCTTCTGCGGCCAGCTCCCAAAAAAGCCAGTTGAAAAATGGAGCACATGGGCACTGCAATTCACAAACCTGCAGAGTTATAAATGATAACTCTCGTCCACAAATATATTGAGGGAAGGCAACGAAGAGGATTTGAAAGCAAGGCAGAGTTGCAGGAAACAGGTTTCAGGAGGTAGATTCGAATCGCCTTTAAAGCACATGAAAAGCGGAAAAACGTCGACAATGATGCCCTTGGCCAAAAAGGGCGTATGCGTTTTTTCCTGAATATATTCAGGAAAAAACGCATACGCCCTTTTTGGCCAACCAAGCAACCTGGAAAGGCAAATCAGCGCTACAAAGAAGTCTCGCTTCCCATCGGTCCAAAGGGCCATGCTGAAAAAAGTGTCAAAACCACAAATTCAGGACAGGCCATGGAGAAATAGGAGCCTTGCTACGCTGATGGGCGGGATGTAAATTGCCAACAGCCACTCTGGAGAAGTGTACGGTGTGTCCTGAAACATCGAAAAAACACAGCTTAGGGAGCATAGGGCACTTCCACTCATGGGCGTATAAATTGGGAAAACTAAAAATCAGCAAGACAAAGGCACCCCAAAGTTTAGGGCTGCTCTGTTGACAAGAACCTCCACTTCATGACACCTAAAATATCCCAGGAAAGAGAAAAATGGATAAAGAAGTTGTGGTCCTTATGTACAATGGAATATCACTCAGCCATGAAATCAATGTCATAAGGCTAGTAGCAGCATGATGATTGGATTTAGGTACGACGACTCTAAGTGAAATAAGTCACACAGAAAAAGACACATATCAAAAGCTATCACTTATAGAGGGAATGTAAAAACCGCTACACTTGAACTGAATTACAAATCAGAACAGAGTCACCCATTTTGAAAACACACTATGGCTGCTTAACGGGAAAGGTGAGGTGGGGTGATGCATAAAACAAGGGTTTCAAATTAGCTCTGATACCGTACCATACACCCAATATGTAATAGACAAGACCTACTCCTTGCTCAGTGAACTGGACTCAACACCCTGTATTCACCGCACAAGAATATATCAGACTAGTGAGAATCATAAAACCTATGTATTGATATCTCTCTGGAAGTGAGTCAAGTGGGTGTAAATCCGCATAAACACAGCCGTGAAAAGCAGCTAAACCCCATTATAAAAATAAATTAGTTTTAAAAACGCATAAAACAAAGACAGTGAAAGAGAGAGAAATTCTTACAAAATTCATTCAGGGGCTGTGACGCAACCTGGATTGACCATATCTAGACCCACAGCTGGATGAGACATAAGGGTGGACATTCTTGGGGCTGAGAGGTTTGGTGAGGTTGGGTGAGCCAACGCAGACCCTATAAGGTAATACTGCGTGGTACCCATCCCATGGGTCCCAAATCTCCAGGTTCAAGGGAATCTTCCTACATCGAAAACTTGAATGAGGAACCCAGAAGATGGTACACCGTGTGATTTTGAAAGGTTTCTAAAACGCACCTCATTTCTCATCTCCTTGTGCTCGGGTTTGCCATTCCAGCTACTTCATTAGCAATCTCCCTACTTGGAGAATCAGCACCTTTAACCTCCTGTTCCGTACAGGTTGCAATTTGTCCTGAGGATGAACGGGAAGAGGGGCAGCCAATGAGAGACTAGATCTAGGTGTTGGGACAGGCACAGGTCACTCTATTTTCTCATCAGGAAGAAGAAATAACCACAGGCTCAGCCTGCCACCCGGAACCAGAATAGGGCCTGAGGCAATCCCGCGCTTTTGCGGCCAGCTCCCAAAAAAGCCAGTTGAAAAATGGAGCACATGTGCACTGCAATTCACAACCCTGCAGAGTTATAAATGATAACTCTCGTACACAAATATATTGAGGGAAGGCAACGAAGAGGATTTGAAAGCAAGGCAGAATTGCAGGAAACAGGTTTCAGGAGGTAGATTCGAATCGCCTTTAAAGCACATGAAAAGCGGCAAAACGTCGACAATGATGCCCTTGGCCAAAAAGGGCGTATGCGTTTTTTCCTGAATATATTCAGGAAAAAACGCATACGCCCTTTTTGGCCAACCAAGCAACCTGGAAAGGCAAATCAGCGCTACAAAGAAGTCTCGCTTCCCATCGGTCAAAAGGGTCATGCTGCAAAAAGTGTCAAAACCACAAATGCAGGACAGGCCATGGAGAAATGGCAGCCTTGCTACGCTGATGGGCGGGATGTAAATTGCCAACAGCCACTCTGGAGAAGTGTACGGTGTGTCCTGAAACATCGAAAAACCACAGCTTAGGGAGCATAGGGCACGTCCACTCATGGGCGTAGAAATTGGGAAAACTAAAAATCAGCAAGACACAGGCACCCCAAAGTTTAGGGCTGCTCTGTTGACAAGAACCTCCACTTCATGACACCTTAAATATCCCAGGAAAGAGAAAAATGGATAAAGAAGTTGTGGTCCCAATGTACAATGCAATATCACTCAGACATGAAATCAATGTCATAAGGCTAGTAGAAGCAAGATGAGTGGACTTAGGTACGACGATTCTAAGTGAAATAAGTCACACAGAAAAAGACACTTATCATAAGCTATCACTTATAGAGGGAATGTAAAAACCGCTACACTTGAACTGAATTACAAAACAGAACAGAGTCACACGTTTAGAAAACACACTATGGCTGCTTAACGGGAAAGGTGAGGTGGGGTGATGCATAAAACAAGGGTTTCAAATTAGCTCTGATACCGTTCCATACACCCAATATGTTATAGACAAGACCTACTCCTTGCTAAGTGAACTGGACTCAACACCCCCTATTCACTGCACAAGAATATATCTGACTAGTGAGAATCTTATAACTTATGTATTGATATCTCTCTGGAAGTGAGTCAAGTGGGTGTAAAGCCGCATAAACACAGCCGTGAAAAGCAGCTAAACACCATTATAAAAATAAATTAGTTTTAAAAACCCATGAAACAAAGACAGTGTAAGAGAGAGAAATTCTTACAAAATTCATTCAGGGGCTGTGCCGCAACCTGGATTGACCATATCTAGACCCACAGCTGGATGAGACATAAGGGTGGACACTCTTGGGGCTGAGAGGTTTGGTGAGGTTGGGTGAGCAAACGCAGACCCTTTAAAGTAATACTGCGTGGTACCCATCCCATGGGTCCCAAATCTCCAGGTTCAAGGGCATCTTCCTTCATCGAAAACTTGCATGAGGAACCCAGAAGATGGTACACCGTGTGATTTTGAAAGGTTTCTAAAACGTACCTCATTTCTCATCTCCTTGTGCTCGGGTTCGCCATTCCAGCTACTTCACTAGCAATCTCCCTACTTGGAGAATCAGCACCTTTAACCTCCTGTTCCGTACAGGTTGCAATTTGTCCTGAGGATGAACGGGAAGAGGGGCAGCCAAAGAGAGACTAGATCTAGGTGTTGGGACAGGCACAGGTCACTCTATTTTCTCATCAGGAAGAAGAAATAACCACAGGCTCAGCCTGCCACCCGGAACCAGAATACGGCCTGAGGCAATCCCGCGCTTCTGCGGCCAGCTCCCAAAAAAGCCAGTTGAAAAATGGAGCACATGGGCACTGCAATTCACAACCCTGCAGAGTTATAAATGATAACCCTCGTCCAAAAATATATTGAGGGAAGGCAACGAAGAGGATTTGAAAGCAAGGCAGAATTGCAGGAAACAGGTTTCAGGAGGTAGATTCGAATCGCCTTTAAAGCACATGAAAAGCGGCAAAACGTGGACAATGATGCCCTTGGCCAAAAAGGGCGTATGCGTTTTTTCCTGAATATATTCAGGAAAAAACGCATACGCCCTTTTTGGCCAACCAAGCAACCTGGAAAGGCAAATCAGCGCTACAAAGAAGTCTCGCTTCCGATCCGTCAAAAGGGCCCTGCTGAAAAAAGTGTCAAAACCACAAATGCAGGACAGGCCAAGGAGAAATGGGAGCCTTGCCACGCTGATGGGCGGTATGTAAATTGCCAACAGCCACTCTGGAGAAGTGTACGGTGTGTCCTGAAACATCGAAAAAACACAGCTTAGGGAGCATAGGGCACTTCCACTCTTGGGCGTAGAAACTGGGAAAACTAAAAATCAGCAAGACACAGGCACCCCAAAGTTTAGGGCTGCTCTGTTGACAAGAACCTCCACTTCATGACACCTTAAATATCCCAGGAAAGAGAAAAATGGATAAAGAAGTTGTGGTCCTTATGTACAATGGAATATCACTCAGACATGAAATCAATGTCATAAGGCAAGTAGCAGCATGATGAGTGGATTTAGGTACGACGACTCTAAGTGAAATAAGTCACACAGAAAAAGACACTTATCGTAAACTATCACTTATAGAGGGAATGTAAAAACCGCTACACTTGAACTGAATTACAAAAGAGAACAGAGTCACACGTTTAGAAAACACACTATGGCTGCTTAACGGGAAAGGTGAGGTGGGGTGATGCATAAAACAAGGGTTTCAAATTAGCACAGATACCGTTCCATACACACAATATGTAATAGACAAGACCTACTCCTTGCTCAGTGAACTGGACTCAACACCCCCTATTCACCGCACAAGTATATATCTGACTAGTAAGAATCTTAAAACCTATGTATTCATATTTCTCTGGAAGTGTGTCAAGTGGGTGTAAAGCCGCATAAACACAGCCGTGAAAAGCAGCTAAACCCCATTATAAAAATAAATTACTTGTAAAAACCCGTAAAACAAAGACAGTGAAAGACAGAGAAGTTCTTACACAATTCGTTCATAGGCTGTGATGCAAACTGGATTCACCAATTCTAGACCAACAGGTGGATGAGACCTAAGGGTGGACACTCTTGGGGCTGACAGGTTTGGTGAGGTTGGGTGAGCAAACGCAGACCCTTTAAAGTAATACTGCGTGGTACCAATCCCATGGGTCCCAATTCTCCAGGTTCAAGGGCATCTTCCTGCATCGAAAACATGCATGAGAAACCCAGAAGATGGTACACCGTGTGATCGGGAAAGGTTTCTAAAACGCACCTCATTTCTCACCTCCTTGTGCTCGGGTTCGCCATTCCAGCTACTTTACTAGCAATCACCCTTCTTGGAGAATCAGCACCTTTAACCTCCTGTTCTGTACAGGTTGCAATTTGTCCTGAGGATGAACGGGAAGAGGAGCAACCAATGAGAGACTAGATCTAGGTGTTGGGACAGGCACAGGTCACTCTATTTTCCCATCAGGAAGAAGAATTAACCACAGGCTCAGCCTGCCGCCCGGAACCAGAATAGGGCCTGAGGCAATCCCGCGCTTTTGTGGCCAGCTACCAAAAAAGCGAGTTGAAAAATGGAGCTCAGGGGCACTGCAATTCACAAACCTGCAGAGTTATAAATGATAACTCTCGTCCACAAATATATTGAGGGAAAGCAACGAAGAGGATTTGAAAGCAAGGCAGTATTGCAGGAAACAGATTTCAGGAGGTAGATTCGAATCGCCTTTAAAGCTCAAGAAAAGGGGCAAAACGTCGACAATGACGCCCTTTGCCAAAAAGGGCGTATGCGTTTTTTCCTGAATATATTTAGGAAAAAACGCATACGCCCTTTTTGGCCAACCAAGCAACCTGGAAAGGCAAATCAGCGCTACAAAGAAGTCTCGCTTCCCATCGGTCAAAAGGGCCATGCTGAAAAAAGTGTCAAAACCACAAATGCAGGACAGGCCATGGAGAAATGGCAGCCTTGCTACGCTGATGGGCGGGATGTAAATTGCCAACAGCCACTCTGGAGAAGTGTACGGTGTGTCCTGAAACATCGAAAAACCACAGCTTAGGGAGCATAGGGCACGTCCACTCATGGGCGTATAAATTGGGAAAACTAAAAATCAGCAAGACACAGGCACCCCAAAGTTTAGGGCTGCTCTGTTGACAAGAACCTCCACTTCATGACACCTTAAATATCCCAGGAAAGAGAAAAATGGATAAAGAAGTTGTGGTCCCAATGTACAATGCAATATCACTCAGACATGAAATCAATGTCATAAGGCTAGTAGAAGCAAGATGAGTGGACTTAGGTACGACGATTCTAAGTGAAATAAGTCACACAGAAAAAGACACTTATCATAAGCTATCACTTATAGAGGGAATGTAAAAACCGCTACACTTGAACTGAATTACGAAACAGAACAGAGTCACACGTTTAGAAAACACACTATGGCTGCTTAACGGGAAAGGTGAGGTGGGGTGATGCATAAAACAAGGGTTTCAAATTAGCTCTGATACCGTTCCATACACCCAATATGTTATAGACAAGACCTACTCCTTGCTAAGTGAACTGGACTCAACACCCCCTATTCACTGCACAAGAATATATCTTACAAGTGAGAATCTTATAACTTATGTATTGATATCTCTCTGGAAGTGAGTCAAGTGGGTGTAAAGCCGCATAAACACAGCCGTGAAAAGCAGCTAAACACCATTATAAAAATAAATTAGTTTTAAAAACCCATGAAACAAAGACAGTGTAAGAGAGAGAAATTCTTACAAAATTCATTCAGGGGCTGTGCCGCAACCTGGATTGACCATATCTAGACCCACAGCTGGATGAGACATAACGGTGGACACTCTTGGGGCTGAGAGGTTTGGTGAGGTTGGGTGAGCAAACGCAGACCCTTTAAAGTAATACTGCGTGGTACCCATCCCATGGGTCCCAAATCTCCAGGTTCAAGGGCATCTTCCTTCATCGAAAACTTGCATGAGGAACCCAGAAGATGGTACACCGTGTGATTTTGAAAGGTTTCTAAAACGTACCTCATTTCTCATCTCCTTGTGCTCGGGTTCGCCATTCCAGCTACTTCACTAGCAATCTCCCTACTTGGAGAATCAGCACCTTTAACCTCCTGTTCCGTACAGGTTGCAATTTGTCCTGAGGATGAACGGGAAGAGGGGCAGCCAAAGAGAGACTAGATCTAGGTGTTGGGACAGGCACAGGTCACTCTATTTTCTCATCAGGAAGAAGAAATAACCACAGGCTCAGCCTGCCACCCGGAACCAGAATACGGCCTGAGGCAATCCCGCGCTTCTGCGGCCAGCTCCCAAAAAAGCCAGTTGAAAAATGGAGCACATGGGCACTGCAATTCACAACCCTGCAGAGTTATAAATGATAACCCTCGTCCAAAAATATATTGAGGGAAGGCAACGAAGAGGATTTGAAAGCAAGGCAGAATTGCAGGAAACAGGTTTCAGGAGGTAGATTCGAATCGCCTTTAAAGCACATGAAAAGCGGCAAAACGTGGACAATGATGCCCTTGGCCAAAAAGGGCGTATGCGTTTTTTCCTGAATATATTCAGGAAAAAACGCATACGCCCTTTTTGGCCAACCAAGCAACCTGGAAAGGCAAATCAGCGCTACAAAGAAGTCTCGCTTCCGATCCGTCAAAAGGGCCCTGCTGAAAAAAGTGTCAAAACCACAAATGCAGGACAGGCCAAGGAGAAATGGGAGCCTTGCCACGCTGATGGGCGGTATGTAAATTGCCAACAGCCACTCTGGAGAAGTGTACGGTGTGTCCTGAAACATCGAAAAACCACAGCTTAGGGAGCATAGGGCACGTCCACTCATGGGCGTAGAAATTGGGAAAACTAAAAATCAGCAAGACACAGGCACCCCAAAGTTTAGGGCTGCTCTGTTGACAAGAACCTCCACTTCATGACACCTTAAATATCCCAGGAAAGAGAAAAATGGATAAAGAAGTTGTGGTCCCAATGTACAATGCAATATCACTCAGACATGAAATCAATGTCATAAGGCTAGTAGAAGCAAGATGAGTGGACTTAGGTACGACGATTCTAAGTGAAATAAGTCACACAGAAAAAGACACTTATCATAAGCTATCACTTATAGAGGGAATGTAAAAACCGCTACACTTGAACTGAATTACAAAACAGAACAGAGTCACACGTTTAGAAAACACACTATGGCTGCTTAACGGGAAAGGTGAGGTGGGGTGATGCATAAAACAAGGGTTTCAAATTAGCTCTGATACCGTTCCATACACCCAATATGTTATAGACAAGACCTACTCCTTGCTAAGTGAACTGGACTCAACACCCCCTATTCACTGCACAAGAATATATCTGACTAGTGAGAATCTTATAACTTATGTATTGATATCTCTCTGGAAGTGAGTCAAGTGGGTGTAAAGCCGCATAAACACAGCCGTGAAAAGCAGCTAAACACCATTATAAAAATAAATTAGTTTTAAAAACCCATGAAACAAAGACAGTGTAAGAGAGAGAAATTCTTACAAAATTCATTCAGGGGCTGTGCCGCAACCTGGATTGACCATATCTAGACCCACAGCTGGATGAGACATAAGGGTGGACACTCTTGGGGCTGAGAGGTTTGGTGAGGTTGGGTGAGCAAACGCAGACCCTTTAAAGTAATACTGCGTGGTACCCATCCCATGGGTCCCAAATCTCCAGGTTCAAGGGCATCTTCCTTCATCGAAAACTTGCATGAGGAACCCAGAAGATGGTACACCGTGTGATTTTGAAAGGTTTCTAAAACGTACCTCATTTCTCATCTCCTTGTGCTCGGGTTCGCCATTCCAGCTACTTCACTAGCAATCTCCCTACTTGGAGAATCAGCACCTTTAACCTCCTGTTCCGTACAGGTTGCAATTTGTCCTGAGGATGAACGGGAAGAGGGGCAGCCAAAGAGAGACTAGATCTAGGTGTTGGGACAGGCACAGGTCACTCTATTTTCTCATCAGGAAGAAGAAATAACCACAGGCTCAGCCTGCCACCCGGAACCAGAATACGGCCTGAGGCAATCCCGCGCTTCTGCGGCCAGCTCCCAAAAAAGCCAGTTGAAAAATGGAGCACATGGGCACTGCAATTCACAACCCTGCAGAGTTATAAATGATAACCCTCGTCCAAAAATATATTGAGGGAAGGCAACGAAGAGGATTTGAAAGCAAGGCAGAATTGCAGGAAACAGGTTTCAGGAGGTAGATTCGAATCGCCTTTAAAGCACATGAAAAGCGGCAAAACGTGGACAATGATGCCCTTGGCCAAAAAGGGCGTATGCGTTTTTTCCTGAATATATTCAGGAAAAAACGCATACGCCCTTTTTGGCCAACCAAGCAACCTGGAAAGGCAAATCAGCGCTACAAAGAAGTCTCGCTTCCGATCCGTCAAAAGGGCCCTGCTGAAAAAAGTGTCAAAACCACAAATGCAGGACAGGCCAAGGAGAAATGGGAGCCTTGCCACGCTGATGGGCGGTATGTAAATTGCCAACAGCCACTCTGGAGAAGTGTACGGTGTGTCCTGAAACATCGAAAAAACACAGCTTAGGGAGCATAGGGCACTTCCACTCTTGGGCGTAGAAACTGGGAAAACTAAAAATCAGCAAGACACAGGCACCCCAAAGTTTAGGGCTGCTCTGTTGACAAGAACCTCCACTTCATGACACCTTAAATATCCCAGGAAAGAGAAAAATGGATAAAGAAGTTGTGGTCCTTATGTACAATGGAATATCACTCAGACATGAAATCAATGTCATAAGGCAAGTAGCAGCATGATGAGTGGATTTAGGTACGACGACTCTAAGTGAAATAAGTCACACAGAAAAAGACACTTATCGTAAACTATCACTTATAGAGGGAATGTAAAAACCGCTACACTTGAACTGAATTACAAAAGAGAACAGAGTCACACGTTTAGAAAACACACTATGGCTGCTTAACGGGAAAGGTGAGGTGGGGTGATGCATAAAACAAGGGTTTCAAATTAGCACAGATACCGTTCAATACACACAATATGTAATAGACAAGACCTACTCCTTGCTCAGTGAACTGGACTCAACACCCCCTATTCACCGCACAAGTATATATCTGACTAGTAAGAATCTTAAAACCTATGTATTCATATTTCTCTGGAAGTGTGTCAAGTGGGTGTAAAGCCGCATAAACACAGCCGTGAAAAGCAGCTAAACCCCATTATAAAAATAAATTACTTGTAAAAACCCGTAAAACAAAGACAGTGAAAGACAGAGAAGTTCTTACACAATTCGTTCATAGGCTGTGATGCAAACTGGATTCACCAATTCTAGACCAACAGGTGGATGAGACCTAAGGGTGGACACTCTTGGGGCTGACAGGTTTGGTGAGGTTGGGTGAGCAAACGCAGACCCTTTAAAGTAATACTGCGTGGTACCAATCCCATGGGTCCCAATTCTCCAGGTTCAAGGGCATCTTCCTGCATCGAAAACATGCATGAGAAACCCAGAAGATGGTACACCGTGTGATCGGGAAAGGTTTCTAAAACGCACCTCATTTCTCACCTCCTTGTGCTCGGGTTCGCCATTCCAGCTACTTTACTAGCAATCACCCTTCTTGGAGAATCAGCACCTTTAACCTCCTGTTCTGTACAGGTTGCAATTTGTCCTGAGGATGAACGGGAAGAGGAGCAACCAATGAGAGACTAGATCTAGGTGTTGGGACAGGCACAGGTCACTCTATTTTCCCATCAGGAAGAAGAATTAACCACAGGCTCAGCCTGCCGCCCGGAACCAGAATAGGGCCTGAGGCAATCCCGCGCTTTTGTGGCCAGCTACCAAAAAAGCGAGTTGAAAAATGGAGCTCAGGGGCACTGCAATTCACAAACCTGCAGAGTTATAAATGATAACTCTCGTCCACAAATATATTGAGGGAAAGCAACGAAGAGGATTTGAAAGCAAGGCAGTATTGCAGGAAACAGATTTCAGGAGGTAGATTCGAATCGCCTTTAAAGCTCAAGAAAAGGGGCAAAACGTCGACAATGACGCCCTTTGCCAAAAAGGGCGTATGCGTTTTTTCCTGAATATATTTAGGAAAAAACGCATACGCCCTTTTTGGCCAACCAAGCAACCTGGAAAGGCAAATCAGCGCTACAAAGAAGTCTCGCTTCCCATCGGTCAAAAGGGCCATGCTGAAAAAAGTGTCAAAACCACAAATGCAGGACAGGCCATGGAGAAATGGCAGCCTTGCTACGCTGATGGGCGGGATGTAAATTGCCAACAGCCACTCTGGAGAAGTGTACGGTGTGTCCTGAAACATCGAAAAACCACAGCTTAGGGAGCATAGGGCACGTCCACTCATGGGCGTATAAATTGGGAAAACTAAAAATCAGCAAGACACAGGCACCCCAAAGTTTAGGGCTGCTCTGTTGACAAGAACCTCCACTTCATGACACCTTAAATATCCCAGGAAAGAGAAAAATGGATAAAGAAGTTGTGGTCCCAATGTACAATGCAATATCACTCAGACATGAAATCAATGTCATAAGGCTAGTAGAAGCAAGATGAGTGGACTTAGGTACGACGATTCTAAGTGAAATAAGTCACACAGAAAAAGACACTTATCATAAGCTATCACTTATAGAGGGAATGTAAAAACCGCTACACTTGAACTGAATTACGAAACAGAACAGAGTCACACGTTTAGAAAACACACTATGGCTGCTTAACGGGAAAGGTGAGGTGGGGTGATGCATAAAACAAGGGTTTCAAATTAGCTCTGATACCGTTCCATACACCCAATATGTTATAGACAAGACCTACTCCTTGCTAAGTGAACTGGACTCAACACCCCCTATTCACTGCACAAGAATATATCTGACAAGTGAGAATCTTATAACTTATGTATTGATATCTCTCTGGAAGTGAGTCAAGTGGGTGTAAAGCCGCATAAACACAGCCGTGAAAAGCAGCTAAACACCATTATAAAAATAAATTAGTTTTAAAAACCCATGAAACAAAGACAGTGTAAGAGAGAGAAATTCTTACAAAATTCATTCAGGGGCTGTGCCGCAACCTGGATTGACCATATCTAGACCCACAGCTGGATGAGACATAACGGTGGACACTCTTGGGGCTGAGAGGTTTGGTGAGGTTGGGTGAGCAAACGCAGACCCTTTAAAGTAATACTGCGTGGTACCCATCCCATGGGTCCCAAATCTCCAGGTTCAAGGGCATCTTCCTTCATCGAAAACTTGCATGAGGAACCCAGAAGATGGTACACCGTGTGATTTTGAAAGGTTTCTAAAACGTACCTCATTTCTCATCTCCTTGTGCTCGGGTTCGCCATTCCAGCTACTTCACTAGCAATCTCCCTACTTGGAGAATCAGCACCTTTAACCTCCTGTTCCGTACAGGTTGCAATTTGTCCTGAGGATGAACGGGAAGAGGGGCAGCCAAAGAGAGACTAGATCTAGGTGTTGGGACAGGCACAGGTCACTCTATTTTCTCATCAGGAAGAAGAAATAACCACAGGCTCAGCCTGCCACCCGGAACCAGAATACGGCCTGAGGCAATCCCGCGCTTCTGCGGCCAGCTCCCAAAAAAGCGAGTTGAAAAATGGAGCTCAGGGGCACTGCAATTCCCAGACCTGCAGAGTTATAAATGATAACTCTCGTCCACAAATATATTGAGGGAAAGCAACGAAGAGGATTTGAAAGCAAGGCAGTATTGCAGGAAACAGATTTCAGGAGGTAGATTCGAATCGCCTTTAAAGCTCAAGAAAAGGGGCAAAACGTCGACAATGACGCCCTTTGCCAAAAAGGGCGTATGCGTTTTTTCCTGAATATATTTAGGAAAAAACGCATACGCCCTTTTTGGCCAACCAAGCAACCGGGAAAGGCAAATCAGCGCTACAAAGAAGTCTCGCTTCCCATCGGTCAAAAGGGCCATGCTGAAAAAAGTGTCAAAACCACAAATGCAGGACAGGCCATGGAGAAATAGGAGCCTTGCTACGCTGATGGGCGGGATGTAAATTGCCAACAGCCACTCTGGAGAAGTGTACGGTGTGTCCTGAAACATCGAAAAAACACAGCTTAGGTAGCATAGGACACTTCCACTCATGGGCGTATAAATTGGGAAAACTAAAAATCAGCAAGACAAAGGCACCCCAAAGTTTAGGGCTGCTCAGTTGACAAGAACCTCCACTTCATGACACCTTAAATATCCCAGGAAAGAGAAAAATGGATAAAGAAGTTGTGGTCCTTATGTACAATGGAATATCACTCAGCCATGAAATCAATGTCATAAGGCTAGTAGCAGCATGATGATTGCATTTAGGTACGACGACTCTAAGTGAAATAAGTCACACAGAAAAAGACACATATCAAAAGCTGTCACTTATAGAGGGAATGTAAAAACCGCTACACTTGAACTGAATTACATATCAGAACAGAGTCACCCATTTTGAAAACACACTATGGCTGCTTAACGGGAAAGGTGAGGTGGGGTGATGCATAAAACAAGGGTTTCAAATTAGCTCTGATACCGTACCATACACCCAATATGTAATAGACAAGACCAACTCCTTGCTCAGTGAACTGGACTCAACACCCTGTATTCACCGCACAAGAATATATCAGACTAGTGAGAATCATAAAACCTATGTATTGATATCTCTCTGGAAGTGAGTCAAGTGGGTGTAAATCCGCATAAACACAGCCGTGAAAAGCAGCTAAACCCCATTATAAAAATAAATTAGTTTTAAAAACGCATGAAACAAAGACAGTGAAAGAGAGAGAAATTCTTACAAAATTCATTCAGGGGCTGTGACACAACCTGGATTGACCATATCTAGACCCACAGCTGGATGAGACATAAGGGTGGACATTCTTGGGGCTGAGAGGTTTGGTGAGGTTGGGTGAGCCAACGCAGACCCTTTAAGGTAATACTGCGTGGTACCCATCCCATGGGTCCCAAATCTCCAGGTTCAAGGGCATCTTCCTACATCGAAAACTTGAATGAGGAACCCAGAAGATGGTACACCGTGTGATTTTGAAAGGTTTCTAAAACGCACCTCATTTCTCATCTCCTTGTGCTCGGGTTTGCCATTCCAGCTACTTCATTAGCAATCTCCCTACTTGGAGAATCAGCACCTTTAACCTCCTGTTCCGTACAGGTTGCAATTTGTCCTGAGGATGAACGGGAAGAGGGGCAGCCAAAGAGAGACTAGATCTAGGTGTTGGGACAGGCACAGGTCACTCTATTTTCTCATCAGGAAGAAGAAATAACCACAGGCTCAGCCTGCCACCCGGAACCAGAACAGGGCCTGAGGCAATCCCGCGCTTCTGCGGCCAGCTCCCAAAAAAGCCAGTTGAAAAATGGAGCACATGGGCACTGCAATTCACAACCCTGCAGAGTTATAAATGATAACTCTCGTACACAAATATATTGAGGGAAGGCAACGAAGAGGATTTGAAAGCAAGGCAGAATTGCAGGAAACAGGTTTCAGGAGGTAGATTCGAATCGCCTTTAAAGCTCAAGAAAAGGGGCAAAACGTCGACAATGACGCCCTTTGCCAAAAAGGGCGTATGCGTTTTTTCCTGAATATATTTAGGAAAAAACGCATACGCCCTTTTTGGCCAACCAAGCAACCGGGAAAGGCAAATCAGCGCTACAAAGAAGTCTCGCTTCCCATCGGTCAAAAGGGCCATGCTGAAAAAAGTGTCAAAACCACAAATGCAGGACAGGCCATGGAGAAATAGGAGCCTTGCTACGCTGATGGGCGGGATGTAAATTGCCAACAGCCACTCTGGAGAAGTGTACGGTGTGTCCTGAAACATCGAAAAAACACAGCTTAGGTAGCATAGGACACTTCCACTCATGGGCGTATAAATTGGGAAAACTAAAAATCAGCAAGACAAAGGCACCCCAAAGTTTAGGGCTGCTCAGTTGACAAGAACCTCCACTTCATGACACCTTAAATATCCCAGGAAAGAGAAAAATGGATAAAGAAGTTGTGGTCCTTATGTACAATGGAATATCACTCAGCCATGAAATCAATGTCATAAGGCTAGTAGCAGCATGATGATTGCATTTAGGTACGACGACTCTAAGTGAAATAAGTCACACAGAAAAAGACACATATCAAAAGCTGTCACTTATAGAGGGAATGTAAAAACCGCTACACTTGAACTGAATTACATATCAGAACAGAGTCACCCATTTTGAAAACACACTATGGCTGCTTAACGGGAAAGGTGAGGTGGGGTGATGCATAAAACAAGGGTTTCAAATTAGCTCTGATACCGTACCATACACCCAATATGTAATAGACAAGACCAACTCCTTGCTCAGTGAACTGGACTCAACACCCTGTATTCACCGCACAAGAATATATCAGACTAGTGAGAATCATAAAACCTATGTATTGATATCTCTCTGGAAGTGAGTCAAGTGGGTGTAAATCCGCATAAACACAGCCGTGAAAAGCAGCTAAACCCCATTATAAAAATAAATTAGTTTTAAAAACGCATGAAACAAAGACAGTGAAAGAGAGAGAAATTCTTACAAAATTCATTCAGGGGCTGTGACACAACCTGGATTGACCATATCTAGACCCACAGCTGGATGAGACATAAGGGTGGACATTCTTGGGGCTGAGAGGTTTGGTGAGGTTGGGTGAGCCAACGCAGACCCTTTAAGGTAATACTGCGTGGTACCCATCCCATGGGTCCCAAATCTCCAGGTTCAAGGGCATCTTCCTACATCGAAAACTTGAATGAGGAACCCAGAAGATGGTACACCGTGTGATTTTGAAAGGTTTCTAAAACGCACCTCATTTCTCATCTCCTTGTGCTCGGGTTTGCCATTCCAGCTACTTCATTAGCAATCTCCCTACTTGGAGAATCAGCACCTTTAACCTCCTGTTCCGTACAGGTTGCAATTTGTCCTGAGGATGAACGGGAAGAGGGGCAGCCAAAGAGAGACTAGATCTAGGTGTTGGGACAGGCACAGGTCACTCTATTTTCTCATCAGGAAGAAGAAATAACCACAGGCTCAGCCTGCCACCCGGAACCAGAACAGGGCCTGAGGCAATCCCGCGCTTCTGCGGCCAGCTCCCAAAAAAGCCAGTTGAAAAATGGAGCACATGGGCACTGCAATTCACAACCCTGCAGAGTTATAAATGATAACTCTCGTACACAAATATATTGAGGGAAGGCAACGAAGAGGATTTGAAAGCAAGGCAGAATTGCAGGAAACAGGTTTCAGGAGGTAGATTCGAATCGCCTTTAAAGCACATGAAAAGCGGCAAAACGTCGACAATGATGCCCTTGGCCAAAAAGGGCGTATGCGTTTTTTCCTGAATATATTCAGGAAAAAACGCATACGCCCTTTTTGGCCAACCAAGCAAACTGGAAAGGCAAATCAGCGCTACAAAGAAGTCTCGCTTCCCATCGGTCAAAAGGGTCATGCTGCAAAAAGTGTCAAAACCACAAATGCAGGACAGGCCATGGAGAAATGGCAGCCTGGCTACGCTGATGGGCGGGATGTAAATTGCCAACAGCCACTCTGGAGAAGTGCACGGTGTGTCCTGAAACATCTAAAACACACAGCTTAGGGAGCATAGGGCACGTCCACTCATGGGCGTACAAATTGGGAAAACTAAAAATCAGCAAGACACAGGCACCCCAAAGTTTAGGGCTGCTCTGTTGACAAGAACCTCCACTTCATGACACCTTAAATATCCCAGGAAAGAGAAAAATGGATAAAGAAGTTGTGGTCCTTATGTACAATGGAATATCACTCAGACATGAAATCAATGTCATAAGGCTAGTAGCAGCATGATGAGTGGATTTAGGTACGACGACTCTAAGTGAAATAAGTCACACAGAAAAAGACACTTATCGTAAGCTATCACTTATAGAGGGAATGTAAAAACCGCTACAATTGAACTGAATTACAAAAGAGAACAGAGTCAAACGTTTAGAAAACACACTATGGCTGCTTAACGGGAAAGGTGAGGTGGGGTGATGAATAAAACAAGGGTTTCAAATTAGCACAGATACCGTTCCATACACACAATATGTAATAGACAAGACCTACTCCTTGCTCAGTGAACTGGACTCAACACCCCCTATTCACCGCACAAGTATATATCTGACTAGTAAGAATCTTAAAACCTATGTATTCATATTTCTCTGGAAGTGTGTCAAGTTGGTGTAAAGCCGCATAAACACAGCCGTGAAAAGCAGCGAAACCCCATTATAAAAATAAATTACTTGTAAAAACCCGTAAAACAAAGACAGTGAAAGAGAGAGAAGTTCTTACACAATTCGTTCATAGGCTGTGATGCAAACTGGATTGACCAATTCTAGACCAACAGGTGGATGAGACCTAAGGGTAGACACTCTTGGGGCTGACAGGTTTGGTGAGGTTGGGTGAGCAAACGCAGACCCTTTAAAGTAATACTGCGTGGTACCAATCCCATGGGTCCCAAATCTCCAGGTTCAAGGGCATCTTCCTGCATCGAAAACATGCATGAGAAACCCAGAAGATGGTACACCGTGTGATCGGGAAAGGTTTCTAAAACACACCTCATTTCTCACCTCCTTGTGCTCGGGTTCGCCATTCCAGCTACTTTACTAGCAATCACCCTTCTTGGAGAATCAGCACCTTTAACCTCCTGTTCTGTACAGGTTGCAATTTGTCCTGAGGATGAACGGGAAGAGGAGCAACCAATGAGAGACTAGATCTAGGTGTTGGGACAGGCACAGGTCACTCTATTTTCCCATCAGGAAGAAGAATTAACCACAGGCTCAGCCTGCCGCCCGGAACCAGAATAGGGCCTGAGGCAATCCCGCGCTTCTGCGGCCAGCTACCAAAAAAGCGAGTTGAAAAATGGAGCTCAGGGGCACTGCAATTCACAAACCTGCAGAGTTATAAATGATAACTCTCGTCCACAAATATATTGAGGGAAAGCAACGAAGAGGATTTGAAAGCAAGGCAGTATTGCAGGAAACAGATTTCAGGAGGTAGATTCGAATCGCCTTTAAAGCTCAAGAAAAGGGGCAAAACGTCGACAATGATGCCCTTTGCCAAAAAGGGCGTATGCGTTTTTTCCTGAATATATTTAGGAAAAAACGCATACGCCCTTTTTGGCCAACCAAGCAACCTGGAAATGCAAATCAGCGCTACAAAGAAGTCTCGCTTCCCATCGGTCAAATGGGCCATGCTGAAAAAAGTGTCAAAACCACAAATGCAGGACAGGCCATGGAGAAATGGAAGCCTTGCTACGCTGATGGGCGGGATGTAAATTGCCAACAGCCACTCTGGAGAAGTGTACGGTGTGTCCTGAAACATCGAAAAAACACAGCTTAGGTAGCATAGGACACTTCCACTCATGGGCGTATAAATTGGGAAAACTAAAAATCAGCAAGACACAGGCACCCCAAAGTTTAGGGCTGTTCTGTTGACAAGAACCTCCACTTCATGACACCTTAAATATCCCAGGAAAGAGAAAAATGGATAAAGAAGTTGTGGTTCTTATGTACAATGGAATATCACTCTGCCATGAAATCAATGTCATAAGGCCAGTAGACGCAAGATGGGTGGACTTAGGTACGACGATTCTAAGGGAAATAAGTCACACAGAAAAAGACACTTATCAAAAGCTATCACTTATAGAGGGAATGTAAAAACCGCTACACTTGAATTGAATTACAAATCAGAACAGAGTCACATATTTAAAACACACTATGGCTCCTTAACGGGAAAGGTGACGTGGGGTGATGCATAAAACAAGGGTTTCAAATTAGCTCAGATACCGTTCCATACACCCAATATGTAATAGAAAAGACCTACTCCTTGCTCAGTGAACTGGACTCAACACCCCCTATTCACCGCACAAGAATATATCTGACTAGTGAGAATCTTAAAACTTATGTATTGATATCTCTCTGGAAGTGAGTCAAGTGGGTGTAAAGCCGCATAAACACAGCTGTGAAAAGCAGCTAAACCCCATTATAAAAATAAATTAGTTTTAAAAACCCATGAAACAAAGACAGTGAAAGACAGAGAAATTCTTACAAAATTCATTCAGGGGCTGTGACGCAACCTGGATTGACCATATCTAGACCCACAGCTGGATGAGACATAAGGGTGGACACTCTTGGGGCTGAGAGGTTTGGTGAGGTTGGGTAAGCAAACGCAGACACTTTAAAGTAATACTGCGTGGTACCCATCCCATGGGTCCCAAATCTCCAGGTTCAAGGGCATCTTCCTACATCGAAAACATGCATGAGAAACCCAGAAGATGGTACACTGTGTGATTGGGAAAGTTTCTAAAACGCACCTCATTTCTCATCTCCTTGTGCTCGGGTTTGCCATTCCAGCTACTTCATTAGCAATCTCCCTACTTGGAGAATCAGCACCTTTAACCTCCTGTTCCGTACAGGTTGCAATTTGTCCTGAGGATGAACGGGAAGAGGGGCAGCCAATGAGAGACTAGATCTAGGTGTTGGGACAGGCACAGGTCACTCTATTTTCTCATCAGGAAGAAGAAATAACCACAGGCTCAGCCTGCCACCCGGAACCAGAATAGGGCCTGAGGCAATCCCGCGCTTTTGCGGCCAGCTCCCAAAAAAGCCAGTTGAAAAATGGAGCACATGTGCACTGCAATTCACAACCCTGCAGAGTTATAAATGATAACTCTCGTACACAAATATATTGAGGGAAGGCAACGAAGAGGATTTGAAAGCAAGGCAGAATTGCAGGAAACAGGTTTCAGGAGGTAGATTCGAATCGCCTTTAAAGCACATGAAAAGCGGCAAAACGTCGACAATGATTCCCTTGGCCAAAAAGGGCGTATGCGTTTTTTCCTGAATATATTCAGGAAAAAACGCATACGCCCTTTTTGGCCAACCAAGCAACCTGGAAAGGCAAATCAGCGCTACAAAGAAGTCTCGCTTCCCATCGGTCAAAAGGGTCATGCTGCAAAAAGTGTCAAAACCACAAATGCAGGACAGGCCATGGAGAAATGGCAGCCTTGCTACGCTGATGGGCGGGATGTAAATTGCCAACAGCCACTCTGGAGAAGTGTACGGTGTGTCCTGAAACATCGAAAAACCACAGCTTAGGGAGCATAGGGCACGTCCACTCATGGGCGTAGAAATTGGGAAAACTAAAAATCAGCAAGACACAGGCACCCCAAAGTTTAGGGCTGCTCTGTTGACAAGAACCTCCACTTCATGACACCTTAAATATCCCAGGAAAGAGAAAAATGGATAAAGAAGTTGTGGTCCCAATGTACAATGCAATATCACTCAGACATGAAATCAATGTCATAAGGCTAGTAGAAGCAAGATGAGTGGACTTAGGTACGACGATTCTAAGTGAAATAAGTCACACAGAAAAAGACACTTATCATAAGCTATCACTTATAGAGGGAATGTAAAAACCGCTACACTTGAACTGAATTACAAAACAGAACAGAGTCACACGTTTAGAAAACACACTATGGCTGCTTAACGGGAAAGGTGAGGTGGGGTGATGCATAAAACAAGGGTTTCAAATTAGCTCTGATACCGTTCCATACACCCAATATGTTATAGACAAGACCTACTCCTTGCTAAGTGAACTGGACTCAACACCCCCTATTCACTGCACAAGAATATATCTGACTAGTGAGAATCTTATAACTTATGTATTGATATCTCTCTGGAAGTGAGTCAAGTGGGTGTAAAGCCGCATAAACACAGCCGTGAAAAGCAGCTAAACACCATTATAAAAATAAATTAGTTTTAAAAACCCATGAAACAAAGACAGTGTAAGAGAGAGAAATTCTTACAAAATTCATTCAGGGGCTGTGCCGCAACCTGGATTGACCATATCTAGACCCACAGCTGGATGAGACATAAGGGTGGACACTCTTGGGGCTGAGAGGTTTGGTGAGGTTGGGTGAGCAAACGCAGACCCTTTAAAGTAATACTGCGTGGTACCCATCCCATGGGTCCCAAATCTCCAGGTTCAAGGGCATCTTCCTTCATCGAAAACTTGCATGAGGAACCCAGAAGATGGTACACCGTGTGATTTTGAAAGGTTTCTAAAACGTACCTCATTTCTCATCTCCTTGTGCTCGGGTTCGCCATTCCAGCTACTTCACTAGCAATCTCCCTACTTGGAGAATCAGCACCTTTAACCTCCTGTTCCGTACAGGTTGCAATTTGTCCTGAGGATGAACGGGAAGAGGGGCAGCCAAAGAGAGACTAGATCTAGGTGTTGGGACAGGCACAGGTCACTCTATTTTCTCATCAGGAAGAAGAAATAACCACAGGCTCAGCCTGCCACCCGGAACCAGAATACGGCCTGAGGCAATCCCGCGCTTCTGCGGCCAGCTCCCAAAAAAGCCAGTTGAAAAATGGAGCACATGGGCACTGCAATTCACAACCCTGCAGAGTTATAAATGATAACCCTCGTCCAAAAATATATTGAGGGAAGGCAACGAAGAGGATTTGAAAGCAAGGCAGAATTGCAGGAAACAGGTTTCAGGAGGTAGATTCGAATCGCCTTTAAAGCACATGAAAAGCGGCAAAACGTGGACAATGATGCCCTTGGCCAAAAAGGGCGTATGCGTTTTTTCCTGAATATATTCAGGAAAAAACGCATACGCCCTTTTTGGCCAACCAAGCAACCTGGAAAGGCAAATCAGCGCTACAAAGAAGTCTCGCTTCCGATCCGTCAAAAGGGCCCTGCTGAAAAAAGTGTCAAAACCACAAATGCAGGACAGGCCAAGGAGAAATGGGAGCCTTGCCACGCTGATGGGCGGTATGTAAATTGCCAACAGCCACTCTGGAGAAGTGTACGGTGTGTCCTGAAACATCGAAAAAACACAGCTTAGGGAGCATAGGGCACTTCCACTCTTGGGCGTAGAAACTGGGAAAACTAAAAATCAGCAAGACACAGGCACCCCAAAGTTTAGGGCTGCTCTGTTGACAAGAACCTCCACTTCATGACACCTTAAATATCCCAGGAAAGAGAAAAATGGATAAAGAAGTTGTGGTCCTTATGTACAATGGAATATCACTCAGACATGAAATCAATGTCATAAGGCAAGTAGCAGCATGATGAGTGGATTTAGGTACGACGACTCTAAGTGAAATAAGTCACACAGAAAAAGACACTTATCGTAAACTATCACTTATAGAGGGAATGTAAAAACCGCTACACTTGAACTGAATTACAAAAGAGAACAGAGTCACACGTTTAGAAAACACACTATGGCTGCTTAACGGGAAAGGTGAGGTGGGGTGATGCATAAAACAAGGGTTTCAAATTAGCACAGATACCGTTCCATACACACAATATGTAATAGACAAGACCTACTCCTTGCTCAGTGAACTGGACTCAACACCCCCTATTCACCGCACAAGTATATATCTGACTAGTAAGAATCTTAAAACCTATGTATTCATATTTCTCTGGAAGTGTGTCAAGTGGGTGTAAAGCCGCATAAACACAGCCGTGAAAAGCAGCTAAACCCCATTATAAAAATAAATTACTTGTAAAAACCCGTAAAACAAAGACAGTGAAAGACAGAGAAGTTCTTACACAATTCGTTCATAGGCTGTGATGCAAACTGGATTCACCAATTCTAGACCAACAGGTGGATGAGACCTAAGGGTGGACACTCTTGGGGCTGACAGGTTTGGTGAGGTTGGGTGAGCAAACGCAGACCCTTTAAAGTAATACTGCGTGGTACCAATCCCATGGGTCCCAAATCTCCAGGTTCAAGGGCATCTTCCTGCATCGAAAACATGCATGAGAAACCCAGAAGATGGTACACCGTGTGATCGGGAAAGGTTTCTAAAACGCACCTCATTTCTCACCTCCTTGTGCTCGGGTTCGCCATTCCAGCTACTTTACTAGCAATCACCCTTCTTGGAGAATCAGCACCTTTAACCTCCTGTTCTGTACAGGTTGCAATTTGTCCTGAGGATGAACGGGAAGAGGAGCAACCAATGAGAGACTAGATCTAGGTGTTGGGACAGGCACAGGTCACTCTATTTTCCCATCAGGAAGAAGAATTAACCACAGGCTCAGCCTGCCGCCCGGAACCAGAATAGGGCCTGAGGCAATCCCGCGCTTTTGTGGCCAGCTACCAAAAAAGCGAGTTGAAAAATGGAGCTCAGGGGCACTGCAATTCACAAACCTGCAGAGTTATAAATGATAACTCTCGTCCACAAATATATTGAGGGAAAGCAACGAAGAGGATTTGAAAGCAAGGCAGTATTGCAGGAAACAGATTTCAGGAGGTAGATTCGAATCGCCTTTAAAGCTCAAGAAAAGGGGCAAAACGTCGACAATGACGCCCTTTGCCAAAAAGGGCGTATGCGTTTTTTCCTGAATATATTTAGGAAAAAACGCATACGCCCTTTTTGGCCAACCAAGCAACCTGGAAAGGCAAATCAGCGCTACAAAGAAGTCTCGCTTCCCATCGGTCAAAAGGGCCATGCTGAAAAAAGTGTCAAAACCACAAATGCAGGACAGGCCATGGAGAAATGGCAGCCTTGCTACGCTGATGGGCGGGATGTAAATTGCCAACAGCCACTCTGGAGAAGTGTACGGTGTGTCCTGAAACATCGAAAAACCACAGCTTAGGGAGCATAGGGCACGTCCACTCATGGGCGTATAAATTGGGAAAACTAAAAATCAGCAAGACACAGGCACCCCAAAGTTTAGGGCTGCTCTGTTGACAAGAACCTCCACTTCATGACACCTTAAATATCCCAGGAAAGAGAAAAATGGATAAAGAAGTTGTGGTCCCAATGTACAATGCAATATCACTCAGACATGAAATCAATGTCATAAGGCTAGTAGAAGCAAGATGAGTGGACTTAGGTACGACGATTCTAAGTGAAATAAGTCACACAGAAAAAGACACTTATCATAAGCTATCACTTATAGAGGGAATGTAAAAACCGCTACACTTGAACTGAATTACGAAACAGAACAGAGTCACACGTTTAGAAAACACACTATGGCTGCTTAACGGGAAAGGTGAGGTGGGGTGATGCATAAAACAAGGGTTTCAAATTAGCTCTGATACCGTTCCATACACCCAATATGTTATAGACAAGACCTACTCCTTGCTAAGTGAACTGGACTCAACACCCCCTATTCACTGCACAAGAATATATCTGACAAGTGAGAATCTTATAACTTATGTATTGATATCTCTCTGGAAGTGAGTCAAGTGGGTGTAAAGCCGCATAAACACAGCCGTGAAAAGCAGCTAAACACCATTATAAAAATAAATTAGTTTTAAAAACCCATGAAACAAAGACAGTGTAAGAGAGAGAAATTCTTACAAAATTCATTCAGGGGCTGTGCCGCAACCTGGATTGACCATATCTAGACCCACAGCTGGATGAGACATAACGGTGGACACTCTTGGGGCTGAGAGGTTTGGTGAGGTTGGGTGAGCAAACGCAGACCCTTTAAAGTAATACTGCGTGGTACCCATCCCATGGGTCCCAAATCTCCAGGTTCAAGGGCATCTTCCTTCATCGAAAACTTGCATGAGGAACCCAGAAGATGGTACACCGTGTGATTTTGAAAGGTTTCTAAAACGTACCTCATTTCTCATCTCCTTGTGCTCGGGTTCGCCATTCCAGCTACTTCACTAGCAATCTCCCTACTTGGAGAATCAGCACCTTTAACCTCCTGTTCCGTACAGGTTGCAATTTGTCCTGAGGATGAACGGGAAGAGGGGCAGCCAAAGAGAGACTAGATCTAGGTGTTGGGACAGGCACAGGTCACTCTATTTTCTCATCAGGAAGAAGAAATAACCACAGGCTCAGCCTGCCACCCGGAACCAGAATACGGCCTGAGGCAATCCCGCGCTTCTGCGGCCAGCTCCCAAAAAAGCCAGTTGAAAAATGGAGCACATGGGCACTGCAATTCACAACCCTGCAGAGTTATAAATGATAACCCTCGTCCAAAAATATATTGAGGGAAGGCAACGAAGAGGATTTGAAAGCAAGGCAGAATTGCAGGAAACAGGTTTCAGGAGGTAGATTCGAATCGCCTTTAAAGCACATGAAAAGCGGCAAAACGTGGACAATGATGCCCTTGGCCAAAAAGGGCGTATGCGTTTTTTCCTGAATATATTCAGGAAAAAACGCATACGCCCTTTTTGGCCAACCAAGCAACCTGGAAAGGCAAATCAGCGCTACAAAGAAGTCTCGCTTCCGATCCGTCAAAAGGGCCCTGCTGAAAAAAGTGTCAAAACCACAAATGCAGGACAGGCCAAGGAGAAATGGGAGCCTTGCCACGCTGATGGGCGGTATGTAAATTGCCAACAGCCACTCTGGAGAAGTGTACGGTGTGTCCTGAAACATCGAAAAAACACAGCTTAGGGAGCATAGGGCACTTCCACTCATGGGCGTAGAAACTGGGAAAACTAAAAATCAGCAAGACACAGGCACCCCAAAGTTTAGGGCTGCTCTGTTGACAAGAACCTCCACTTCATGACACCTTAAATATCCCAGGAAAGAGAAAAATGGATAAAGAAGTTGTGGTCCTTATGTACAATGGAATATCACTCAGACATGAAATCAATGTCATAAGGCAAGTAGCAGCATGATGAGTGGATTTAGGTACGACGACTCTAAGTGAAATAAGTCACACAGAAAAAGACACTTATCGTAAACTATCACTTATAGAGGGAATATAAAAACCGCTACACTTGAACTGAATTACAAAAGAGAACAGAGTCACACGTTTAGAAAACACACTATGGCTGCTTAACGGGAAAGGTGAGGTGGGGTGATGCATAAAACAAGGGTTTCAAATTAGCACAGATACCGTTCCATACACACAATATGTAATAGACAAGACCCACTCCTTGCTCAGTGAACTGGACTCAACACCCCCTATTCACCGCACAAGTATATATCTGACTAGTAAGAATCTGAAAACCTAAGTATTCATATTTCTCTGGAAGTGTGTCAAGTGGGTGTAAAGCCGCATAAACACAGCCGTGAAAAGCAGCTAAACCCCATTATAAAAATAAATTACTTGTAAAAACCCGTAAAACAAAGACAGTGAAAGGGAGAGAAGTTCTTACACAATTCGTTCATAGGCTGTGATGCAAACTGGATTCACCAATTCTAGACCAACAGGTGGATGAGACCTAAGGGTGGACACTCTTGGGGCTGACAGGTTTGGTGAGGTTGGGTGAGCAAACGCAGACCCTTTAAAGTAATACTGCGTGGTACCAATCCCATGGGTCCCAAATCTCCAGGTTCAAGGGCATCTTCCTGCATCGAAAACATGCATGAGAAACCCAGAAGATGGTACACCGTGTGATCGGGAAAGGTTTCTAAAACGCACCTCATTTCTCACCTCCTTGTGCTCGGGTTCGCCATTCCAGCTACTTTACTAGCAATCACCCTTCTTGGAGAATCAGCACCTTTAACCTCCTGTTCTGTACAGGTTGCAATTTGTCCTGAGGATGAACGGGAAGAGGAGCAACCAATGAGAGACTAGATCTAGGTGTTGGGACAGGCACAGGTCACTCTATTTTCCCATCAGGAAGAAGAATTAACCACAGGCTCAGCCTGCCGCCCGGAACCAGAATAGGGCCTGAGGCAATCCCGCGCTTTTGCGGCCAGCTACCAAAAAAGCGAGTTGAAAAATGGAGCTCAGGGGCACTGCAATTCACAGACCTGCAGAGTTATAAATGATAACTCTCGTCCACAAATATATTGAGGGAAAGCAACGAAGAGGATTTGAAAGCAAGGCAGTATTGCAGGAAACAGATTTCAGGAGGTAGATTCGAATCGCCTTTAAAGCTCAAGAAAAGGGGCAAAACGTCGACAATGACGCCCTTTGCCAAAAAGGGCGTATGCGTTTTTTCCTGAATATATTTAGGAAAAAACGCATACGCCCTTTTTGGCCAACCAAGCAACCGGGAAAGGCAAATCAGCGCTACAAAGAAGTCTCGCTTCCCATCGGTCAAAAGGGCCATGCTGAAAAAAGTGTCAAAACCACAAATGCAGGACAGGCCATGGAGAAATAGGAGCCTTGCTACGCTGATGGGCGGGATGTAAATTGCCAACAGCCACTCTGGAGAAGTGTACGGTGTGTCCTGAAACATCGAAAAAACACAGCTTAGGTAGCATAGGACACTTCCACTCATGGGCGTATAAATTGGGAAAACTAAAAATCAGCAAGACAAAGGCACCCCAAAGTTTAGGGCTGCTCAGTTGACAAGAACCTCCACTTCATGACACCTTAAATATCCCAGGAAAGAGAAAAATGGATAAAGAAGTTGTGGTCCTTATGTACAATGGAATATCACTCAGCCATGAAATCAATGTCATAAGGCTAGTAGCAGCATGATGATTGCATTTAGGTACGACGACTCTAAGTGAAATAAGTCACACAGAAAAAGACACATATCAAAAGCTGTCACTTATAGAGGGAATGTAAAAACCGCTACACTTGAACTGAATTACATATCAGAACAGAGTCACCCATTTTGAAAACACACTATGGCTGCTTAACGGGAAAGGTGAGGTGGGGTGATGCATAAAACAAGGGTTTCAAATTAGCTCTGATACCGTACCATACACCCAATATGTAATAGACAAGACCAACTCCTTGCTCAGTGAACTGGACTCAACACCCTGTATTCACCGCACAAGAATATATCAGACTAGTGAGAATCATAAAACCTATGTATTGATATCTCTCTGGAAGTGAGTCAAGTGGGTGTAAATCCGCATAAACACAGCCGTGAAAAGCAGCTAAACCCCATTATAAAAATAAATTAGTTTTAAAAACGCATGAAACAAAGACAGTGAAAGAGAGAGAAATTCTTACAAAATTCATTCAGGGGCTGTGACACAACCTGGATTGACCATATCTAGACCCACAGCTGGATGAGACATAAGGGTGGACATTCTTGGGGCTGAGAGGTTTGGTGAGGTTGGGTGAGCCAACGCAGACCCTTTAAGGTAATACTGCGTGGTACCCATCCCATGGGTCCCAAATCTCCAGGTTCAAGGGCATCTTCCTACATCGAAAACTTGAATGAGGAACCCAGAAGATGGTACACCGTGTGATTTTGAAAGGTTTCTAAAACGCACCTCATTTCTCATCTCCTTGTGCTCGGGTTTGCCATTCCAGCTACTTCATTAGCAATCTCCCTACTTGGAGAATCAGCACCTTTAACCTCCTGTTCCGTACAGGTTGCAATTTGTCCTGAGGATGAACGGGAAGAGGGGCAGCCAAAGAGAGACTAGATCTAGGTGTTGGGACAGGCACAGGTCACTCTATTTTCTCATCAGGAAGAAGAAATAACCACAGGCTCAGCCTGCCACCCGGAACCAGAACAGGGCCTGAGGCAATCCCGCGCTTCTGCGGCCAGCTCCCAAAAAAGCCAGTTGAAAAATGGAGCACATGGGCACTGCAATTCACAACCCTGCAGAGTTATAAATGATAACTCTCGTACACAAATATATTGAGGGAAGGCAACGAAGAGGATTTGAAAGCAAGGCAGAATTGCAGGAAACAGGTTTCAGGAGGTAGATTCGAATCGCCTTTAAAGCACATGAAAAGCGGCAAAACGTCGACAATGATGCCCTTGGCCAAAAAGGGCGTATGCGTTTTTTCCTGAATATATTCAGGAAAAAACGCATACGCCCTTTTTGGCCAACCAAGCAAACTGGAAAGGCAAATCAGCGCTACAAAGAAGTCTCGCTTCCCATCGGTCAAAAGGGTCATGCTGCAAAAAGTGTCAAAACCACAAATGCAGGACAGGCCATGGAGAAATGGCAGCCTGGCTACGCTGATGGGCGGGATGTAAATTGCCAACAGCCACTCTGGAGAAGTGCACGGTGTGTCCTGAAACATCTAAAACACACAGCTTAGGGAGCATAGGGCACGTCCACTCATGGGCGTACAAATTGGGAAAACTAAAAATCAGCAAGACACAGGCACCCCAAAGTTTAGGGCTGCTCTGTTGACAAGAACCTCCACTTCATGACACCTTAAATATCCCAGGAAAGAGAAAAATGGATAAAGAAGTTGTGGTCCTTATGTACAATGGAATATCACTCAGACATGAAATCAATGTCATAAGGCTAGTAGCAGCATGATGAGTGGATTTAGGTACGACGACTCTAAGTGAAATAAGTCACACAGAAAAAGACACTTATCGTAAGCTATCACTTATAGAGGGAATGTAAAAACCGCTACAATTGAACTGAATTACAAAAGAGAACAGAGTCAAACGTTTAGAAAACACACTATGGCTGCTTAACGGGAAAGGTGAGGTGGGGTGATGAATAAAACAAGGGTTTCAAATTAGCACAGATACCGTTCCATACACACAATATGTAATAGACAAGACCTACTCCTTGCTCAGTGAACTGGACTCAACACCCCCTATTCACCGCACAAGTATATATCTGACTAGTAAGAATCTTAAAACCTATGTATTCATATTTCTCTGGAAGTGTGTCAAGTTGGTGTAAAGCCGCATAAACACAGCCGTGAAAAGCAGCGAAACCCCATTATAAAAATAAATTACTTGTAAAAACCCGTAAAACAAAGACAGTGAAAGAGAGAGAAGTTCTTACACAATTCGTTCATAGGCTGTGATGCAAACTGGATTGACCAATTCTAGACCAACAGGTGGATGAGACCTAAGGGTAGACACTCTTGGGGCTGACAGGTTTGGTGAGGTTGGGTGAGCAAACGCAGACCCTTTAAAGTAATACTGCGTGGTACCAATCCCATGGGTCCCAAATCTCCAGGTTCAAGGGCATCTTCCTGCATCGAAAACATGCATGAGAAACCCAGAAGATGGTACACCGTGTGATCGGGAAAGGTTTCTAAAACACACCTCATTTCTCACCTCCTTGTGCTCGGGTTCGCCATTCCAGCTACTTTACTAGCAATCACCCTTCTTGGAGAATCAGCACCTTTAACCTCCTGTTCTGTACAGGTTGCAATTTGTCCTGAGGATGAACGGGAAGAGGAGCAACCAATGAGAGACTAGATCTAGGTGTTGGGACAGGCACAGGTCACTCTATTTTCCCATCAGGAAGAAGAATTAACCACAGGCTCAGCCTGCCGCCCGGAACCAGAATAGGGCCTGAGGCAATCCCGCGCTTCTGCGGCCAGCTACCAAAAAAGCGAGTTGAAAAATGGAGCTCAGGGGCACTGCAATTCACAAACCTGCAGAGTTATAAATGATAACTCTCGTCCACAAATATATTGAGGGAAAGCAACGAAGAGGATTTGAAAGCAAGGCAGTATTGCAGGAAACAGATTTCAGGAGGTAGATTCGAATCGCCTTTAAAGCTCAAGAAAAGGGGCAAAACGTCGACAATGATGCCCTTTGCCAAAAAGGGCGTATGCGTTTTTTCCTGAATATATTTAGGAAAAAACGCATACGCCCTTTTTGGCCAACCAAGCAACCTGGAAATGCAAATCAGCGCTACAAAGAAGTCTCGCTTCCCATCGGTCAAATGGGCCATGCTGAAAAAAGTGTCAAAACCACAAATGCAGGACAGGCCATGGAGAAATGGAAGCCTTGCTACGCTGATGGGCGGGATGTAAATTGCCAACAGCCACTCTGGAGAAGTGTACGGTGTGTCCTGAAACATCGAAAAAACACAGCTTAGGTAGCATAGGACACTTCCACTCATGGGCGTATAAATTGGGAAAACTAAAAATCAGCAAGACACAGGCACCCCAAAGTTTAGGGCTGTTCTGTTGACAAGAACCTCCACTTCATGACACCTTAAATATCCCAGGAAAGAGAAAAATGGATAAAGAAGTTGTGGTTCTTATGTACAATGGAATATCACTCTGCCATGAAATCAATGTCATAAGGCCAGTAGACGCAAGATGGGTGGACTTAGGTACGACGATTCTAAGGGAAATAAGTCACACAGAAAAAGACACTTATCAAAAGCTATCACTTATAGAGGGAATGTAAAAACCGCTACACTTGAATTGAATTACAAATCAGAACAGAGTCACATATTTAAAACACACTATGGCTCCTTAACGGGAAAGGTGACGTGGGGTGATGCATAAAACAAGGGTTTCAAATTAGCTCAGATACCGTTCCATACACCCAATATGTAATAGAAAAGACCTACTCCTTGCTCAGTGAACTGGACTCAACACCCCCTATTCACCGCACAAGAATATATCTGACTAGTGAGAATCTTAAAACTTATGTATTGATATCTCTCTGGAAGTGAGTCAAGTGGGTGTAAAGCCGCATAAACACAGCTGTGAAAAGCAGCTAAACCCCATTATAAAAATAAATTAGTTTTAAAAACCCATGAAACAAAGACAGTGAAAGACAGAGAAATTCTTACAAAATTCATTCAGGGGCTGTGACGCAACCTGGATTGACCATATCTAGACCCACAGCTGGATGAGACATAAGGGTGGACACTCTTGGGGCTGAGAGGTTTGGTGAGGTTGGGTAAGCAAACGCAGACACTTTAAAGTAATACTGCGTGGTACCCATCCCATGGGTCCCAAATCTCCAGGTTCAAGGGCATCTTCCTACATCGAAAACATGCATGAGAAACCCAGAAGATGGTACACTGTGTGATTGGGAAAGTTTCTAAAACGCACCTCATTTCTCAACTCCGTGTGCTCGGGTTCGCCATTCCAGCTACTTTACTAGCAATCTCCCTACTTGGAGAATCAGCACCTTTAACCTCCTGTTCCATACAGGTTGCAATTTGTCCTAAGGATGAATGGGAAGAGGGGCAACCAATGAGAGACTAGATCTAGGTGTTGGGACAGGCACAGGTCACTCTATTTTCCCATCAGGAAGAAGAATTAACCACAGGCTCAGCCTACCGCCGGTAACCAGAATAGGGCCTGAGGCAATCCCGCGCTTCTGCGGCCAGCTCCCAAAAAAGCCAGTTGAAAAATGGAGCACATGGGCACTGCAATTCACAAACCTGCAGAGTTATAAATGATAACTCTCGTCCACAAATATATTGAGGGAAGGCAACGAAGAGGATTTGAAAGCAAGGCAGAATTGCAGGAAACTGGTTTCAGGAGGTAGATTCGAATCGCTTTAAAGCACATGAAAAGCGGCAAAACGTCGACAATGATGCCCTTGGCCAAACAGGGCGTATGCGTTTTTTCCTGAATATATTCAGGAAAAAACGCATACGCCCTGTTTGGCCAACCAAGCAACCTGGAAAGTCTAATCAGCGCTACAAAGAAGTCTCGCTTCCCATTGGTCAAAAGGGCCATGCTGAAAAAAGTGTCAAAACCACAGAAGCAGGACAGGCCATGGAGAAATGGGAGCCTTGCTACACTGATGGGCGGGATGTAAATTGCCAGCAACCACTCTGGAGAAGTGTACGGTGTGGCGTGAAACATCAAAAAAACACAGCTTAGGGAACATAGGGCACTTCCACTCATGGGCGTATAAATTGGGAAAATTAAAAATCAGCAAGACACAGGCACCCCAAAGTTTAGGGCTGCTCTGTTGACAAGAACCTCCACTTCATGACACCTTATATATCCCAGGAAAGAGAAAAATGGATAAAGAAGTTGTGGTCCTTATGTACAATGGAATATCACTCAGCCATGAAATCAATGTCATAAGGCTACTAGCAGCATGATGAGTGGATTTAGGTACGATGACTCTAAGTGAAATAAGTCACACAGAAAAAGACACTTATCATAATCTATCACGTATAGAGGGAATGTAAAAACTGCTACACTTGAACTGAATTACAAAAGAGAACAGAGTCACACGTTTAGAAAACACACTATGGCTGCTTAACAGGAAAGATGAGGTGGTGTGATGCATAAAACAAGGGTTTCAAATTAGATCAGATACCATTCCATACACACAATATGTAATAGACAAGACCTACTCCTTGCTCAGTGAACTGGACTCAACACCCCCTATTCACCGCACAAGTATATATCTGACTAGTAAGAATCCTAAAACCTATGTATTCATATTTCTCTGGAAGTGTGTCAAGTGGGTGTAAAGCCGCATAAACACAGCCGTGAAAAGCAGCTAAACCCCATTATAAAAATAAATTACTTGTAAAAACCCGTAAAACAAAGACAGTGAAAGAGAGAGAAGTTCTTACACAATTTGTTCATAGGCTGTGATGCAAACTGGATTGACCAATTCTAGACCAACAGGTGGATGAGACCTAAGGGTAGACACTCTTGGGGCTGACAGGTTTGGTGAGGTTGGGTGAGCAAACGCAGACCCTTTAAAGTAATACTGCGTGGTACCAATCCCATGGGTCCCAAATCTCCAGGTTCAAGGGCATCTTCCTGCATCGAAAACATGCATGAGAAACCCAGAAGATGGTACACCGTGTGATCGGGAAAGGTTTCTAAAACGCACCTCATTTCTCACCTCCTTGTGCTCGGGTTCGCCATTCCAGCTACTTTACTAGCAATCACCCTTCTTGGAGAATCAGCACCTTTAACCACCTGTTCTGTACAGGTTGCAATTTGTCCTGAGGATGAACGGGAAGAGGAGCAACCAATGAGAGACTAGATCTAGGTGTTGGGACAGGCACAGGTCACTCTATTTTCCCATCAGGAAGAAGAATTAACCACAGGCTCAGCCTGCCGCCCGGAACCAGAATAGGGCCTGAGGCAATCCCGCGCTTTTGCGGCCAGCTACCAAAAAAGCGAGTTGAAAAATGGAGCTCAGGGGCACTGCAATTCACAAAGCCGCTGAGTTATAAATGATAACTCTCGTCCACAAATATATTGAGGGAAGGCAACGAAGAGGATTTGAAAGCAAGGCAGAACTGCAAAACACAGATTACAGGAGGTAGATTCGAATCGCCTTTCAAGCACATGAAAAGCGGCAAAACGTGGAAAATGATGCACTTGGCCAAAAAGGGCGTATGCGTTTTTTCCTGAATATATTCAGGAAAAAACGCATACGCCCTTTTTGGCCAACCAAGCAACCTGGAAAGGCAAATCAGCGCTACAAAGTAGTCTCGCTTCCCATGGGTCAAAAGGGCCATGCTGAAAAAAGTGTCAAAACCACAAATGCAGGACAGGCCATGGAGAAATGGGAGCCTTGGCACGCTGATGGGCGGGATGTAAATTGCCAACAGCCACTCTGGAGTAGTGTACGGTGTGGCCTGAAACATCGAAAAAACGAAGTTTATGGAGCATAGGGCACTTCCACTCATGGGCGTATAAATTGGGAAAACTAAAAATCAGCAAGACTCAGGCACCCCAAAGTTTAGGGCTGCTCTGTTGACAAGAACCTTCACTTCACGAAACCTTAAACATCCCAGGAAGGAGAAAAATGGATAAAGAAATTGTGGTCCTTATGTACAATGGAATATCACTCAGCCATGAAATCAATGTCATAAGGCTAGTAGCAGCATGATGAGTGGATTTAGGTACGACGACTCTAAGTGAAATAAGTCACACAGAAAAAGACACTTATCAAAAGCTATCACTTATAAAGGGAATGTAAAAACCGCTACAATTGAACTGAATTACAAATCACAACAGAGTCACACATTTAGAAAACACACTATGGCTGCTTAACGGGAAAGGTGACGTGGGGTGATGCATAAAACAAGGGTTTCAAATTAGCTCAGATACCGTTCCATACACCCAATATGTAATAGACAAGACCTCCTCCTTGCTCAGTGAACTGGACTCAACACCCCCTATTCACCACACAAGAATATATCTGACTAGTGAGAATCTTAAAACTTATGTATTGATATCTCTCTGGAAGTGAGTCAAGTGGGTGTAAAGCCGCATAAACACAGCCGTGAAAAGCAGCTAAACCCCATTATAAAAAAAAATTAGTTTTAAAAACCCATGAAACAAAGACAGTGAAAGCGAGAGAAATTCTTACAAAATTCATTCAGGGGCTTTGACGCAACCTGGATTGACCATATCTAGACCCACAGCTGGATGAGACATAAGGGTGGACACTCTTGGGGCTGAGAGGTTTGGTGTGGTTGGGTGAGCAAACGCAGACCCTTTAAAGTAATACTGCGCGGTACCCATCCCATTTGTCCCCAATCTCCAGGTTCAAGGGCATCTTCCTACATCGAAAACATGCATGAGAAACCCAGAAGATGGTACACCGTGTGATTGGGAAAGATTCTAAAACGCACCTCATTTGTCATCTCCTTGTGCTCGGGTTCGCCATTCCAGCTACTTTACTAGCAATCTCCCTACTTGGAGAATCAACACCTTTAACCTCCTGTTGCATACAGGTTGCAATTTGTCCTAAGGATGAATGGGAAGAGGGGCAACCAATGAGAGACTAGATCTAGGTGTTGGGACAGGCACAGGTCACTCTATTTTCCCATCAGGAAGAAGAATTAACCACAGGCTCAGCCTACCGCCCGGAACCAGAATAGGGCCTGAGGCAATCCCGCGCTTCTGCGGCCAGCTCCCAAAAAAGCCAGTTGAAAAATGGAGCACATGTGCACTGCAATTCACAACCCTGCAGAGTTATAAATGATAACTCTCGTCCACAAATATATTGAGGGAAGGCAACGAAGAGGATTTGAAAGCAAGGCAGAGTTGCAGGAAACAGGTTTCAGGAGGTAGATTCGAATCGCCTTTAAAGCACATGAAAAGCGGAAAAACGTCGACAATGATGCCCTTGGCCAAAAAGGGCGTATGCGTTTTTTCCTGAATATATTCAGGAAAAAACGCATACGCCCTTTTTGGCCAACCAAGCAACCTGGAAAGGCAAATCAGCGCTACAAAGAAGTCTCGCTTCCCATCGGTCCAAAGGGCCATGCTGAAAAAAGTGTCAAAACCACAAATGCAGGACAGGCCATGGAGAAATAGGAGCCTTGCTACGCTGATGGGCGGGATGTAAATTGCCAACAGCCACTCTGGAGAAGTGTACGGTGTGTCCTGAAACATCGAAAAAACACAGCTTAGGGAGCATAGGGCACTTCCACTCATGGGCGTATAAATTGGGAAAACTAAAAATCAGCAAGACAAAGGCACCCCAAAGTTTAGGGCTGCTCAGTTGACAAGAACCTCCACTTCATGACACCTAAAATATCCCAGGAAAGAGAAAAATGGATAAAGAAGTTGTGGTCCTTATGTACAATGGAATATCACTCAGCCATGAAATCAATGTCATAAGGCTAGTAGCAGCATGATGATTGGATTTAGGTACGACGACTCTAAGTGAAATAAGTCACACAGAAAAAGACACATATCAAAAGCTATCACTTATAGAGGGAATGTAAAAACCGCTACACTTGAACTGAATTACAAATCAGAACAGAGTCACCCATTTTGAAAACACACTATGGCTGCTTAACGGGAAAGGTGAGGTGGGGTGATGCATAAAACAAGGGTTTCAAATTAGCTCTGATACCGTACCATACACCCAATATGTAATAGACAAGACCTACTCCTTGCTCAGTGAACTGGACTCAACACCCTGTATTCACCGCACAAGAATATATCAGACTAGTGAGAATCATAAAACCTATGTATTGATATCTCTCTGGAAGTGAGTCAAGTGGGTGTAAATCCGCATAAACACAGCCGTGAAAAGCAGCTAAACCCCATTATAAAAATAAATTAGTTTTAAAAACGCATGAAACAAAGACAGTGAAAGAGAGAGAAATTCTTACAAAATTCATTCAGGGGCTGTGACGCAACCTGGATTGACCATATCTAGACCCACAGCTGGATGAGACATAAGGGTGGACATTCTTGGGGCTGAGAGGTTTGGTGAGGTTGGGTGAGCCAACGCAGACCCTATAAGGTAATACTGCGTGGTACCCATCCCATGGGTCCCAAATCTCCAGGTTCAAGGGAATCTTCCTACATCGAAAACTTGAATGAGGAACCCAGAAGATGGTACACCGTGTGATTTTGAAAGGTTTCTAAAACGCACCTCATTTCTCATCTCCTTGTGCTCGGGTTTGCCATTCCAGCTACTTCATTAGCAATCTCCCTACTTGGAGAATCAGCACCTTTAACCTCCTGTTCCGTACAGGTTGCAATTTGTCCTGAGGATGAACGGGAAGAGGGGCAGCCAATGAGAGACTAGATCTAGGTGTTGGGACAGGCACAGGTCACTCTATTTTCTCATCAGGAAGAAGAAATAACCACAGGCTCAGCCTGCCACCCGGAACCAGAATAGGGCCTGAGGCAATCCCGCGCTTTTGCGGCCAGCTCCCAAAAAAGCCAGTTGAAAAATGGAGCACATGTGCACTGCAATTCACAACCCTGCAGAGTTATAAATGATAACTCTCGTACACAAATATATTGAGGGAAGGCAACGAAGAGGATTTGAAAGCAAGGCAGAATTGCAGGAAACAGGTTTCAGGAGGTAGATTCGAATCGCCTTTAAAGCACATGAAAAGCGGCAAAACGTCGACAATGATGCCCTTGGCCAAAAAGGGCGTATGCGTTTTTTCCTGAATATATTCAGGAAAAAACGCATACGCCCTTTTTGGCCAACCAAGCAACCTGGAAAGGCAAATCAGCGCTACAAAGAAGTCTCGCTTCCCATCGGTCAAAAGGGTCATGCTGCAAAAAGTGTCAAAACCACAAATGCAGGACACGCCATGGAGAAATGGCAGCCTTGCTACGCTGATGGGCGGGATGTAAATTGCCAACAGCCACTCTGGAGAAGTGTACGGTGTGTCCTGAAACATCGAAAAACCACAGCTTAGGGAGCATAGGGCACGTCCACTCATGGGCGTAGAAATTGGGAAAACTAAAAATCAGCAAGACACAGGCACCCCAAAGTTTAGGGCTGCTCAGTTGACAAGAACCTCCACTTCATGACACCTAAAATATCCCAGGAAAGAGAAAAATGGATAAAGAAGTTGTGGTCCTTATGTACAATGGAATATCACTCAGCCATGAAATCAATGTCATAAGGCTAGTAGCAGCATGATGATTGGATTTAGGTACGACGACTCTAAGTGAAATAAGTCACACAGAAAAAGACACATATCAAAAGCTATCACTTATAGAGGGAATGTAAAAACCGCTACACTTGAACTGAATTACAAATCAGAACAGAGTCACCCATTTTGAAAACACACTATGGCTGCTTAACGGGAAAGGTGAGGTGGGGTGATGCATAAAACAAGGGTTTCAAATTAGCTCTGATACCGTACCATACACCCAATATGTAATAGACAAGACCTACTCCTTGCTCAGTGAACTGGACTCAACACCCTGTATTCACCGCACAAGAATATATCAGACTAGTGAGAATCATAAAACCTATGTATTGATATCTCTCTGGAAGTGAGTCAAGTGGGTGTAAATCCGCATAAACACAGCCGTGAAAAGCAGCTAAACCCCATTATAAAAATAAATTAGTTTTAAAAACGCATGAAACAAAGACAGTGAAAGAGAGAGAAATTCTTACAAAATTCATTCAGGGGCTGTGACGCAACCTGGATTGACCATATCTAGACCCACAGCTGGATGAGACATAAGGGTGGACATTCTTGGGGCTGAGAGGTTTGGTGAGGTTGGGTGAGCCAACGCAGACCCTATAAGGTAATACTGCGTGGTACCCATCCCATGGGTCCCAAATCTCCAGGTTCAAGGGAATCTTCCTACATCGAAAACTTGAATGAGGAACCCAGAAGATGGTACACCGTGTGATTTTGAAAGGTTTCTAAAACGCACCTCATTTCTCATCTCCTTGTGCTCGGGTTTGCCATTCCAGCTACTTCATTAGCAATCTCCCTACTTGGAGAATCAGCACCTTTAACCTCCTGTTCCGTACAGGTTGCAATTTGTCCTGAGGATGAACGGGAAGAGGGGCAGCCAATGAGAGACTAGATCTAGGTGTTGGGACAGGCACAGGTCACTCTATTTTCTCATCAGGAAGAAGAAATAACCACAGGCTCAGCCTGCCACCCGGAACCAGAATACGGCCTGAGGCAATCCCGCGCTTCTGCGGCCAGCTCCCAAAAAAGCCAGTTGAAAAATGGAGCACATGGGCACTGCAATTCACAACCCTGCAGAGTTATAAATGATAACCCTCGTCCAAAAATATATTGAGGGAAGGCAACGAAGAGGATTTGAAAGCAAGGCAGAATTGCAGGAAACAGGTTTCAGGAGGTAGATTCGAATCGCCTTTAAAGCACATGAAAAGCGGCAAAACGTCGACAATGATGCCCTTGGCCAAAAAGGGCGTATGCGTTTTTTCCTGAATATATTCAGGAAAAAACGCATACGCCCTTTTTGGCCAACCAAGCAACCTGGAAAGGCAAATCAGCGCTACAAAGAAGTCTCGCTTCCCATCGGTCAAAAGGGTCATGCTGCAAAAAGTGTCAAAACCACAAATGCAGGACAGGCCATGGAGAAATGGCAGCCTTGCTACGCTGATGGGCGGGATGTAAATTGCCAACAGCCACTCTGGAGAAGTGTACGGTGTGTCCTGAAACATCGAAAAACCACAGCTTAGGGAGCATAGGGCACGTCCACTCATGGGCGTAGAAATTGGGAAAACTAAAAATCAGCAAGACACAGGCACCCCAAAGTTTAGGGCTGCTCTGTTGACAAGAACCTCCACTTCATGACACCTTAAATATCCCAGGAAAGAGAAAAATGGATAAAGAAGTTGTGGTCCCAATGTACAATGCAATATCACTCAGACATGAAATCAATGTCATAAGGCTAGTAGAAGCAAGATGAGTGGACTTAGGTACGACGATTCTAAGTGAAATAAGTCACACAGAAAAAGACACTTATCATAAGCTATCACTTATAGAGGGAATGTAAAAACCGCTACACTTGAACTGAATTACAAAACAGAACAGAGTCACACGTTTAGAAAACACACTATGGCTGCTTAACGGGAAAGGTGAGGTGGGGTGATGCATAAAACAAGGGTTTCAAATTAGCTCTGATACCGTTCCATACACCCAATATGTTATAGACAAGACCTACTCCTTGCTAAGTGAACTGGACTCAACACCCCCTATTCACTGCACAAGAATATATCTGACTAGTGAGAATCTTATAACTTATGTATTGATATCTCTCTGGAAGTGAGTCAAGTGGGTGTAAAGCCGCATAAACACAGCCGTGAAAAGCAGCTAAACACCATTATAAAAATAAATTAGTTTTAAAAACCCATGAAACAAAGACAGTGTAAGAGAGAGAAATTCTTACAAAATTCATTCAGGGGCTGTGCCGCAACCTGGATTGACCATATCTAGACCCACAGCTGGATGAGACATAAGGGTGGACACTCTTGGGGCTGAGAGGTTTGGTGAGGTTGGGTGAGCAAACGCAGACCCTTTAAAGTAATACTGCGTGGTACCCATCCCATGGGTCCCAAATCTCCAGGTTCAAGGGCATCTTCCTTCATCGAAAACTTGCATGAGGAACCCAGAAGATGGTACACCGTGTGATTTTGAAAGGTTTCTAAAACGTACCTCATTTCTCATCTCCTTGTGCTCGGGTTCGCCATTCCAGCTACTTCACTAGCAATCTCCCTACTTGGAGAATCAGCACCTTTAACCTCCTGTTCCGTACAGGTTGCAATTTGTCCTGAGGATGAACGGGAAGAGGGGCAGCCAAAGAGAGACTAGATCTAGGTGTTGGGACAGGCACAGGTCACTCTATTTTCTCATCAGGAAGAAGAAATAACCACAGGCTCAGCCTGCCACCCGGAACCAGAATACGGCCTGAGGCAATCCCGCGCTTCTGCGGCCAGCTCCCAAAAAAGCCAGTTGAAAAATGGAGCACATGGGCACTGCAATTCACAACCCTGCAGAGTTATAAATGATAACCCTCGTCCAAAAATATATTGAGGGAAGGCAACGAAGAGGATTTGAAAGCAAGGCAGAATTGCAGGAAACAGGTTTCAGGAGGTAGATTCGAATCGCCTTTAAAGCACATGAAAAGCGGCAAAACGTGGACAATGATGCCCTTGGCCAAAAAGGGCGTATGCGTTTTTTCCTGAATATATTCAGGAAAAAACGCATACGCCCTTTTTGGCCAACCAAGCAACCTGGAAAGGCAAATCAGCGCTACAAAGAAGTCTCGCTTCCGATCCGTCAAAAGGGCCCTGCTGAAAAAAGTGTCAAAACCACAAATGCAGGATAGGCCAAGGAGAAATGGGAGCCTTGCCACGCTGATGGGCGGTATGTAAATTGCCAACAGCCACTCTGGAGAAGTGTACGGTGTGTCCTGAAACATCGAAAAAACACAGCTTAGGGAGCATAGGGCACTTCCACTCATGGGCGTAGAAACTGGGAAAACTAAAAATCAGCAAGACACAGGCACCCCAAAGTTTAGGGCTGCTCTGTTGACAAGAACCTCCACTTCATGACACCTTAAATATCCCAGGAAAGAGAAAAATGGATAAAGAAGTTGTGGTCCTTATGTACAATGGAATATCACTCAGACATGAAATCAATGTCATAAGGCAAGTAGCAGCATGATGAGTGGATTTAGGTACGACGACTCTAAGTGAAATAAGTCACACAGAAAAAGACACTTATCGTAAACTATCACTTATAGAGGGAATGTAAAAACCGCTACACTTGAACTGAATTACAAAAGAGAACAGAGTCACACGTTTAGAAAACACACTATGGCTGCTTAACGGGAAAGGTGAGGTGGGGTGATGCATAAAACAAGGGTTTCAAATTAGCACAGATACCGTTCCATACACACAATATGTAATAGACAAGACCTACTCCTTGCTCAGTGAACTGGACTCAACACCCCCTATTCACCGCACAAGTATATATCTGACTAGTAAGAATCTTAAAACCTATGTATTCATATTTCTCTGGAAGTGTGTCAAGTGGGTGTAAAGCCGCATAAACACAGCCGTGAAAAGCAGCTAAACCCCATTATAAAAATAAATTACTTGTAAAAACCCGTAAAACAAAGACAGTGAAAGAGAGAGAAGTTCTTACACAATTCGTTCATAGGCTGTGATGCAAACTGGATTCACCAATTCTAGACCAACAGGTGGATGAGACCTAAGGGTGGACACTCTTGGGGCTGACAGGTTTGGTGAGGTTGGGTGAGCAAACGTAGACCCTTTAAAGTAATACTGCGTGGTACCAATCCCATGGGTCCCAAATCTCCAGGTTCAAGGGCATCTTCCTGCATCGAAAACATGCATGAGAAACCCAGAAGATGGTACACCGTGTGATCGGGAAAGGTTTCTAAAACGCACCTCATTTCTCACCTCCTTGTGCTCGGGTTCGCCATTCCAGCTACTTTACTAGCAATCACCCTTCTTGGAGAATCAGCACCTTTAACCTCCTGTTCTGTACAGGTTGCAATTTGTCCTGAGGATGAACGGGAAGAGGAGCAACCAATGAGAGACTAGATCTAGGTGTTGGGACAGGCACAGGTCACTCTATTTTCCCATCAGGAAGAAGAATTAACCACAGGCTCAGCCTGCCGCCCGGAACCAGAATAGGGCCTGAGGCAATCCCGCGCTTTTGCGGCCAGCTACCAAAAAAGCGAGTTGAAAAATGGAGCTCAGGGGCACTGCAATTCACAAACCTGCAGAGTTATAAATGATAACTCTCGTCCACAAATATATTGAGGGAAAGCAACGAAGAGGATTTGAAAGCAAGGCAGTATTGCAGGAAACAGATTTCAGGAGGTAGATTCGAATCGCCTTTAAAGCTCAAGAAAAGGGGCAAAACGTCGACAATGACGCCCTTTGCCAAAAAGGGCGTATGCGTTTTTTCCTGAATATATTTAGGAAAAAACGCATACGCCCTTTTTGGCCAACCAAGCAACCTGGAAAGGCAAATCAGCGCTACAAAGAAGTCTCGCTTCCCATCGGTCAAAAGGGCCATGCTGAAAAAAGTGTCAAAACCACAAATGCAGGACAGGCCATGGAGAAATGGCAGCATTGCTACGCTGATGGGCGGGATGTAAATTGCCAACAGCCACTCTGGAGAAGTGTACGGTGTGTCCTGAAACATCGAAAAACCACAGCTTAGGGAGCATAGGGCACGTCCACTCATGGGCGTAGAAATTGGGAAAACTAAAAATCAGCAAGACACAGGCACCCCAAAGTTTAGGGCTGTTCTGTTGACAAGAACCTCCACTTCATGACACCTTAAATATCCCAGGAAAGAGAAAAATGGATAAAGAAGTTGTGGTTCTTATGTACAATGGAATATCACTCTGCCATGAAATCAATGTCATAAGGCCAGTAGACGCAAGATGGGTGGACTTAGGTACGACGATTCTAAGGGAAATAAGTCACACAGAAAAAGACACTTATCAAAAGCTATCACTTATAGAGGGAATGTAAAAACCGCTACACTTGAATTGAATTACAAATCAGAACAGAGTCACATATTTAAAACACACTATGGCTCCTTAACGGGAAAGGTGACGTGGGGTGATGCATAAAACAAGGGTTTCAAATTAGCTCAGATACCGTTCCATACACCCAATATGTAATAGAAAAGACCTACTCCTTGCTCAGTGAACTGGACTCAACACCCCCTATTCACCGCACAAGAATATATCTGACTAGTGAGAATCTTAAAACTTATGTATTGATATCTCTCTGGAAGTGAGTCAAGTGGGTGTAAAGCCGCATAAACACAGCTGTGAAAAGCAGCTAAACCCCATTATAAAAATAAATTAGTTTTAAAAACCCATGAAACAAAGACAGTGTAAGAGAGAGAAATTCTTACAAAATTCATTCAGGGGCTGTGCCGCAACCTGGATTGACCATATCTAGACCCACAGCTGGATGAGACATAAGGGTGGACACTCTTGGGGCTGAGAGGTTTGGTGAGGTTGGGTAAGCAAACGCAGACACTTTAAAGTAATACTGCGTGGTACCCATCCCATGGGTCCCAAATCTCCAGGTTCAAGGGCATCTTCCTACATCGAAAACATGCATGAGAAACCCAGAAGATGGTACACTGTGTGATTGGGAAAGTTTCTAAAACGCACCTCATTTCTCAATTCCGTGTGCTCGGGTTCGCCATTCCAGCTACTTTACTAGCAATCTCCCTACTTGGAGAATCAGCACCTTTAACCTCCTGTTGCATACAGGTTGCAATTTGTCCTAAGGATGAATGGGAAGAGGGGCAACCAATGAGAGACTAGATCTAGGTGTTGGGACAGGCACAGGTCACTCTATTTTCCCATCAGGAAGAAGAATTAACCACAGGCTCAGCCTACCGCCGGTAACCAGATTAGGGCCTGAGGCAATCCCGCGCTTCTGCGGCCAGCTCCCAAAAAAGCCAGTTGAAAAATGGAGCACATGGGCACTGCAATTCACAAACCTGCAGAGTTATAAATGATAACTCTCGTCCACAAATATATTGAGGGAAGGCAACGAAGAGGATTTGAAAGCAAGGCAGAATTGCAGGAAACTGGTTTCAGGAGGTAGATTCGAATCGCTTTAAAGCACATGAAAAGCGGCAAAACGTCGACAATGATGCCCTTGGCCAAACAGGGCGTATGCGTTTTTTCCTGAATATATTCAGGAAAAAACGCATACGCCCTGTTTGGCCAACCAAGCAACCTGGAAAGTCTAATCAGCGCTACAAAGAAGTCTCGCTTCCCATTGGTCAAAAGGGCCATGCTGAAAAAAGTGTCAAAACCACAGAAGCAGGACAGGCCATGGAGAAATGGGAGCCTTGCTACACTGATGGGCGGGATGTAAATTGCCAGCAACCACTCTGGAGAAGTGTACGGTGTGGCGTGAAACATCAAAAAAACACAGCTTAGGGAACATAGGGCACTTCCACTCATGGGCGTATAAATTGGGAAAATTAAAAATCAGCAAGACACAGGCACCCCAAAGTTTAGGGCTGCTCTGTTGACAAGAACCTCCACTTCATGACACCTTATATATCCCAGGAAAGAGAAAAATGGATAAAGAAGTTGTGGTCCTTATGTACAATGGAATATCACTCAGCCATGAAATCAATGTCATAAGGCTACTAGCAGCATGATGAGTGGATTTAGGTACGATGACTCTAAGTGAAATAAGTCACACAGAAAAAGACACTTATCATAATCTATCACGTATAGAGGGAATGTAAAAACTGCTACACTTGAACTGAATTACAAAAGAGAACAGAGTCACACGTTTAGAAAACACACTATGGCTGCTTAACAGGAAAGATGAGGTGGTGTGATGCATAAAACAAGGGTTTAAAATTAGATCAGATACCGTTCCATACACACAATATGTAATAGACAAGACCTACTCCTTGCTCAGTGAACTGGACTCAACACCCCCTATTCACCGCACAAGTATATATCTGACTAGTAAGAATCTTAAAACCTATGTATTCATATTTCTCTGGAAGTGTGTCAAGTGGGTGTAAAGCCGCATAAACACAGCCGTGAAAAGCAGCTAAACCCCATTATAAAAATAAATTACTTGTAAAAACCCGTAAAACAAAGACAGTGAAAGAGAGAGAAGTTCTTACACAATTTGTTCATAGGCTGTGATGCAAACTGGATTGACCAATTCTAGACCAACAGGTGGATGAGACCTAAGGGTAGACACTCTTGGGGCTGACAGGTTTGGTGAGGTTGGGTGAGCAAACGCAGACCCTTTAAAGTAATACTGCGTGGTACCAATCCCATGGGTCCCAAATCTCCAGGTTCAAGGGCATCTTCCTGCATCGAAAACATGCATGAGAAACCCAGAAGATGGTACACCGTGTGATCGGGAAAGGTTTCTAAAACGCACCTCATTTCTCACCTCCTTGTGCTCGGGTTCGCCATTCCAGCTACTTTACTAGCAATCACCCTTCTTGGAGAATCAGCACCTTTAACCTCCTGTTCTGTACAGGTTGCAATTTGTCCTGAGGATGAACGGGAAGAGGAGCAACCAATGAGAGACTAGATCTAGGTGTTGGGACAGGCACAGGTCACTCTATTTTCCCATCAGGAAGAAGAATTAACCACAGGCTCAGCCTGCCGCCCGGAACCAGAATAGGGCCTGAGGCAATCCCGCGCTTTTGCGGCCAGCTACCAAAAAAGCGAGTTGAAAAATGGAGCTCAGGGGCACTGCAATTCACAAACCCGCTGAGTTATAAATGATAACTCTCGTCCACAAATATATTGAGGGAAGGCAACGAAGAGGATTTGAAAGCAAGGCAGAACTGCAAAACACAGATTACAGGAGGTAGATTCGAATCGCCTTTCAAGCACATGAAAAGCGGCAAAACGTGGAAAATGATGCACTTGGCCAAAAAGGGCGTATGCGTTTTTTCCTGAATATATTCAGGAAAAAACGCATACTCCCTTTTTGGCCAACCAAGCAACCTGGAAAGGAAAATCAGCGCTACAAAGTAGTCTCGCTTCCCATGGGTCAAAAGGGCCATGCTGAAAAAAGTGTCAAAACCACAAATGCAGGACAGGCCATGGAGAAATGGGAGCCTTGGCACGCTGATGGGCGGGTTGTAAATTGCCAACAGCCACTCTGGAGAAGTGTACGGTGTGGCCTGAAACATCGAAAAAACAAAGTTTATGGAGCATAGGGCACTTCCACTCATGGGCGTATAAATTGGGAAAACTAAAAATCAGCAAGACTCAGGCACCCCAAAGTTTAGGGCTGCTCTGTTGACAAGAACCTTCACTTCACGAAACCTTAAATATCCCAGGAAGGAGAAAAATGGATAAAGAAATTGTGGTCCTTATGTACAATGGAATATCACTCAGCCATGAAATCAATGTCATAAGGCTAGTAGCAGCATGATGAGTGGATTTAGGTACGACGACTCTAAGTGAAATAAGTCACACAGAAAAAGACACTTATCAAAAGCTATCACTTATAAAGGGAATGTAAAAACCGCTACAATTGAACTGAATTACAAATCACAACAGAGTCACACATTTAGAAAACACACTATGGCTGCTTAACGGGAAAGGTGACGTGGGGTGATGCATAAAACAAGGGTTTCAAATTAGCTCAGATACCGTTCCATACACCCAATATGTAATAGACAAGACCTCCTCCTTGCTCAGTGAACTGGACTCAACACCCCCTATTCACCACACAAGAATATATCTGACTAGTGAGAATCTTAAAACTTATGTATTGATATCTCTCTGGAAGTGAGTCAAGTGGGTGTAAAGCCGCATAAACACAGCCGTGAAAAGCAGCTAAACCCCATTATAAAAAAAAATTAGTTTTAAAAACCCATGAAACAAAGACAGTGAAAGCGAGAGAAATTCTTACAAAATTCATTCAGGGGCTTTGACGCAACCTGGATTGACCATATCTAGACCCACAGCTGGATGAGACATAAGGGTGGACACTCTTGGGGCTGAGAGGTTTGGTGTGGTTGGGTGAGCAAACGCAGACCCTTTAAAGTAATACTGCGCGGTACCCATCCCATTTGTCCCCAATCTCCAGGTTCAAGGGCATCTTCCTACATGGAAAACATGCATGAGAAACCCAGAAGATGGTACACCGTGTGATTGGGAAAGATTCTAAAACGCACCTCATTTGTCATCTCCTTGTGCTCGGGTTCGCCATTCCAGCTACTTTACTAGAAATCTCCCTACTTGGAGAATCAGCACCTTTAACCTCCTGTTGCATACAGGTTGCAATTTGTCCTAAGGATGAATGGGAAGAGGGGCAACCAATGAGAGACTAGATCTAGGTGTTGGGACAGGCACAGGTCACTCTATTTTCCCATCAGGAAGAAGAATTAACCACAGGCTCAGCCTACCGCCCGGAACCAGAATAGGGCCTGAGGCAATCCCGCGCTTCTGCGGCCAGCTCCCAAAAAAGCCAGTTGAAAAATGGAGCACATGGGCACTGCAATTCACAAACCTGCAGAGTTATAAATGATAACTCTCGTCCACAAATATATTGAGGGAAGGCAACGAAGAGGATTTGAAAGCAAGGCAGAGTTGCAGGAAACAGGTTTCAGGAGGTAGATTCGAATCGCCTTTAAAGCACATGAAAAGCGGAAAAACGTCGACAATGATGCCCTTGGCCAAAAAGGGCGTATGCGTTTTTTCCTGAATATATTCAGGAAAAAACGCATACGCCCTTTTTGGCCAACCAAGCAACCTGGAAAGGCAAATCAGCGCTACAAAGAAGTCTCGCTTCCCATCGGTCCAAAGGGCCATGCTGAAAAAAGTGTCAAAACCACAAATGCAGGACAGGCCATGGAGAAATAGGAGCCTTGCTACGCTGATGGGCGGGATGTAAATTGCCAACAGCCACTCTGGAGAAGTGTACGGTGTGTCCTGAAACATCGAAAAAACACAGCTTAGGGAGCATAGGGCACTTCCACTCATGGGCGTATAAATTGGGAAAACTAAAAATCAGCAAGACAAAGGCACCCCAAAGTTTAGGGCTGCTCTGTTGACAAGAACCTCCACTTCATGACACCTAAAATATCCCAGGAAAGAGAAAAATGGATAAAGAAGTTGTGGTCCTTATGTACAATGGAATATCACTCAGCCATGAAATCAATGTCATAAGGCTAGTAGCAGCATGATGATTGGATTTAGGTACGACGACTCTAAGTGAAATAAGTCACACAGAAAAAGACACATATCAAAAGCTATCACTTATAGAGGGAATGTAAAAACCGCTACACTTGAACTGAATTACAAATCAGAACAGAGTCACCCATTTTGAAAACACACTATGGCTGCTTAACGGGAAAGGTGAGGTGGGGTGATGCATAAAACAAGGGTTTCAAATTAGCTCTGATACCGTACCATACACCCAATATGTAATAGACAAGACCTACTCCTTGCTCAGTGAACTGGACTCAACACCCTGTATTCACCGCACAAGAATATATCAGACTAGTGAGAATCATAAAACCTATGTATTGATATCTCTCTGGAAGTGAGTCAAGTGGGTGTAAATCCGCATAAACACAGCCGTGAAAAGCAGCTAAACCCCATTATAAAAATAAATTAGTTTTAAAAACGCATAAAACAAAGACAGTGAAAGAGAGAGAAATTCTTACAAAATTCATTCAGGGGCTGTGACGCAACCTGGATTGACCATATCTAGACCCACAGCTGGATGAGACATAAGGGTGGACATTCTTGGGGCTGAGAGGTTTGGTGAGGTTGGGTGAGCCAACGCAGACCCTATAAGGTAATACTGCGTGGTACCCATCCCATGGGTCCCAAATCTCCAGGTTCAAGGGAATCTTCCTACATCGAAAACTTGAATGAGGAACCCAGAAGATGGTACACCGTGTGATTTTGAAAGGTTTCTAAAACGCACCTCATTTCTCATCTCCTTGTGCTCGGGTTTGCCATTCCAGCTACTTCATTAGCAATCTCCCTACTTGGAGAATCAGCACCTTTAACCTCCTGTTCCGTACAGGTTGCAATTTGTCCTGAGGATGAACGGGAAGAGGGGCAGCCAATGAGAGACTAGATCTAGGTGTTGGGACAGGCACAGGTCACTCTATTTTCTCATCAGGAAGAAGAAATAACCACAGGCTCAGCCTGCCACCCGGAACCAGAATAGGGCCTGAGGCAATCCCGCGCTTTTGCGGCCAGCTCCCAAAAAAGCCAGTTGAAAAATGGAGCACATGTGCACTGCAATTCACAACCCTGCAGAGTTATAAATGATAACTCTCGTACACAAATATATTGAGGGAAGGCAACGAAGAGGATTTGAAAGCAAGGCAGAATTGCAGGAAACAGGTTTCAGGAGGTAGATTCGAATCGCCTTTAAAGCACATGAAAAGCGGCAAAACGTCGACAATGATGCCCTTGGCCAAAAAGGGCGTATGCGTTTTTTCCTGAATATATTCAGGAAAAAACGCATACGCCCTTTTTGGCCAACCAAGCAACCTGGAAAGGCAAATCAGCGCTACAAAGAAGTCTCGCTTCCCATCGGTCAAAAGGGTCATGCTGCAAAAAGTGTCAAAACCACAAATGCAGGACAGGCCATGGAGAAATGGCAGCCTTGCTACGCTGATGGGCGGGATGTAAATTGCCAACAGCCACTCTGGAGAAGTGTACGGTGTGTCCTGAAACATCGAAAAACCACAGCTTAGGGAGCATAGGGCACGTCCACTCATGGGCGTAGAAATTGGGAAAACTAAAAATCAGCAAGACACAGGCACCCCAAAGTTTAGGGCTGCTCTGTTGACAAGAACCTCCACTTCATGACACCTTAAATATCCCAGGAAAGAGAAAAATGGATAAAGAAGTTGTGGTCCCAATGTACAATGCAATATCACTCAGACATGAAATCAATGTCATAAGGCTAGTAGAAGCAAGATGAGTGGACTTAGGTACGACGATTCTAAGTGAAATAAGTCACACAGAAAAAGACACTTATCATAAGCTATCACTTATAGAGGGAATGTAAAAACCGCTACACTTGAACTGAATTACAAAACAGAACAGAGTCACACGTTTAGAAAACACACTATGGCTGCTTAACGGGAAAGGTGAGGTGGGGTGATGCATAAAACAAGGGTTTCAAATTAGCTCTGATACCGTTCCATACACCCAATATGTTATAGACAAGACCTACTCCTTGCTAAGTGAACTGGACTCAACACCCCCTATTCACTGCACAAGAATATATCTGACTAGTGAGAATCTTATAACTTATGTATTGATATCTCTCTGGAAGTGAGTCAAGTGGGTGTAAAGCCGCATAAACACAGCCGTGAAAAGCAGCTAAACACCATTATAAAAATAAATTAGTTTTAAAAACCCATGAAACAAAGACAGTGTAAGAGAGAGAAATTCTTACAAAATTCATTCAGGGGCTGTGCCGCAACCTGGATTGACCATATCTAGACCCACAGCTGGATGAGACATAAGGGTGGACACTCTTGGGGCTGAGAGGTTTGGTGAGGTTGGGTGAGCAAACGCAGACCCTTTAAAGTAATACTGCGTGGTACCCATCCCATTGGTCCCAAATCTCCAGGTTCAAGGGCATCTTCCTTCATCGAAAACTTGCATGAGGAACCCAGAAGATGGTACACCGTGTGATTTTGAAAGGTTTCTAAAACGTACCTCATTTCTCATCTCCTTGTGCTCGGGTTCGCCATTCCAGCTACTTCACTAGCAATCTCCCTACTTGGAGAATCAGCACCTTTAACCTCCTGTTCCGTACAGGTTGCAATTTGTCCTGAGGATGAACGGGAAGAGGGGCAGCCAAAGAGAGACTAGATCTAGGTGTTGGGACAGGCACAGGTCACTCTATTTTCTCATCAGGAAGAAGAAATAACCACAGGCTCAGCCTGCCACCCGGAACCAGAATACGGCCTGAGGCAATCCCGCGCTTCTGCGGCCAGCTCCCAAAAAAGCCAGTTGAAAAATGGAGCACATGGGCACTGCAATTCACAACCCTGCAGAGTTATAAATGATAACCCTCGTCCAAAAATATATTGAGGGAAGGCAACGAAGAGGATTTGAAAGCAAGGCAGAATTGCAGGAAACAGGTTTCAGGAGGTAGATTCGAATCGCCTTTAAAGCACATGAAAAGCGGCAAAACGTGGACAATGATGCCCTTGGCCAAAAAGGGCGTATGCGTTTTTTCCTGAATATATTCAGGAAAAAACGCATACGCCCTTTTTGGCCAACCAAGCAACCTGGAAAGGCAAATCAGCGCTACAAAGAAGTCTCGCTTCCGATCCGTCAAAAGGGCCCTGCTGAAAAAAGTGTCAAAACCACAAATGCAGGACAGGCCAAGGAGAAATGGGAGCCTTGCCACGCTGATGGGCGGTATGTAAATTGCCAACAGCCACTCTGGAGAAGTGTACGGTGTGTCCTGGAACATCGAAAAAACACAGCTTAGGGAGCATAGGGCACTTCCACTCATGGGCGTAGAAACTGGGAAAACTAAAAATCAGCAAGACACAGGCACCCCAAAGTTTAGGGCTGCTCTGTTGACAAGAACCTCCACTTCATGACACCTTAAATATCCCAGGAAAGAGAAAAATGGATAAAGAAGTTGTGGTCCTTATGTACAATGGAATATCACTCAGACATGAAATCAATGTCATAAGGCAAGTAGCAGCATGATGAGTGGATTTAGGTACGACGACTCTAAGTGAAATAAGTCACACAGAAAAAGACACTTATCGTAAACTATCACTTATAGAGGGAATGTAAAAACCGCTACACTTGAACTGAATTACAAAAGAGAACAGAGTCACACGTTTAGAAAACACACTATGGCTGCTTAACGGGAAAGGTGAGGTGGGGTGATGCATAAAACAAGGGTTTCAAATTAGCACAGATACCGTTCCATACACACAATATGTAATAGACAAGACCTACTCCTTGCTCAGTGAACTGGACTCAACACCCCCTATTCACCGCACAAGTATATATCTGACTAGTAAGAATCTTAAAACCTATGTATTCATATTTCTCTGGAAGTGTGTCAAGTGGGTGTAAAGCCGCATAAACACAGCCGTGAAAAGCAGCTAAACCCCATTATAAAAATAAATTACTTGTAAAAACCCGTAAAACAAAGACAGTGAAAGAGAGAGAAGTTCTTACACAATTCGTTCATAGGCTGTGATGCAAACTGGATTCACCAATTCTAGACCAACAGGTGGATGAGACCTAAGGGTGGACACTCTTGGGGCTGACAGGTTTGGTGAGGTTGGGTGAGCAAACGCAGACCCTTTAAAGTAATACTGCGTGGTACCAATCCCATGGGTCCCAAATCTCCAGGTTCAAGGGCATCTTCCTGCATCGAAAACATGCATGAGAAACCCAGAAGATGGTACACCGTGTGATCGGGAAAGGTTTCTAAAACGCACCTCATTTCTCACCTCCTTGTGCTCGGGTTCGCCATTCCAGCTACTTTACTAGCAATCACCCTTCTTGGAGAATCAGCACCTTTAACCTCCTGTTCTGTACAGGTTGCAATTTGTCCTGAGGATGAACGGGAAGAGGAGCAACCAATGAGAGACTAGATCTAGGTGTTGGGACAGGCACAGGTCACTCTATTTTCCCATCAGGAAGAAGAATTAACCACAGGCTCAGCCTGCCGCCCGGAACCAGAATAGGGCCTGAGGCAATCCCGCGCTTTTGTGGCCAGCTACCAAAAAAGCGAGTTGAAAAATGGAGCTCAGGGGCACTGCAATTCACAAACCTGCAGAGTTATAAATGATAACTCTCGTCCACAAATATATTGAGGGAAAGCAACGAAGAGGATTTGAAAGCAAGGCAGTATTGCAGGAAACAGATTTCAGGAGGTAGATTCGAATCGCCTTTAAAGCTCAAGAAAAGGGGCAAAACGTCGACAATGACGCCCTTTGCCAAAAAGGGCGTATGCGTTTTTTCCTGAATATATTTAGGAAAAAACGCATACGCCCTTTTTGGCCAACCAAGCAACCTGGAAAGGCAAATCAGCGCTACAAAGAAGTCTCGCTTCCCATCGGTCAAAAGGGCCATGCTGAAAAAAGTGTCAAAACCACAAATGCAGGACAGGCCATGGAGAAATGGCAGCCTTGCTACGCTGATGGGCGGGATGTAAATTGCCAACAGCCACTCTGGAGAAGTGTACGGTGTGTCCTGAAACATCGAAAAACCACAGCTTAGGGAGCATAGGGCACGTCCACTCATGGGCGTATAAATTGGGAAAACTAAAAATCAGCAAGACACAGGCACCCCAAAGTTTAGGGCTGCTCTGTTGACAAGAACCTCCACTTCATGACACCTTAAATATCCCAGGAAAGAGAAAAATGGATAAAGAAGTTGTGGTCCCAATGTACAATGCAATATCACTCAGACATGAAATCAATGTCATAAGGCTAGTAGAAGCAAGATGAGTGGACTTAGGTACGACGATTCTAAGTGAAATAAGTCACACAGAAAAAGACACTTATCATAAGCTATCACTTATAGAGGGAATGTAAAAACCGCTACACTTGAACTGAATTACGAAACAGAACAGAGTCACACGTTTAGAAAACACACTATGGCTGCTTAACGGGAAAGGTGAGGTGGGGTGATGCATAAAACAAGGGTTTCAAATTAGCTCTGATACCGTTCCATACACCCAATATGTTATAGACAAGACCTACTCCTTGCTAAGTGAACTGGACTCAACACCCCCTATTCACTGCACAAGAATATATCTGACAAGTGAGAATCTTATAACTTATGTATTGATATCTCTCTGGAAGTGAGTCAAGTGGGTGTAAAGCCGCATAAACACAGCCGTGAAAAGCAGCTAAACACCATTATAAAAATAAATTAGTTTTAAAAACCCATGAAACAAAGACAGTGTAAGAGAGAGAAATTCTTACAAAATTCATTCAGGGGCTGTGCCGCAACCTGGATTGACCATATCTAGACCCACAGCTGGATGAGACATAACGGTGGACACTCTTGGGGCTGAGAGGTTTGGTGAGGTTGGGTGAGCAAACGCAGACCCTTTAAAGTAATACTGCGTGGTACCCATCCCATGGGTCCCAAATCTCCAGGTTCAAGGGCATCTTCCTTCATCGAAAACTTGCATGAGGAACCCAGAAGATGGTACACCGTGTGATTTTGAAAGGTTTCTAAAACGTACCTCATTTCTCATCTCCTTGTGCTCGGGTTCGCCATTCCAGCTACTTCACTAGCAATCTCCCTACTTGGAGAATCAGCACCTTTAACCTCCTGTTCCGTACAGGTTGCAATTTGTCCTGAGGATGAACGGGAAGAGGGGCAGCCAAAGAGAGACTAGATCTAGGTGTTGGGACAGGCACAGGTCACTCTATTTTCTCATCAGGAAGAAGAAATAACCACAGGCTCAGCCTGCCACCCGGAACCAGAATACGGCCTGAGGCAATCCCGCGCTTCTGCGGCCAGCTCCCAAAAAAGCCAGTTGAAAAATGGAGCACATGGGCACTGCAATTCACAACCCTGCAGAGTTATAAATGATAACCCTCGTCCAAAAATATATTGAGGGAAGGCAACGAAGAGGATTTGAAAGCAAGGCAGAATTGCAGGAAACAGGTTTCAGGAGGTAGATTCGAATCGCCTTTAAAGCACATGAAAAGCGGCAAAACGTGGACAATGATGCCCTTGGCCAAAAAGGGCGTATGCGTTTTTTCCTGAATATATTCAGGAAAAAACGCATACGCCCTTTTTGGCCAACCAAGCAACCTGGAAAGGCAAATCAGCGCTACAAAGAAGTCTCGCTTCCGATCCGTCAAAAGGGCCCTGCTGAAAAAAGTGTCAAAACCACAAATGCAGGACAGGCCAAGGAGAAATGGGAGCCTTGCCACGCTGATGGGCGGTATGTAAATTGCCAACAGCCACTCTGGAGAAGTGTACGGTGTGTCCTGAAACATCGAAAAAACACAGCTTAGGGAGCATAGGGCACTTCCACTCATGGGCGTAGAAACTGGGAAAACTAAAAATCAGCAAGACACAGGCACCCCAAAGTTTAGGGCTGCTCTGTTGACAAGAACCTCCACTTCATGACACCTTAAATATCCCAGGAAAGAGAAAAATGGATAAAGAAGTTGTGGTCCTTATGTACAATGGAATATCACTCAGACATGAAATCAATGTCATAAGGCAAGTAGCAGCATGATGAGTGGATTTAGGTACGACGACTCTAAGTGAAATAAGTCACACAGAAAAAGACACTTATCGTAAACTATCACTTATAGAGGGAATATAAAAACCGCTACACTTGAACTGAATTACAAAAGAGAACAGAGTCACACGTTTAGAAAACACACTATGGCTGCTTAACGGGAAAGGTGAGGTGGGGTGATGCATAAAACAAGGGTTTCAAATTAGCACAGATACCGTTCCATACACACAATATGTAATAGACAAGACCCACTCCTTGCTCAGTGAACTGGACTCAACACCCCCTATTCACCGCACAAGTATATATCTGACTAGTAAGAATCTGAAAACCTAAGTATTCATATTTCTCTGGAAGTGTGTCAAGTGGGTGTAAAGCCGCATAAACACAGCCGTGAAAAGCAGCTAAACCCCATTATAAAAATAAATTACTTGTAAAAACCCGTAAAACAAAGACAGTGAAAGGGAGAGAAGTTCTTACACAATTCGTTCATAGGCTGTGATGCAAACTGGATTCACCAATTCTAGACCAACAGGTGGATGAGACCTAAGGGTGGACACTCTTGGGGCTGACAGGTTTGGTGAGGTTGGGTGAGCAAACGCAGACCCTTTAAAGTAATACTGCGTGGTACCAATCCCATGGGTCCCAAATCTCCAGGTTCAAGGGCATCTTCCTGCATCGAAAACATGCATGAGAAACCCAGAAGATGGTACACCGTGTGATCGGGAAAGGTTTCTAAAACGCACCTCATTTCTCACCTCCTTGTGCTCGGGTTCGCCATTCCAGCTACTTTACTAGCAATCACCCTTCTTGGAGAATCAGCACCTTTAACCTCCTGTTCTGTACAGGTTGCAATTTGTCCTGAGGATGAACGGGAAGAGGAGCAACCAATGAGAGACTAGATCTAGGTGTTGGGACAGGCACAGGTCACTCTATTTTCCCATCAGGAAGAAGAATTAACCACAGGCTCAGCCTGCCGCCCGGAACCAGAATAGGGCCTGAGGCAATCCCGCGCTTTTGCGGCCAGCTACCAAAAAAGCGAGTTGAAAAATGGAGCTCAGGGGCACTGCAATTCACAAACCTGCAGAGTTATAAATGATAACTCTCGTCCACAAATATATTGAGGGAAAGCAACGAAGAGGATTTGAAAGCAAGGCAGTATTGCAGGAAACAGATTTCAGGAGGTAGATTCGAATCGCCTTTAAAGCTCAAGAAAAGGGGCAAAACGTCGACAATGATGCCCTTTGCCAAAAAGGGCGTATGCGTTTTTTCCTGAATATATTTAGGAAAAAACGCATACGCCCTTTTTGGCCAACCAAGCAACCGGGAAAGGCAAATCAGCGCTACAAAGAAGTCTCGCTTCCCATCGGTCAAAAGGGCCATGCTGAAAAAAGTGTCAAAACCACAAATGCAGGACAGGCCATGGAGAAATAGGAGCCTTGCTACGCTGATGGGCGGGATGTAAATTGCCAACAGCCACTCTGGAGAAGTGTACGGTGTGTCCTGAAACATCGAAAAAACACAGCTTAGGTAGCATAGGACACTTCCACTCATGGGCGTATAAATTGGGAAAACTAAAAATCAGCAAGACAAAGGCACCCCAAAGTTTAGGGCTGCTCAGTTGACAAGAACCTCCACTTCATGACACCTTAAATATCCCAGGAAAGAGAAAAATGGATAAAGAAGTTGTGGTCCTTATGTACAATGGAATATCACTCAGCCATGAAATCAATGTCATAAGGCTAGTAGCAGCATGATGATTGCATTTAGGTACGACGACTCTAAGTGAAATAAGTCACACAGAAAAAGACACATATCAAAAGCTATCACTTATAGAGGGAATGTAAAAACCGCTACACTTGAACTGAATTACATATCAGAACAGAGTCACCCATTTTGAAAACACACTATGGCTGCTTAACGGGAAAGGTGAGGTGGGGTGATGCATAAAACAAGGGTTTCAAATTAGCTCTGATACCGTACCATACACCCAATATGTAATAGACAAGACCAACTCCTTGCTCAGTGAACTGGACTCAACACCCTGTATTCACCGCACAAGAATATATCAGACTAGTGAGAATCATAAAACCTATGTATTGATATCTCTCTGGAAGTGAGTCAAGTGGGTGTAAATCCGCATAAACACAGCCGTGAAAAGCAGCTAAACCCCATTATAAAAATAAATTAGTTTTAAAAACGCATGAAACAAAGACAGTGAAAGAGAGAGAAATTCTTACAAAATTCATTCAGGGGCTGTGACACAACCTGGATTGACCATATCTAGACCCACAGCTGGATGAGACATAAGGGTGGACATTCTTGGGGCTGAGAGGTTTGGTGAGGTTGGGTGAGCCAACGCAGACCCTTTAAGGTAATACTGCGTGGTACCCATCACATGGGTCCCAAATCTCCAGGTTCAAGGGCATCTTCCTACATCGAAAACTTGAATGAGGAACCCAGAAGATGGTACACCGTGTGATTTTGAAAGGTTTCTAAAACGCACCTCATTTCTCATCTCCTTGTGCTCGGGTTTGCCATTCCAGCTACTTCATTAGCAATCTCCCTACTTGGAGAATCAGCACCTTTAACCTCCTGTTCCGTACAGGTTGCAATTTGTCCTGAGGATGAACGGGAAGAGGGGCAGCCAAAGAGAGACTAGATCTAGGTGTTGGGACAGGCACAGGTCACTCTATTTTCTCATCAGGAAGAAGAAATAACCACAGGCTCAGCCTGCCACCCGGAACCAGAACAGGGCCTGAGGCAATCCCGCGCTTCTGCGGCCAGCTCCCAAAAAAGCCAGTTGAAAAATGGAGCACATGGGCACTGCAATTCACAACCCTGCAGAGTTATAAATGATAACTCTCGTACACAAATACATTGAGGGAAGGCAACGAAGAGGATTTGAAAGCAAGGCAGAATTGCAGGAAACAGGTTTCAGGAGGTAGATTCGAATCGCCTTTAAAGCACATGAAAAGCGGCAAAACGTCGACAATGATGCCCTTGGCCAAAAAGGGCGTATGCGTTTTTTCCTGAATATATTCAGGAAAAAACGCATACGCCCTTTTTGGCCAACCAAGCAAACTGGAAAGGCAAATCAGCGCTACAAAGAAGTCTCGCTTCCCATCGGTCAAAAGGGTCATGCTGCAAAAAGTGTCAAAACCACAAATGCAGGACAGGCCATGGAGAAATGGCAGCCTGGCTACGCTGATGGGCGGGATGTAAATTGCCAACAGCCACTCTGGAGAAGTGCACGGTGTGTCCTGAAACATCTAAAACACACAGCTTAGGGAGCATAGGGCACGTCCACTCATGGGCGTACAAATTGGGAAAACTAAAAATCAGCAAGACACAGGCACCCCAAAGTTTAGGGCTGCTCTGTTGACAAGAACCTCCACTTCATGACACCTTAAATATCCCAGGAAAGAGAAAAATGGATAAAGAAGTTGTGGTCCTTATGTACAATGGAATATCACTCAGACATGAAATCAATGTCATAAGGCTAGTAGCAGCATGATGAGTGGATTTAGGTACGACGACTCTAAGTGAAATAAGTCACACAGAAAAAGACACTTATCGTAAGCTATCACTTATAGAGGGAATGTAAAAACCGCTACAATTGAACTGAATTACAAAAGAGAACAGAGTCAAACGTTTAGAAAACACACTATGGCTGCTTAACGGGAAAGGTGAGGTGGGGTGATGAATAAAACAAGGGTTTCAAATTAGCACAGATACCGTTCCATACACACAATATGTAATAGACAAGACCTACTCCTTGCTCAGTGAACTGGACTCAACACCCCCTATTCACCGCACAAGTATATATCTGACTAGTAAGAATCTTAAAACCTATGTATTCATATTTCTCTGGAAGTGTGTCAAGTTGGTGTAAAGCCGCATAAACACAGCCGTGAAAAGCAGCGAAACCCCATTATAAAAATAAATTACTTGTAAAAACCCGTAAAACAAAGACAGTGAAAGAGAGAGAAGTTCTTACACAATTCGTTCATAGGCTGTGATGCAAACTGGATTGACCAATTCTAGACCAACAGGTGGATGAGACCTAAGGGTAGACACTCTTGGGGCTGACAGGTTTGGTGAGGTTGGGTGAGCAAACGCAGACCCTTTAAAGTAATACTGCGTGGTACCAATCCCATGGGTCCCAAATCTCCAGGTTCAAGGGCATCTTCCTGCATCGAAAACATGCATGAGAAACCCAGAAGATGGTACACCGTGTGATCGGGAAAGGTTTCTAAAACACACCTCATTTCTCACCTCCTTGTGCTCGGGTTCGCCATTCCAGCTACTTTACTAGCAATCACCCTTCTTGGAGAATCAGCACCTTTAACCTCCTGTTCTGTACAGGTTGCAATTTGTCCTGAGGATGAACGGGAAGAGGAGCAACCAATGAGAGACTAGATCTAGGTGTTGGGACAGGCACAGGTCACTCTATTTTCCCATCAGGAAGAAGAATTAACCACAGGCTCAGCCTGCCGCCCGGAACCAGAATAGGGCCTGAGGCAATCCCGCGCTTCTGCGGCCAGCTACCAAAAAAGCGAGTTGAAAAATGGAGCTCAGGGGCACTGCAATTCACAAACCTGCAGAGTTATAAATGATAACTCTCGTCCACAAATATATTGAGGGAAAGCAACGAAGAGGATTTGAAAGCAAGGCAGTATTGCAGGAAACAGATTTCAGGAGGTAGATTCGAATCGCCTTTAAAGCTCAAGAAAAGGGGCAAAACGTCGACAATGATGCCCTTTGCCAAAAAGGGCGTATGCGTTTTTTCCTGAATATATTTAGGAAAAAACGCATACGCCCTTTTTGGCCAACCAAGCAACCTGGAAATGCAAATCAGCGCTACAAAGAAGTCTCGCTTCCCATCGGTCAAATGGGCCATGCTGAAAAAAGTGTCAAAACCACAAATGCAGGACAGGCCATGGAGAAATGGAAGCCTTGCTACGCTGATGGGCGGGATGTAAATTGCCAACAGCCACTCTGGAGAAGTGTACGGTGTGTCCTGAAACATCGAAAAACCACAGCTTAGGGAGCATAGGGCACGTCCACTCATGGGCGTATAAATTGGGAAAACTAAAAATCAGCAAGACACAGGCACCCCAAAGTTTAGGGCTGCTCTGTTGACAAGAACCTCCACTTCATGACACCTTAAATATCCCAGGAAAGAGAAAAATGGATAAAGAAGTTGTGGTCCCAATGTACAATGCAATATCACTCAGACATGAAATCAATGTCATAAGGCTAGTAGAAGCAAGATGAGTGGACTTAGGTACGACGATTCTAAGTGAAATAAGTCACACAGAAAAAGACACTTATCATAAGCTATCACTTATAGAGGGAATGTAAAAACCGCTACACTTGAACTGAATTACGAAACAGAACAGAGTCACACGTTTAGAAAACACACTATGGCTGCTTAACGGGAAAGGTGAGGTGGGGTGATGCATAAAACAAGGGTTTCAAATTAGCTCTGATACCGTTCCATACACCCAATATGTTATAGACAAGACCTACTCCTTGCTAAGTGAACTGGACTCAACACCCCCTATTCACTGCACAAGAATATATCTGACAAGTGAGAATCTTATAACTTATGTATTGATATCTCTCTGGAAGTGAGTCAAGTGGGTGTAAAGCCGCATAAACACAGCCGTGAAAAGCAGCTAAACACCATTATAAAAATAAATTAGTTTTAAAAACCCATGAAACAAAGACAGTGTAAGAGAGAGAAATTCTTACAAAATTCATTCAGGGGCTGTGCCGCAACCTGGATTGACCATATCTAGACCCACAGCTGGATGAGACATAACGGTGGACACTCTTGGGGCTGAGAGGTTTGGTGAGGTTGGGTGAGCAAACGCAGACCCTTTAAAGTAATACTGCGTGGTACCCATCCCATGGGTCCCAAATCTCCAGGTTCAAGGGCATCTTCCTTCATCGAAAACTTGCATGAGGAACCCAGAAGATGGTACACCGTGTGATTTTGAAAGGTTTCTAAAACGTACCTCATTTCTCATCTCCTTGTGCTCGGGTTCGCCATTCCAGCTACTTCACTAGCAATCTCCCTACTTGGAGAATCAGCACCTTTAACCTCCTGTTCCGTACAGGTTGCAATTTGTCCTGAGGATGAACGGGAAGAGGGGCAGCCAAAGAGAGACTAGATCTAGGTGTTGGGACAGGCACAGGTCACTCTATTTTCTCATCAGGAAGAAGAAATAACCACAGGCTCAGCCTGCCACCCGGAACCAGAATACGGCCTGAGGCAATCCCGCGCTTCTGCGGCCAGCTCCCAAAAAAGCCAGTTGAAAAATGGAGCACATGGGCACTGCAATTCACAACCCTGCAGAGTTATAAATGATAACCCTCGTCCAAAAATATATTGAGGGAAGGCAACGAAGAGGATTTGAAAGCAAGGCAGAATTGCAGGAAACAGGTTTCAGGAGGTAGATTCGAATCGCCTTTAAAGCACATGAAAAGCGGCAAAACGTGGACAATGATGCCCTTGGCCAAAAAGGGCGTATGCGTTTTTTCCTGAATATATTCAGGAAAAAACGCATACGCCCTTTTTGGCCAACCAAGCAACCTGGAAAGGCAAATCAGCGCTACAAAGAAGTCTCGCTTCCGATCCGTCAAAAGGGCCCTGCTGAAAAAAGTGTCAAAACCACAAATGCAGGACAGGCCAAGGAGAAATGGGAGCCTTGCCACGCTGATGGGCGGTATGTAAATTGCCAACAGCCACTCTGGAGAAGTGTACGGTGTGTCCTGAAACATCGAAAAAACACAGCTTAGGGAGCATAGGGCACTTCCACTCATGGGCGTAGAAACTGGGAAAACTAAAAATCAGCAAGACACAGGCACCCCAAAGTTTAGGGCTGCTCTGTTGACAAGAACCTCCACTTCATGACACCTTAAATATCCCAGGAAAGAGAAAAATGGATAAAGAAGTTGTGGTCCTTATGTACAATGGAATATCACTCAGACATGAAATCAATGTCATAAGGCAAGTAGCAGCATGATGAGTGGATTTAGGTACGACGACTCTAAGTGAAATAAGTCACACAGAAAAAGACACTTATCGTAAACTATCACTTATAGAGGGAATATAAAAACCGCTACACTTGAACTGAATTACAAAAGAGAACAGAGTCACACGTTTAGAAAACACACTATGGCTGCTTAACGGGAAAGGTGAGGTGGGGTGATGCATAAAACAAGGGTTTCAAATTAGCACAGATACCGTTCCATACACACAATATGTAATAGACAAGACCCACTCCTTGCTCAGTGAACTGGACTCAACACCCCCTATTCACCGCACAAGTATATATCTGACTAGTAAGAATCTGAAAACCTAAGTATTCATATTTCTCTGGAAGTGTGTCAAGTGGGTGTAAAGCCGCATAAACACAGCCGTGAAAAGCAGCTAAACCCCATTATAAAAATAAATTACTTGTAAAAACCCGTAAAACAAAGACAGTGAAAGGGAGAGAAGTTCTTACACAATTCGTTCATAGGCTGTGATGCAAACTGGATTCACCAATTCTAGACCAACAGGTGGATGAGACCTAAGGGTGGACACTCTTGGGGCTGACAGGTTTGGTGAGGTTGGGTGAGCAAACGCAGACCCTTTAAAGTAATACTGCGTGGTACCAATCCCATGGGTCCCAAATCTCCAGGTTCAAGGGCATCTTCCTGCATCGAAAACATGCATGAGAAACCCAGAAGATGGTACACCGTGTGATCGGGAAAGGTTTCTAAAACGCACCTCATTTCTCACCTCCTTGTGCTCGGGTTCGCCATTCCAGCTACTTTACTAGCAATCACCCTTCTTGGAGAATCAGCACCTTTAACCTCCTGTTCTGTACAGGTTGCAATTTGTCCTGAGGATGAACGGGAAGAGGAGCAACCAATGAGAGACTAGATCTAGGTGTTGGGACAGGCACAGGTCACTCTATTTTCCCATCAGGAAGAAGAATTAACCACAGGCTCAGCCTGCCGCCCGGAACCAGAATAGGGCCTGAGGCAATCCCGCGCTTTTGCGGCCAGCTACCAAAAAAGCGAGTTGAAAAATGGAGCTCAGGGGCACTGCAATTCACAAACCTGCAGAGTTATAAATGATAACTCTCGTCCACAAATATATTGAGGGAAAGCAACGAAGAGGATTTGAAAGCAAGGCAGTATTGCAGGAAACAGATTTCAGGAGGTAGATTCGAATCGCCTTTAAAGCTCAAGAAAAGGGGCAAAACGTCGACAATGATGCCCTTTGCCAAAAAGGGCGTATGCGTTTTTTCCTGAATATATTTAGGAAAAAACGCATACGCCCTTTTTGGCCAACCAAGCAACCGGGAAAGGCAAATCAGCGCTACAAAGAAGTCTCGCTTCCCATCGGTCAAAAGGGCCATGCTGAAAAAAGTGTCAAAACCACAAATGCAGGACAGGCCATGGAGAAATAGGAGCCTTGCTACGCTGATGGGCGGGATGTAAATTGCCAACAGCCACTCTGGAGAAGTGTACGGTGTGTCCTGAAACATCGAAAAAACACAGCTTAGGTAGCATAGGACACTTCCACTCATGGGCGTATAAATTGGGAAAACTAAAAATCAGCAAGACAAAGGCACCCCAAAGTTTAGGGCTGCTCAGTTGACAAGAACCTCCACTTCATGACACCTTAAATATCCCAGGAAAGAGAAAAATGGATAAAGAAGTTGTGGTCCTTATGTACAATGGAATATCACTCAGCCATGAAATCAATGTCATAAGGCTAGTAGCAGCATGATGATTGCATTTAGGTACGACGACTCTAAGTGAAATAAGTCACACAGAAAAAGACACATATCAAAAGCTATCACTTATAGAGGGAATGTAAAAACCGCTACACTTGAACTGAATTACATATCAGAACAGAGTCACCCATTTTGAAAACACACTATGGCTGCTTAACGGGAAAGGTGAGGTGGGGTGATGCATAAAACAAGGGTTTCAAATTAGCTCTGATACCGTACCATACACCCAATATGTAATAGACAAGACCAACTCCTTGCTCAGTGAACTGGACTCAACACCCTGTATTCACCGCACAAGAATATATCAGACTAGTGAGAATCATAAAACCTATGTATTGATATCTCTCTGGAAGTGAGTCAAGTGGGTGTAAATCCGCATAAACACAGCCGTGAAAAGCAGCTAAACCCCATTATAAAAATAAATTAGTTTTAAAAACGCATGAAACAAAGACAGTGAAAGAGAGAGAAATTCTTACAAAATTCATTCAGGGGCTGTGACACAACCTGGATTGACCATATCTAGACCCACAGCTGGATGAGACATAAGGGTGGACATTCTTGGGGCTGAGAGGTTTGGTGAGGTTGGGTGAGCCAACGCAGACCCTTTAAGGTAATACTGCGTGGTACCCATCACATGGGTCCCAAATCTCCAGGTTCAAGGGCATCTTCCTACATCGAAAACTTGAATGAGGAACCCAGAAGATGGTACACCGTGTGATTTTGAAAGGTTTCTAAAACGCACCTCATTTCTCATCTCCTTGTGCTCGGGTTTGCCATTCCAGCTACTTCATTAGCAATCTCCCTACTTGGAGAATCAGCACCTTTAACCTCCTGTTCCGTACAGGTTGCAATTTGTCCTGAGGATGAACGGGAAGAGGGGCAGCCAAAGAGAGACTAGATCTAGGTGTTGGGACAGGCACAGGTCACTCTATTTTCTCATCAGGAAGAAGAAATAACCACAGGCTCAGCCTGCCACCCGGAACCAGAACAGGGCCTGAGGCAATCCCGCGCTTCTGCGGCCAGCTCCCAAAAAAGCCAGTTGAAAAATGGAGCACATGGGCACTGCAATTCACAACCCTGCAGAGTTATAAATGATAACTCTCGTACACAAATACATTGAGGGAAGGCAACGAAGAGGATTTGAAAGCAAGGCAGAATTGCAGGAAACAGGTTTCAGGAGGTAGATTCGAATCGCCTTTAAAGCACATGAAAAGCGGCAAAACGTCGACAATGATGCCCTTGGCCAAAAAGGGCGTATGCGTTTTTTCCTGAATATATTCAGGAAAAAACGCATACGCCCTTTTTGGCCAACCAAGCAAACTGGAAAGGCAAATCAGCGCTACAAAGAAGTCTCGCTTCCCATCGGTCAAAAGGGTCATGCTGCAAAAAGTGTCAAAACCACAAATGCAGGACAGGCCATGGAGAAATGGCAGCCTGGCTACGCTGATGGGCGGGATGTAAATTGCCAACAGCCACTCTGGAGAAGTGCACGGTGTGTCCTGAAACATCTAAAACACACAGCTTAGGGAGCATAGGGCACGTCCACTCATGGGCGTACAAATTGGGAAAACTAAAAATCAGCAAGACACAGGCACCCCAAAGTTTAGGGCTGCTCTGTTGACAAGAACCTCCACTTCATGACACCTTAAATATCCCAGGAAAGAGAAAAATGGATAAAGAAGTTGTGGTCCTTATGTACAATGGAATATCACTCAGACATGAAATCAATGTCATAAGGCTAGTAGCAGCATGATGAGTGGATTTAGGTACGACGACTCTAAGTGAAATAAGTCACACAGAAAAAGACACTTATCGTAAGCTATCACTTATAGAGGGAATGTAAAAACCGCTACAATTGAACTGAATTACAAAAGAGAACAGAGTCAAACGTTTAGAAAACACACTATGGCTGCTTAACGGGAAAGGTGAGGTGGGGTGATGAATAAAACAAGGGTTTCAAATTAGCACAGATACCGTTCCATACACACAATATGTAATAGACAAGACCTACTCCTTGCTCAGTGAACTGGACTCAACACCCCCTATTCACCGCACAAGTATATATCTGACTAGTAAGAATCTTAAAACCTATGTATTCATATTTCTCTGGAAGTGTGTCAAGTTGGTGTAAAGCCGCATAAACACAGCCGTGAAAAGCAGCGAAACCCCATTATAAAAATAAATTACTTGTAAAAACCCGTAAAACAAAGACAGTGAAAGAGAGAGAAGTTCTTACACAATTCGTTCATAGGCTGTGATGCAAACTGGATTGACCAATTCTAGACCAACAGGTGGATGAGACCTAAGGGTAGACACTCTTGGGGCTGACAGGTTTGGTGAGGTTGGGTGAGCAAACGCAGACCCTTTAAAGTAATACTGCGTGGTACCAATCCCATGGGTCCCAAATCTCCAGGTTCAAGGGCATCTTCCTGCATCGAAAACATGCATGAGAAACCCAGAAGATGGTACACCGTGTGATCGGGAAAGGTTTCTAAAACACACCTCATTTCTCACCTCCTTGTGCTCGGGTTCGCCATTCCAGCTACTTTACTAGCAATCACCCTTCTTGGAGAATCAGCACCTTTAACCTCCTGTTCTGTACAGGTTGCAATTTGTCCTGAGGATGAACGGGAAGAGGAGCAACCAATGAGAGACTAGATCTAGGTGTTGGGACAGGCACAGGTCACTCTATTTTCCCATCAGGAAGAAGAATTAACCACAGGCTCAGCCTGCCGCCCGGAACCAGAATAGGGCCTGAGGCAATCCCGCGCTTCTGCGGCCAGCTACCAAAAAAGCGAGTTGAAAAATGGAGCTCAGGGGCACTGCAATTCACAAACCTGCAGAGTTATAAATGATAACTCTCGTCCACAAATATATTGAGGGAAAGCAACGAAGAGGATTTGAAAGCAAGGCAGTATTGCAGGAAACAGATTTCAGGAGGTAGATTCGAATCGCCTTTAAAGCTCAAGAAAAGGGGCAAAACGTCGACAATGATGCCCTTTGCCAAAAAGGGCGTATGCGTTTTTTCCTGAATATATTTAGGAAAAAACGCATACGCCCTTTTTGGCCAACCAAGCAACCTGGAAATGCAAATCAGCGCTACAAAGAAGTCTCGCTTCCCATCGGTCAAATGGGCCATGCTGAAAAAAGTGTCAAAACCACAAATGCAGGACAGGCCATGGAGAAATGGAAGCCTTGCTACGCTGATGGGCGGGATGTAAATTGCCAACAGCCACTCTGGAGAAGTGTACGGTGTGTCCTGAAACATCGAAAAAACACAGCTTAGGTAGCATAGGACACTTCCACTCATGGGCGTATAAATTGGGAAAACTAAAAATCAGCAAGACACAGGCACCCCAAAGTTTAGGGCTGTTCTGTTGACAAGAACCTCCACTTCATGACACCTTAAATATCCCAGGAAAGAGAAAAATGGATAAAGAAGTTGTGGTTCTTATGTACAATGGAATATCACTCTGCCATGAAATCAATGTCATAAGGCCAGTAGACGCAAGATGGGTGGACTTAGGTACGACGATTCTAAGGGAAATAAGTCACACAGAAAAAGACACTTATCAAAAGCTATCACTTATAGAGGGAATGTAAAAACCGCTACACTTGAATTGAATTACAAATCAGAACAGAGTCACATATTTAAAACACACTATGGCTCCTTAACGGGAAAGGTGACGTGGGGTGATGCATAAAACAAGGGTTTCAAATTAGCTCAGATACCGTTCCATACACCCAATATGTAATAGAAAAGACCTACTCCTTGCTCAGTGAACTGGACTCAACACCCCCTATTCACCGCACAAGAATATATCTGACTAGTGAGAATCTTAAAACTTATGTATTGATATCTCTCTGGAAGTGAGTCAAGTGGGTGTAAAGCCGCATAAACACAGCTGTGAAAAGCAGCTAAACCCCATTATAAAAATAAATTAGTTTTAAAAACCCATGAAACAAAGACAGTGAAAGACAGAGAAATTCTTACAAAATTCATTCAGGGGCTGTGACGCAACCTGGATTGACCATATCTAGACCCACAGCTGGATGAGACATAAGGGTGGACACTCTTGGGGCTGAGAGGTTTGGTGAGGTTGGGTAAGCAAACGCAGACACTTTAAAGTAATACTGCGTGGTACCCATCCCATGGGTCCCAAATCTCCAGGTTCAAGGGCATCTTCCTACATCGAAAACATGCATGAGAAACCCAGAAGATGGTACACTGTGTGATTGGGAAAGTTTCTAAAACGCACCTCATTTCTCAACTCCGTGTGCTCGGGTTCGCCATTCCAGCTACTTTACTAGCAATCTCCCTACTTGGAGAATCAGCACCTTTAACCTCCTGTTCCATACAGGTTGCAATTTGTCCTAAGGATGAATGGGAAGAGGGGCAACCAATGAGAGACTAGATCTAGGTGTTGGGACAGGCACAGGTCACTCTATTTTCCCATCAGGAAGAAGAATTAACCACAGGCTCAGCCTACCGCCGGTAACCAGAATAGGGCCTGAGGCAATCCCGCGCTTCTGCGGCCAGCTCCCAAAAAAGCCAGTTGAAAAATGGAGCACATGGGCACTGCAATTCACAAACCTGCAGAGTTATAAATGATAACTCTCGTCCACAAATATATTGAGGGAAGGCAACGAAGAGGATTTGAAAGCAAGGCAGAATTGCAGGAAACTGGTTTCAGGAGGTAGATTCGAATCGCTTTAAAGCACATGAAAAGCGGCAAAACGTCGACAATGATGCCCTTGGCCAAACAGGGCGTATGCGTTTTTTCCTGAATATATTCAGGAAAAAACGCATACGCCCTGTTTGGCCAACCAAGCAACCTGGAAAGTCTAATCAGCGCTACAAAGAAGTCTCGCTTCCCATTGGTCAAAAGGGCCATGCTGAAAAAAGTGTCAAAACCACAGAAGCAGGACAGGCCATGGAGAAATGGGAGCCTTGCTACACTGATGGGCGGGATGTAAATTGCCAGCAACCACTCTGGAGAAGTGTACGGTGTGGCGTGAAACATCAAAAAAACACAGCTTAGGGAACATAGGGCACTTCCACTCATGGGCGTATAAATTGGGAAAATTAAAAATCAGCAAGACACAGGCACCCCAAAGTTTAGGGCTGCTCTGTTGACAAGAACCTCCACTTCATGACACCTTATATATCCCAGGAAAGAGAAAAATGGATAAAGAAGTTGTGGTCCTTATGTACAATGGAATATCACTCAGCCATGAAATCAATGTCATAAGGCTACTAGCAGCATGATGAGTGGATTTAGGTACGATGACTCTAAGTGAAATAAGTCACACAGAAAAAGACACTTATCATAATCTATCACGTATAGAGGGAATGTAAAAACTGCTACACTTGAACTGAATTACAAAAGAGAACAGAGTCACACGTTTAGAAAACACACTATGGCTGCTTAACAGGAAAGATGAGGTGGTGTGATGCATAAAACAAGGGTTTCAAATTAGATCAGATACCATTCCATACACACAATATGTAATAGACAAGACCTACTCCTTGCTCAGTGAACTGGACTCAACACCCCCTATTCACCGCACAAGTATATATCTGACTAGTAAGAATCCTAAAACCTATGTATTCATATTTCTCTGGAAGTGTGTCAAGTGGGTGTAAAGCCGCATAAACACAGCCGTGAAAAGCAGCTAAACCCCATTATAAAAATAAATTACTTGTAAAAACCCGTAAAACAAAGACAGTGAAAGAGAGAGAAGTTCTTACACAATTTGTTCATAGGCTGTGATGCAAACTGGATTGACCAATTCTAGACCAACAGGTGGATGAGACCTAAGGGTAGACACTCTTGGGGCTGACAGGTTTGGTGAGGTTGGGTGAGCAAACGCAGACCATTTAAAGTAATACTGCGTGGTACCAATCCCATGGGTCCCAAATCTCCAGGTTCAAGGGCATCTTCCTGCATCGAAAACATGCATGAGAAACCCAGAAGATGGTACACCGTGTGATCGGGAAAGGTTTCTAAAACGCACCTCATTTCTCACCTCCTTGTGCTCGGGTTCGCCATTCCAGCTACTTTACTAGCAATCACCCTTCTTGGAGAATCAGCACCTTTAACCACCTGTTCTGTACAGGTTGCAATTTGTCCTGAGGATGAACGGGAAGAGGAGCAACCAATGAGAGACTAGATCTAGGTGTTGGGACAGGCACAGGTCACTCTATTTTCCCATCAGGAAGAAGAATTAACCACAGGCTCAGCCTGCCGCCCGGAACCAGAATAGGGCCTGAGGCAATCCCGCGCTTTTGCGGCCAGCTACCAAAAAAGCGAGTTGAAAAATGGAGCTCAGGGGCACTGCAATTCACAAAGCCGCTGAGTTATAAATGATAACTCTCGTCCACAAATATATTGAGGGAAGGCAACGAAGAGGATTTGAAAGCAAGGCAGAACTGCAAAACACAGATTACAGGAGGTAGATTCGAATCGCCTTTCAAGCACATGAAAAGCGGCAAAACGTGGAAAATGATGCACTTGGCCAAAAAGGGCGTATGCGTTTTTTCCTGAATATATTCAGGAAAAAACGCATACGCCCTTTTTGGCCAACCAAGCAACCTGGAAAGGCAAATCAGCGCTACAAAGTAGTCTCGCTTCCCATGGGTCAAAAGGGCCATGCTGAAAAAAGTGTCAAAACCACAAATGCAGGACAGGCCATGGAGAAATGGGAGCCTTGGCACGCTGATGGGCGGGATGTAAATTGCCAACAGCCACTCTGGAGTAGTGTACGGTGTGGCCTGAAACATCGAAAAAACGAAGTTTATGGAGCATAGGGCACTTCCACTCATGGGCGTATAAATTGGGAAAACTAAAAATCAGCAAGACTCAGGCACCCCAAAGTTTAGGGCTGCTCTGTTGACAAGAACCTTCACTTCACGAAACCTTAAATATCCCAGGAAGGAGAAAAATGGATAAAGAAATTGTGGTCCTTATGTACAATGGAATATCACTCAGCCATGAAATCAATGTCATAAGGCTAGTAGCAGCATGATGAGTGGATTTAGGTACGACGACTCTAAGTGAAATAAGTCACACAGAAAAAGACACTTATCAAAAGCTATCACTTATAAAGGGAATGTAAAAACCGCTACAATTGAACTGAATTACAAATCACAACAGAGTCACACATTTAGAAAACACACTATGGCTGCTTAACGGGAAAGGTGACGTGGGGTGATGCATAAAACAAGGGTTTCAAATTAGCTCAGATACCGTTCCATACACCCAATATGTAATAGACAAGACCTCCTCCTTGCTCAGTGAACTGGACTCAACACCCCCTATTCACCACACAAGAATATATCTGACTAGTGAGAATCTTAAAACTTATGTATTGATATCTCTCTGGAAGTGAGTCAAGTGGGTGTAAAGCCGCATAAACACAGCCGTGAAAAGCAGCTAAACCCCATTATAAAAAAAAATTAGTTTTAAAAACCCATGAAACAAAGACAGTGAAAGCGAGAGAAATTCTTACAAAATTCATTCAGGGGCTTTGACGCAACCTGGATTGACCATATCTAGACCCACAGCTGGATGAGACATAAGGGTGGACACTCTTGGGGCTGAGAGGTTTGGTGTGGTTGGGTGAGCAAACGCAGACCCTTTAAAGTAATACTGCGCGGTACCCATCCCATTTGTCCCCAATCTCCAGGTTCAAGGGCATCTTCCTACATCGAAAACATGCATGAGAAACCCAGAAGATGGTACACCGTGTGATTGGGAAAGATTCTAAAACGCACCTCATTTGTCATCTCCTTGTGCTCGGGTTCGCCATTCCAGCTACTTTACTAGCAATCTCCCTACTTGGAGAATCAACACCTTTAACCTCCTGTTGCATACAGGTTGCAATTTGTCCTAAGGATGAATGGGAAGAGGGGCAACCAATGAGAGACTAGATCTAGGTGTTGGGACAGGCACAGGTCACTCTATTTTCCCATCAGGAAGAAGAATTAACCACAGGCTCAGCCTACCGCCCGGAACCAGAATAGGGCCTGAGGCAATCCCGCGCTTCTGCGGCCAGCTCCCAAAAAAGCCAGTTGAAAAATGGAGCACATGTGCACTGCAATTCACAACCCTGCAGAGTTATAAATGATAACTCTCGTCCACAAATATATTGAGGGAAGGCAACGAAGAGGATTTGAAAGCAAGGCAGAGTTGCAGGAAACAGGTTTCAGGAGGTAGATTCGAATCGCCTTTAAAGCACATGAAAAGCGGAAAAACGTCGACAATGATGCCCTTGGCCAAAAAGGGCGTATGCGTTTTTTCCTGAATATATTCAGGAAAAAACGCATACGCCCTTTTTGGCCAACCAAGCAACCTGGAAAGGCAAATCAGCGCTACAAAGAAGTCTCGCTTCCCATCGGTCCAAAGGGCCATGCTGAAAAAAGTGTCAAAACCACAAATGCAGGACAGGCCATGGAGAAATAGGAGCCTTGCTACGCTGATGGGCGGGATGTAAATTGCCAACAGCCACTCTGGAGAAGTGTACGGTGTGTCCTGAAACATCGAAAAAACACAGCTTAGGGAGCATAGGGCACTTCCACTCATGGGCGTATAAATTGGGAAAACTAAAAATCAGCAAGACAAAGGCACCCCAAAGTTTAGGGCTGCTCAGTTGACAAGAACCTCCACTTCATGACACCTAAAATATCCCAGGAAAGAGAAAAATGGATAAAGAAGTTGTGGTCCTTATGTACAATGGAATATCACTCAGCCATGAAATCAATGTCATAAGGCTAGTAGCAGCATGATGATTGGATTTAGGTACGACGACTCTAAGTGAAATAAGTCACACAGAAAAAGACACATATCAAAAGCTATCACTTATAGAGGGAATGTAAAAACCGCTACACTTGAACTGAATTACAAATCAGAACAGAGTCACCCATTTTGAAAACACACTATGGCTGCTTAACGGGAAAGGTGAGGTGGGGTGATGCATAAAACAAGGGTTTCAAATTAGCTCTGATACCGTACCATACACCCAATATGTAATAGACAAGACCTACTCCTTGCTCAGTGAACTGGACTCAACACCCTGTATTCACCGCACAAGAATATATCAGACTAGTGAGAATCATAAAACCTATGTATTGATATCTCTCTGGAAGTGAGTCAAGTGGGTGTAAATCCGCATAAACACAGCCGTGAAAAGCAGCTAAACCCCATTATAAAAATAAATTAGTTTTAAAAACGCATGAAACAAAGACAGTGAAAGAGAGAGAAATTCTTACAAAATTCATTCAGGGGCTGTGACGCAACCTGGATTGACCATATCTAGACCCACAGCTGGATGAGACATAAGGGTGGACATTCTTGGGGCTGAGAGGTTTGGTGAGGTTGGGTGAGCCAACGCAGACCCTATAAGGTAATACTGCGTGGTACCCATCCCATGGGTCCCAAATCTCCAGGTTCAAGGGAATCTTCCTACATCGAAAACTTGAATGAGGAACCCAGAAGATGGTACACCGTGTGATTTTGAAAGGTTTCTAAAACGCACCTCATTTCTCATCTCCTTGTGCTCGGGTTTGCCATTCCAGCTACTTCATTAGCAATCTCCCTACTTGGAGAATCAGCACCTTTAACCTCCTGTTCCGTACAGGTTGCAATTTGTCCTGAGGATGAACGGGAAGAGGGGCAGCCAATGAGAGACTAGATCTAGGTGTTGGGACAGGCACAGGTCACTCTATTTTCTCATCAGGAAGAAGAAATAACCACAGGCTCAGCCTGCCACCCGGAACCAGAATAGGGCCTGAGGCAATCCCGCGCTTTTGCGGCCAGCTCCCAAAAAAGCCAGTTGAAAAATGGAGCACATGTGCACTGCAATTCACAACCCTGCAGAGTTATAAATGATAACTCTCGTACACAAATATATTGAGGGAAGGCAACGAAGAGGATTTGAAAGCAAGGCAGAATTGCAGGAAACAGGTTTCAGGAGGTAGATTCGAATCGCCTTTAAAGCACATGAAAAGCGGCAAAACGTCGACAATGACGCCCTTGGCCAAAAAGGGCGTATGCGTTTTTTCCTGAATATATTCAGGAAAAAACGCATACGCCCTTTTTGGCCAACCAAGCAACCTGGAAAGGCAAATCAGCGCTACAAAGAAGTCTCGCTTCCCATCGGTCAAAAGGGTCATGCTGCAAAAAGTGTCAAAACCACAAATGCAGGACACGCCATGGAGAAATGGCAGCCTTGCTACGCTGATGGGCGGGATGTAAATTGCCAACAGCCACTCTGGAGAAGTGTACGGTGTGTCCTGAAACATCGAAAAACCACAGCTTAGGGAGCATAGGGCACGTCCACTCATGGGCGTAGAAATTGGGAAAACTAAAAATCAGCAAGACACAGGCACCCCAAAGTTTAGGGCTGCTCAGTTGACAAGAACCTCCACTTCATGACACCTAAAATATCCCAGGAAAGAGAAAAATGGATAAAGAAGTTGTGGTCCTTATGTACAATGGAATATCACTCAGCCATGAAATCAATGTCATAAGGCTAGTAGCAGCATGATGATTGGATTTAGGTACGACGACTCTAAGTGAAATAAGTCACACAGAAAAAGACACATATCAAAAGCTATCACTTATAGAGGGAATGTAAAAACCGCTACACTTGAACTGAATTACAAATCAGAACAGAGTCACCCATTTTGAAAACACACTATGGCTGCTTAACGGGAAAGGTGAGGTGGGGTGATGCATAAAACAAGGGTTTCAAATTAGCTCTGATACCGTACCATACACCCAATATGTAATAGACAAGACCTACTCCTTGCTCAGTGAACTGGACTCAACACCCTGTATTCACCGCACAAGAATATATCAGACTAGTGAGAATCATAAAACCTATGTATTGATATCTCTCTGGAAGTGAGTCAAGTGGGTGTAAATCCGCATAAACACAGCCGTGAAAAGCAGCTAAACCCCATTATAAAAATAAATTAGTTTTAAAAACGCATGAAACAAAGACAGTGAAAGAGAGAGAAATTCTTACAAAATTCATTCAGGGGCTGTGACGCAACCTGGATTGACCATATCTAGACCCACAGCTGGATGAGACATAAGGGTGGACATTCTTGGGGCTGAGAGGTTTGGTGAGGTTGGGTGAGCCAACGCAGACCCTATAAGGTAATACTGCGTGGTACCCATCCCATGGGTCCCAAATCTCCAGGTTCAAGGGAATCTTCCTACATCGAAAACTTGAATGAGGAACCCAGAAGATGGTACACCGTGTGATTTTGAAAGGTTTCTAAAACGCACCTCATTTCTCATCTCCTTGTGCTCGGGTTTGCCATTCCAGCTACTTCATTAGCAATCTCCCTACTTGGAGAATCAGCACCTTTAACCTCCTGTTCCGTACAGGTTGCAATTTGTCCTGAGGATGAACGGGAAGAGGGGCAGCCAATGAGAGACTAGATCTAGGTGTTGGGACAGGCACAGGTCACTCTATTTTCTCATCAGGAAGAAGAAATAACCACAGGCTCAGCCTGCCACCCGGAACCAGAATAGGGCCTGAGGCAATCCCGCGCTTTTGCGGCCAGCTCCCAAAAAAGCCAGTTGAAAAATGGAGCACATGTGCACTGCAATTCACAACCCTGCAGAGTTATAAATGATAACTCTCGTACACAAATATATTGAGGGAAGGCAACGAAGAGGATTTGAAAGCAAGGCAGAATTGCAGGAAACAGGTTTCAGGAGGTAGATTCGAATCGCCTTTAAAGCACATGAAAAGCGGCAAAACGTCGACAATGATGCCCTTGGCCAAAAAGGGCGTATGCGTTTTTTCCTGAATATATTCAGGAAAAAACGCATACGCCCTTTTTGGCCAACCAAGCAACCTGGAAAGGCAAATCAGCGCTACAAAGAAGTCTCGCTTCCCATCGGTCAAAAGGGTCATGCTGCAAAAAGTGTCAAAACCACAAATGCAGGACACGCCATGGAGAAATGGCAGCCTTGCTACGCTGATGGGCGGGATGTAAATTGCCAACAGCCACTCTGGAGAAGTGTACGGTGTGTCCTGAAACATCGAAAAACCACAGCTTAGGGAGCATAGGGCACGTCCACTCATGGGCGTAGAAATTGGGAAAACTAAAAATCAGCAAGACACAGGCACCCCAAAGTTTAGGGCTGCTCAGTTGACAAGAACCTCCACTTCATGACACCTAAAATATCCCAGGAAAGAGAAAAATGGATAAAGAAGTTGTGGTCCTTATGTACAATGGAATATCACTCAGCCATGAAATCAATGTCATAAGGCTAGTAGCAGCATGATGATTGGATTTAGGTACGACGACTCTAAGTGAAATAAGTCACACAGAAAAAGACACATATCAAAAGCTATCACTTATAGAGGGAATGTAAAAACCGCTACACTTGAACTGAATTACAAATCAGAACAGAGTCACCCATTTTGAAAACACACTATGGCTGCTTAACGGGAAAGGTGAGGTGGGGTGATGCATAAAACAAGGGTTTCAAATTAGCTCTGATACCGTACCATACACCCAATATGTAATAGACAAGACCTACTCCTTGCTCAGTGAACTGGACTCAACACCCTGTATTCACCGCACAAGAATATATCAGACTAGTGAGAATCATAAAACCTATGTATTGATATCTCTCTGGAAGTGAGTCAAGTGGGTGTAAATCCGCATAAACACAGCCGTGAAAAGCAGCTAAACCCCATTATAAAAATAAATTAGTTTTAAAAACGCATGAAACAAAGACAGTGAAAGAGAGAGAAATTCTTACAAAATTCATTCAGGGGCTGTGACGCAACCTGGATTGACCATATCTAGACCCACAGCTGGATGAGACATAAGGGTGGACATTCTTGGGGCTGAGAGGTTTGGTGAGGTTGGGTGAGCCAACGCAGACCCTATAAGGTAATACTGCGTGGTACCCATCCCATGGGTCCCAAATCTCCAGGTTCAAGGGAATCTTCCTACATCGAAAACTTGAATGAGGAACCCAGAAGATGGTACACCGTGTGATTTTGAAAGGTTTCTAAAACGCACCTCATTTCTCATCTCCTTGTGCTCGGGTTTGCCATTCCAGCTACTTCATTAGCAATCTCCCTACTTGGAGAATCAGCACCTTTAACCTCCTGTTCCGTACAGGTTGCAATTTGTCCTGAGGATGAACGGGAAGAGGGGCAGCCAATGAGAGACTAGATCTAGGTGTTGGGACAGGCACAGGTCACTCTATTTTCTCATCAGGAAGAAGAAATAACCACAGGCTCAGCCTGCCACCCGGAACCAGAATACGGCCTGAGGCAATCCCGCGCTTCTGCGGCCAGCTCCCAAAAAAGCCAGTTGAAAAATGGAGCACATGGGCACTGCAATTCACAACCCTGCAGAGTTATAAATGATAACCCTCGTCCAAAAATATATTGAGGGAAGGCAACGAAGAGGATTTGAAAGCAAGGCAGAATTGCAGGAAACAGGTTTCAGGAGGTAGATTCGAATCGCCTTTAAAGCACATGAAAAGCGGCAAAACGTCGACAATGATGCCCTTGGCCAAAAAGGGCGTATGCGTTTTTTCCTGAATATATTCAGGAAAAAACGCATACGCCCTTTTTGGCCAACCAAGCAACCTGGAAAGGCAAATCAGCGCTACAAAGAAGTCTCGCTTCCCATCGGTCAAAAGGGTCATGCTGCAAAAAGTGTCAAAACCACAAATGCAGGACAGGCCATGGAGAAATGGCAGCCTTGCTACGCTGATGGGCGGGATGTAAATTGCCAACAGCCACTCTGGAGAAGTGTACGGTGTGTCCTGAAACATCGAAAAACCACAGCTTAGGGAGCATAGGGCACGTCCACTCATGGGCGTAGAAATTGGGAAAACTAAAAATCAGCAAGACACAGGCACCCCAAAGTTTAGGGCTGCTCTGTTGACAAGAACCTCCACTTCATGACACCTTAAATATCCCAGGAAAGAGAAAAATGGATAAAGAAGTTGTGGTCCCAATGTACAATGCAATATCACTCAGACATGAAATCAATGTCATAAGGCTAGTAGAAGCAAGATGAGTGGACTTAGGTACGACGATTCTAAGTGAAATAAGTCACACAGAAAAAGACACTTATCATAAGCTATCACTTATAGAGGGAATGTAAAAACCGCTACACTTGAACTGAATTACAAAACAGAACAGAGTCACACGTTTAGAAAACACACTATGGCTGCTTAACGGGAAAGGTGAGGTGGGGTGATGCATAAAACAAGGGTTTCAAATTAGCTCTGATACCGTTCCATACACCCAATATGTTATAGACAAGACCTACTCCTTGCTAAGTGAACTGGACTCAACACCCCCTATTCACTGCACAAGAATATATCTGACTAGTGAGAATCTTATAACTTATGTATTGATATCTCTCTGGAAGTGAGTCAAGTGGGTGTAAAGCCGCATAAACACAGCCGTGAAAAGCAGCTAAACACCATTATAAAAATAAATTAGTTTTAAAAACCCATGAAACAAAGACAGTGTAAGAGAGAGAAATTCTTACAAAATTCATTCAGGGGCTGTGCCGCAACCTGGATTGACCATATCTAGACCCACAGCTGGATGAGACATAACGGTGGACACTCTTGGGGCTGAGAGGTTTGGTGAGGTTGGGTGAGCAAACGCAGACCCTTTAAAGTAATACTGCGTGGTACCCATCCCATGGGTCCCAAATCTCCAGGTTCAAGGGCATCTTCCTTCATCGAAAACTTGCATGAGGAACCCAGAAGATGGTACACCGTGTGATTTTGAAAGGTTTCTAAAACGTACCTCATTTCTCATCTCCTTGTGCTCGGGTTCGCCATTCCAGCTACTTCACTAGCAATCTCCCTACTTGGAGAATCAGCACCTTTAACCTCCTGTTCCGTACAGGTTGCAATTTGTCCTGAGGATGAACGGGAAGAGGGGCAGCCAAAGAGAGACTAGATCTAGGTGTTGGGACAGGCACAGGTCACTCTATTTTCTCATCAGGAAGAAGAAATAACCACAGGCTCAGCCTGCCACCCGGAACCAGAATACGGCCTGAGGCAATCCCGCGCTTCTGCGGCCAGCTCCCAAAAAAGCCAGTTGAAAAATGGAGCACATGGGCACTGCAATTCACAACCCTGCAGAGTTATAAATGATAACCCTCGTCCAAAAATATATTGAGGGAAGGCAACGAAGAGGATTTGAAAGCAAGGCAGAATTGCAGGAAACAGGTTTCAGGAGGTAGATTCGAATCGCCTTTAAAGCACATGAAAAGCGGCAAAACGTGGACAATGATGCCCTTGGCCAAAAAGGGCGTATGCGTTTTTTCCTGAATATATTCAGGAAAAAACGCATACGCCCTTTTTGGCCAACCAAGCAACCTGGAAAGGCAAATCAGCGCTACAAAGAAGTCTCGCTTCCGATCCGTCAAAAGGGCCCTGCTGAAAAAAGTGTCAAAACCACAAATGCAGGATAGGCCAAGGAGAAATGGGAGCCTTGCCACGCTGATGGGCGGTATGTAAATTGCCAACAGCCACTCTGGAGAAGTGTACGGTGTGTCCTGAAACATCGAAAAAACACAGCTTAGGGAGCATAGGGCACTTCCACTCATGGGCGTAGAAACTGGGAAAACTAAAAATCAGCAAGACACAGGCACCCCAAAGTTTAGGGCTGCTCTGTTGACAAGAACCTCCACTTCATGACACCTTAAATATCCCAGGAAAGAGAAAAATGGATAAAGAAGTTGTGGTCCTTATGTACAATGGAATATCACTCAGACATGAAATCAATGTCATAAGGCAAGTAGCAGCATGATGAGTGGATTTAGGTACGACGACTCTAAGTGAAATAAGTCACACAGAAAAAGACACTTATCGTAAACTATCACTTATAGAGGGAATGTAAAAACCGCTACACTTGAACTGAATTACAAAAGAGAACAGAGTCACACGTTTAGAAAACACACTATGGCTGCTTAACGGGAAAGGTGAGGTGGGGTGATGCATAAAACAAGGGTTTCAAATTAGCACAGATACCGTTCCATACACACAATATGTAATAGACAAGACCTACTCCTTGCTCAGTGAACTGGACTCAACACCCCCTATTCACCGCACAAGTATATATCTGACTAGTAAGAATCTTAAAACCTATGTATTCATATTTCTCTGGAAGTGTGTCAAGTGGGTGTAAAGCCGCATAAACACAGCCGTGAAAAGCAGCTAAACCCCATTATAAAAATAAATTACTTGTAAAAACCCGTAAAACAAAGACAGTGAAAGAGAGAGAAGTTCTTACACAATTCGTTCATAGGCTGTGATGCAAACTGGATTCACCAATTCTAGACCAACAGGTGGATGAGACCTAAGGGTGGACACTCTTGGGGCTGACAGGTTTGGTGAGGTTGGGTGAGCAAACGTAGACCCTTTAAAGTAATACTGCGTGGTACCAATCCCATGGGTCCCAAATCTCCAGGTTCAAGGGCATCTTCCTGCATCGAAAACATGCATGAGAAACCCAGAAGATGGTACACCGTGTGATCGGGAAAGGTTTCTAAAACGCACCTCATTTCTCACCTCCTTGTGCTCGGGTTCGCCATTCCAGCTACTTTACTAGCAATCACCCTTCTTGGAGAATCAGCACCTTTAACCTCCTGTTCTGTACAGGTTGCAATTTGTCCTGAGGATGAACGGGAAGAGGAGCAACCAATGAGAGACTAGATCTAGGTGTTGGGACAGGCACAGGTCACTCTATTTTCCCATCAGGAAGAAGAATTAACCACAGGCTCAGCCTGCCGCCCGGAACCAGAATAGGGCCTGAGGCAATCCCGCGCTTTTGCGGCCAGCTCCCAAAAAAGCGAGTTGAAAAATGGAGCTCAGGGGCACTGCAATTCACAAACCTGCAGAGTTATAAATGATAACTCTCGTCCACAAATATATTGAGGGAAAGCAACGAAGAGGATTTGAAAGCAAGGCAGTATTGCAGGAAACAGATTTCAGGAGGTAGATTCGAATCGCCTTTAAAGCTCAAGAAAAGGGGCAAAACGTCGACAATGACGCCCTTTGCCAAAAAGGGCGTATGCGTTTTTTCCTGAATATATTTAGGAAAAAACGCATACGCCCTTTTTGGCCAACCAAGCAACCTGGAAAGGCAAATCAGCGCTACAAAGAAGTCTCGCTTCCCATCGGTCAAAAGGGCCATGCTGAAAAAAGTGTCAAAACCACAAATGCAGGACAGGCCATGGAGAAATGGCAGCATTGCTACGCTGATGGGCGGGATGTAAATTGCCAACAGCCACTCTGGAGAAGTGTACGGTGTGTCCTGAAACATCGAAAAACCACAGCTTAGGGAGCATAGGGCACGTCCACTCATGGGCGTAGAAATTGGGAAAACTAAAAATCAGCAAGACACAGGCACCCCAAAGTTTAGGGCTGCTCTGTTGACAAGAACCTCCACTTCATGACACCTTAAATATCCCAGGAAAGAGAAAAATGGATAAAGAAGTTGTGGTCCCAATGTACAATGCAATATCACTCAGACATGAAATCAATGTCATAAGGCTAGTAGAAGCAAGATGAGTGGACTTAGGTACGACGATTCTAAGTGAAATAAGTCACACAGAAAAAGACACTTATCATAAGCTATCACTTATAGAGGGAATGTAAAAACCGCTACACTTGAACTGAATTACAAAACAGAACAGAGTCACACGTTTAGAAAACACACTATGGCTGCTTAACGGGAAAGGTGAGGTGGGGTGATGCATAAAACAAGGGTTTCAAATTAGCTCTGATACCGTTCCATACACCCAATATGTTATAGACAAGACCTACTCCTTGCTAAGTGAACTGGACTCAACACCCCCTATTCACTGCACAAGAATATATCTGACTAGTGAGAATCTTATAACTTATGTATTGATATCTCTCTGGAAGTGAGTCAAGTGGGTGTAAAGCCGCATAAACACAGCCGTGAAAAGCAGCTAAACACCATTATAAAAATAAATTAGTTTTAAAAACCCATGAAACAAAGACAGTGTAAGAGAGAGAAATTCTTACAAAATTCATTCAGGGGCTGTGCCGCAACCTGGATTGACCATATCTAGACCCACAGCTGGATGAGACATAACGGTGGACACTCTTGGGGCTGAGAGTTTTGGTGAGGTTGGGTGAGCAAACGCAGACCCTTTAAAGTAATACTGCGTGGTACCCATCCCATGGGTCCCAAATCTCCAGGTTCAAGGGCATCTTCCTTCATCGAAAACTTGCATGAGGAACCCAGAAGATGGTACACCGTGTGATTTTGAAAGGTTTCTAAAACGTACCTCATTTCTCATCTCCTTGTGCTCGGGTTCGCCATTCCAGCTACTTCACTAGCAATCTCCCTACTTGGAGAATCAGCACCTTTAACCTCCTGTTCCGTACAGGTTGCAATTTGTCCTGAGGATGAACGGGAAGAGGGGCAGCCAAAGAGAGACTAGATCTAGGTGTTGGGACAGGCACAGGTCACTCTATTTTCTCATCAGGAAGAAGAAATAACCACAGGCTCAGCCTGCCACCCGGAACCAGAATACGGCCTGAGGCAATCCCGCGCTTCTGCGGCCAGCTCCCAAAAAAGCCAGTTGAAAAATGGAGCACATGGGCACTGCAATTCACAACCCTGCAGAGTTATAAATGATAACCCTCGTCCAAAAATATATTGAGGGAAGGCAACGAAGAGGATTTGAAAGCAAGGCAGAATTGCAGGAAACAGGTTTCAGGAGGTAGATTCGAATCGCCTTTAAAGCACATGAAAAGCGGCAAAACGTGGACAATGATGCCCTTGGCCAAAAAGGGCGTATGCGTTTTTTCCTGAATATATTCAGGAAAAAACGCATACGCCCTTTTTGGCCAACCAAGCAACCTGGAAAGGCAAATCAGCGCTACAAAGAAGTCTCGCTTCCGATCCGTCAAAAGGGCCCTGCTGAAAAAAGTGTCAAAACCACAAATGCAGGACAGGCCAAGGAGAAATGGGAGCCTTGCCACGCTGATGGGCGGTATGTAAATTGCCAACAGCCACTCTGGAGAAGTGTACGGTGTGTCCTGAAACATCGAAAAAACACAGCTTAGGGAGCATAGGGCACTTCCACTCATGGGCGTAGAAACTGGGAAAACTAAAAATCAGCAAGACACAGGCACCCCAAAGTTTAGGGCTGCTCTGTTGACAAGAACCTCCACTTCATGACACCTTAAATATCCCAGGAAAGAGAAAAATGGATAAAGAAGTTGTGGTCCTTATGTACAATGGAATATCACTCAGACATGAAATCAATGTCATAAGGCAAGTAGCAGCATGATGAGTGGATTTAGGTACGACGACTCTAAGTGAAATAAGTCACACAGAAAAAGACACTTATCGTAAACTATCACTTATAGAGGGAATGTAAAAACCGCTACACTTGAACTGAATTACAAAAGAGAACAGAGTCACACGTTTAGAAAACACACTATGGCTGCTTAACGGGAAAGGTGAGGTGGGGTGATGCATAAAACAAGGGTTTCAAATTAGCACAGATACCGTTCCATACACACAATATGTAATAGACAAGACCTACTCCTTGCTCAGTGAACTGGACTCAACACCCCCTATTCACCGCACAAGTATATATCTGACTAGTAAGAATCTTAAAACCTAAGTATTCATATTTCTCTGGAAGTGTGTCAAGTGGGTGTAAAGCCGCATAAACACAGCCGTGAAAAGCAGCTAAACCCCATTATAAAAATAAATTACTTGTAAAAACCCGTAAAACAAAGACAGTGAAAGAGAGAGAAGTTCTTACACAATTCGTTCATAGGCTGTGATGCAAACTGGATTCACCAATTCTAGACCAACAGGTGGATGAGACCTAAGGGTGGACACTCTTGGGGCTGACAGGTTTGGTGAGGTTGGGTGAGCAAACGCAGACCCTTTAAAGTAATACTGCGTGGTACCAATCCCATGGGTCCCAAATCTCCAGGTTCAAGGGCATCTTCCTGCATCGAAAACATGCATGAGAAACCCAGAAGATGGTACACCGTGTGATCGGGAAAGGTTTCTAAAACGCACCTAATTTCTCACCTCCTTGTGCTCGGGTTCGCCATTCCAGCTACTTTACTAGCAATCACCCTTCTTGGAGAATCAGCACCTTTAACCTCCTGTTCTGTACAGGTTGCAATTTGTCCTGAGGATGAACGGGAAGAGGAGCAACCAATGAGAGACTAGATCTAGGTGTTGGGACAGGCACAGGTCACTCTATTTTCCCATCAGGAAGAAGAATTAACCACAGGCTCAGCCTGCTGCCCGGAACCAGAATAGGGCCTGAGGCAATCCCGCGCTTTTGCGGCCAGCTACCAAAAAAGCGAGTTGAAAAATGGAGCTCAGGGGCACTGCAATTCACAAACCTGCAGAGTTATAAATGATAACTCTCGTCCACAAATATATTGAGGGAAAGCAACGAAGAGGATTTGAAAGCAAGGCAGTATTGCAGGAAACAGATTTCAGGAGGTAGATTCGAATCGCCTTTAAAGCTCAAGAAAAGGGGCAAAACGTCGACAATGACGCCCTTTGCCAAAAAGGGCGTATGCGTTTTTTCCTGAATATATTTAGGAAAAAACGCATACGCCCTTTTTGGCCAACCAAGCAACCTGGAAAGGCAAATCAGCGCTACAAAGAAGTCTCGCTTCCCATCGGTCAAAAGGGCCATGCTGAAAAAAGTGTCAAAACCACAAATGCAGGACAGGCCATGGAGAAATAGGAGCCTTGCTACGCTGATGGGCGGGATGTAAATTGCCAACAGCCACTCTGGAGAAGTGTACGGTGTGTCCTGAAACATCGAAAAAACACAGCTTAGGTAGCATAGGACACTTCCACTCATGGGCGTAGAAATTGGGAAAACTAAAAATCAGCAAGACACAGGCACCCCAAAGTTTAGGGCTGCTCTGTTGACAAGAACCTCCACTTCATGACACCTTAAATATCCCAGGAAAGAGAAAAATGGATAAAGAAGTTGTGGTTCTTATGTACAATGGAATATCACTCTGCCATGAAATCAATGTCATAAGGCCAGTAGACGCAAGATGGGTGGACTTAGGTACGACGATTCTAAGGGAAATAAGTCACACAGAAAAAGACACTTATCAAAAGCTATCACTTATAGAGGGAATGTAAAAACCGCTACACTTGAATTGAATTACAAATCAGAACAGAGTCACATATTTAAAACACACTATGGCTCCTTAACGGGAAAGGTGACGTGGGGTGATGCATAAAACAAGGGTTTCAAATTAGCTCAGATACCGTTCCATACACCCAATATGTAATAGAAAAGACCTACTCCTTGCTCAGTGAACTGGACTCAACACCCCCTATTCACCGCACAAGAATATATCTGACTAGTGAGAATCTTAAAACTTATGTATTGCTATCTCTCTGGAAGTGAGTCAAGTGGGTGTAAAGCCGCATAAGCACAGCTGTGAAAAGCAGCTAAACCCCATTATAAAAATAAATTAGTTTTAATAACCCATGAAACAAAGACAGTGAAAGACAGAGAAATTCTTACAAAATTCATTCAGGGGCTGTGACGCAACCTGGATTGACCATATCTAGACCCACAGCTGGATGAGACATAAGGGTGGACACTCTTGGGGCTGAGAGGTTTGGTGAGGTTGGGTAAGCAAACGCAGACACTTTAAAGTAATACTGCGTGGTACCCATCCCATGGGTCCCAAATCTCCAGGTTCAAGGGCATCTTCCTACATCGAAAACATGCATGAGAAACCCAGAAGATGGTACACTGTGTGATTGGGAAAGTTTCTAAAACGCACCTCATTTCTCAACTCCGTGTGCTCGGGTTCGCCATTCCAGCTACTTTACTAGCAATCTCCCTACTTGGAGAATCAGCACCTTTAACCTCCTGTTCCATACAGGTTGCAATTTGTCCTAAGGATGAATGGGAAGAGGGGCAACCAATGAGAGACTAGATCTAGGTGTTGGGACAGGCACAGGTCACTCTATTTTCCCATCAGGAAGAAGAATTAACCACAGGCTCAGCCTACCGCCGGTAACCAGAATAGGGCCTGAGGCAATCCCGCGCTTCTGCGGCCAGCTCCCAAAAAAGCCAGTTGAAAAATGGAGCACATGGGCACTGCAATTCACAAACCTGCAGAGTTATAAATGATAACTCTCGTCCACAAATATATTGAGGGAAGGCAACGAAGAGGATTTGAAAGCAAGGCAGAATTGCAGGAAACTGGTTTCAGGAGGTAGATTCGAATCGCTTTAAAGCACATGAAAAGCGGCAAAACGTCGACAATGATGCCCTTGGCCAAACAGGGCGTATGCGTTTTTTCCTGAATATATTCAGGAAAAAACGCATACGCCCTGTTTGGCCAACCAAGCAACCTGGAAAGTCAAATCAGCGCTACAAAGAAGTCTCGCTTCCCATTGGTCAAAAGGGCCATGCTGAAAAAAGTGTCAAAACCACAGAAGCAGGACAGGCCATGGAGAAATGGGAGCCTTGCTACACTGATGGGTGGGATGTAAATTGCCAGCAACCACTCTGGAGAAGTGTACGGTGTGGCGTGAAACATCAAAAAAACACAGCTTAGGGAACATAGGGCACTTCCACTCATGGGCGTATAAATTGGGAAAATTAAAAATCAGCAAGACACAGGCACCCCAAAGTTTAGGGCTGCTCTGTTGACAAGAACCTCCACTTCATGACACCTTATATATCCCAGGAAAGAGAAAAATGGATAAAGAAGTTGTGGTCCTTATGTACAATGGAATATCACTCAGCCATGAAATCAATGTCATAAGGCTAGTAGCAGCATGATGAGTGGATTTAGGTACGATGACTCTAAGTGAAATAAGTCACACAGAAAAAGACAGTTATCATAATCTATCACGTATAGAGGGAATGTAAAAACTGCTACACTTGAACTGAATTACAAAAGAGAACAGAGTCACACGTTTAGAAAACACACTATGGCTACTTAACAGGAAAGATGAGGTGGTGTGATGCATAAAACAAGGGTTTCAAATTAGATCAGATACCGTTCCATACACCCAATATGTAATAGACAAGACCTACTCCTTGCTCAGTGAACTGGACTCAACACCCCCTATTCACCGCACAAGTATATATCTGACTAGTGAGAATCTTAAAACCTATGTATTGATATCTCTCTGGAAGTGTGTCAAGTGGGTGTAAAGCCGCATAAACACAACCGTGAAAAGCAGCTAAACCCCATTATAAAAATAAATTACTTGTAGAAACCCGTAAAACAAAGACAGTGAAAGAGAGAGAAATTCTTACACAATTAGTTCAGGGGACGTGATGCAACCTGGATTGAAAATATCCAGACCCACAGTTGGATGAGACCTAAGGGTGGACACTCTTGGGGCTGATAGGTTTGGTGAGGTTGGGTGAGCAAACACAGACCCTTTAAGGTAATACTGCGTGGTACCCATTCCATGGGTCCCAAATCTCCAGTTTTAAGGGCATCTTCCTGCATTGAAAACATGCATGAGAAACCCAGAAGATGGTACACCATGTGATCGGGAAAGGTTTCTAAAACGCACCTCATTTCTCATCTCCTTGTGCTCGGGTTCGCCATTCCAGCTACTTTACTAGCAATCTCCCTACTTGGAGAATCAACACCTTTAACCTCCTGTTCTGTAAAGGTTGCAATTTGTCCTGAGGATGAACGGGAAGAGGGGCAACTAATGAGAGACTAGATGTAGGTGTTGGGACAGGCACAGGTCACTCTATTTTCCCATCAGGAAGAAGAATTAAGCACAGGCTCAGCCTGCCGCTGGGAACCAGAATAGTGCCTGAGGCAATCCCGCGCTTCTGCGGCCAGCTCCGAAAAAAGCCAGTTGAAAAATGGAGCACATGGGCACTGCAATTCACAAACCCGCTGAGTTATAAATGATAACTCTCGTCCACAAATATATTGAGGGAAGGCAACGAAGAGGATTTGAAAGCAAGGCAGAACTGCAAAACACAGATTACAGGAGGTAGATTCGAATCGCCTTTCAAGCACATGAAAAGCGGCAAAACGTGGAAAATGATGCACTTGGCCAAAAAGGGCGTATGCGTTTTTTCCTGAATATATTCAGGAAAAAACGCATACGCCCTTTTTGGCCAACCAAGCAACCTGGAAAGGCAAATCAGCGCTACAAAGTAGTCTCGCTTCCCATGGGTCAAAAGGGCCATGCTGAAAAAAGTGTCAAAACCACAAATGCAGGACAGGCCATGGAGAAATGGGAGCCTTGGCACGCTGATGGGCGGGATGTAAATTGCCAACAGCCACTCTGGAGAAGTGTACGGTGTGGCCTGAAACATCGAAAAAACAAAGTTTATGGAGCATAGGGGACTTCCACTCATGGGCGTATAAATTGGGAAAATTAAAAATCAGCAAGACTCAGGCACCCCAAAGTTTAGGGCTGCTCTGTTGACAAGAACCTTCACTTCACGAAACCTTAAATATCCCAGGAAGGAGAAAAATGGATAAAGAAATTGTGGTCCTTATGTACAATGGAATATCACTCAGCCATGAAATCAATGTCATAAGGGTAGTAGCAGCATGATGAGTGGATTTAGGTACGACGACTCTAAGTGAAATAAGTCACACAGAAAAAGACACTTATCAAAAGCTATCACTTATAAATGGAATGTAAAAACCGCTACAATTGAACTGAATTACAAATCACAACAGAGTCACACATTTAGAAAACACACTATGGCTGCTTAACGGGAAAGGTGACGTGGGGTGATGCATAAAACAAGGGTTTCAAATTAGCTCAGATACCGTTCCATACACCCAATATGTAATAGACAAGACCTACTCCTTGCTCAGTGAACTGGACTCAACACCCCCTATTCACCACACAAGAATATATCTGACTAGTGAGAATCTTAAAACTTATGTATTGATATCTCTCTGGAAGTGAGTCAAGTGGGTGTAAATCCGCATAAACACAGCCGTGAAAAGCAGCTAAACCCCATTATAAAAATAAATTAGTTTTAAAAACGCATGAAACAAAGACAGTGAAAGAGAGAGAAATTCTTACAAAATTCATTCAGGGGCTGTGACGCAACCTGGATTGACCATATCTAGACCCACAGCTGGATGAGACATAAGGGTGGACATTCTTGGGGCTGAGAGGTTTGGTGAGGTTGGGTGAGCCAACGCAGACCCTATAAGGTAATACTGCGTGGTACCCATCCCATGGGTCCCAAATCTCCAGGTTCAAGGGAATCTTCCTACATCGAAAACTTGAATGAGGAACCCAGAAGATGGTACACCGTGTGATTTTGAAAGGTTTCTAAAACGCACCTCATTTCTCATCTCCTTGTGCTCGGGTTTGCCATTCCAGCTACTTCATTAGCAATCTCCCTACTTGGAGAATCAGCACCTTTAACCTCCTGTTCCGTACAGGTTGCAATTTGTCCTGAGGATGAACGGGAAGAGGGGCAGCCAATGAGAGACTAGATCTAGGTGTTGGGACAGGCACAGGTCACTCTATTTTCTCATCAGGAAGAAGAAATAACCACAGGCTCAGCCTGCCACCCGGAACCAGAATACGGCCTGAGGCAATCCCGCGCTTCTGCGGCCAGCTCCCAAAAAAGCCAGTTGAAAAATGGAGCACATGGGCACTGCAATTCACAACCCTGCAGAGTTATAAATGATAACCCTCGTCCAAAAATATATTGAGGGAAGGCAACGAAGAGGATTTGAAAGCAAGGCAGAATTGCAGGAAACAGGTTTCAGGAGGTAGATTCGAATCGCCTTTAAAGCACATGAAAAGCGGCAAAACGTCGACAATGATGCCCTTGGCCAAAAAGGGCGTATGCGTTTTTTCCTGAATATATTCAGGAAAAAACGCATACGCCCTTTTTGGCCAACCAAGCAACCTGGAAAGGCAAATCAGCGCTACAAAGAAGTCTCGCTTCCCATCGGTCAAAAGGGTCATGCTGCAAAAAGTGTCAAAACCACAAATGCAGGACAGGCCATGGAGAAATGGCAGCCTTGCTACGCTGATGGGCGGGATGTAAATTGCCAACAGCCACTCTGGAGAAGTGTACGGTGTGTCCTGAAACATCGAAAAACCACAGCTTAGGGAGCATAGGGCACGTCCACTCATGGGCGTAGAAATTGGGAAAACTAAAAATCAGCAAGACACAGGCACCCCAAAGTTTAGGGCTGCTCTGTTGACAAGAACCTCCACTTCATGACACCTTAAATATCCCAGGAAAGAGAAAAATGGATAAAGAAGTTGTGGTCCCAATGTACAATGCAATATCACTCAGACATGAAATCAATGTCATAAGGCTAGTAGAAGCAAGATGAGTGGACTTAGGTACGACGATTCTAAGTGAAATAAGTCACACAGAAAAAGACACTTATCATAAGCTATCACTTATAGAGGGAATGTAAAAACCGCTACACTTGAACTGAATTACAAAACAGAACAGAGTCACACGTTTAGAAAACACACTATGGCTGCTTAACGGGAAAGGTGAGGTGGGGTGATGCATAAAACAAGGGTTTCAAATTAGCTCTGATACCGTTCCATACACCCAATATGTTATAGACAAGACCTACTCCTTGCTAAGTGAACTGGACTCAACACCCCCTATTCACTGCACAAGAATATATCTGACTAGTGAGAATCTTATAACTTATGTATTGATATCTCTCTGGAAGTGAGTCAAGTGGGTGTAAAGCCGCATAAACACAGCCGTGAAAAGCAGCTAAACACCATTATAAAAATAAATTAGTTTTAAAAACCCATGAAACAAAGACAGTGTAAGAGAGAGAAATTCTTACAAAATTCATTCAGGGGCTGTGCCGCAACCTGGATTGACCATATCTAGACCCACAGCTGGATGAGACATAAGGGTGGACACTCTTGGGGCTGAGAGGTTTGGTGAGGTTGGGTGAGCAAACGCAGACCCTTTAAAGTAATACTGCGTGGTACCCATCCCATGGGTCCCAAATCTCCAGGTTCAAGGGCATCTTCCTTCATCGAAAACTTGCATGAGGAACCCAGAAGATGGTACACCGTGTGATTTTGAAAGGTTTCTAAAACGTACCTCATTTCTCATCTCCTTGTGCTCGGGTTCGCCATTCCAGCTACTTCACTAGCAATCTCCCTACTTGGAGAATCAGCACCTTTAACCTCCTGTTCCGTACAGGTTGCAATTTGTCCTGAGGATGAACGGGAAGAGGGGCAGCCAAAGAGAGACTAGATCTAGGTGTTGGGACAGGCACAGGTCACTCTATTTTCTCATCAGGAAGAAGAAATAACCACAGGCTCAGCCTGCCGCCCGGAACCAGAATAGGGCCTGAGGCAATCCCGCGCTTTTGCGGCCAGCTACCAAAAAAGCGAGTTGAAAAATGGAGCTCAGGGGCACTGCAATTCACAAACCTGCAGAGTTATAAATGATAACTCTCGTCCACAAATATATTGAGGGAAAGCAACGAAGAGGATTTGAAAGCAAGGCAGTATTGCAGGAAACAGATTTCAGGAGGTAGATTCGAATCGCCTTTAAAGCTCAAGAAAAGGGGCAAAACGTCGACAATGACGCCCTTTGCCAAAAAGGGCGTATGCGTTTTTTCCTGAATATATTTAGGAAAAAACGCATACGCCCTTTTTGGCCAACCAAGCAACCTGGAAAGGCAAATCAGCGCTACAAAGAAGTCTCGCTTCCCATCGGTCAAAAGGGCCATGCTGAAAAAAGTGTCAAAACCACAAATGCAGGACAGGCCATGGAGAAATGGCAGCATTGCTACGCTGATGGGCGGGATGTAAATTGCCAACAGCCACTCTGGAGAAGTGTACGGTGTGTCCTGAAACATCGAAAAACCACAGCTTAGGGAGCATAGGGCACGTCCACTCATGGGCGTAGAAATTGGGAAAACTAAAAATCAGCAAGACACAGGCACCCCAAAGTTTAGGGCTGTTCTGTTGACAAGAACCTCCACTTCATGACACCTTAAATATCCCAGGAAAGAGAAAAATGGATAAAGAAGTTGTGGTTCTTATGTACAATGGAATATCACTCTGCCATGAAATCAATGTCATAAGGCCAGTAGACGCAAGATGGGTGGACTTAGGTACGACGATTCTAAGGGAAATAAGTCACACAGAAAAAGACACTTATCAAAAGCTATCACTTATAGAGGGAATGTAAAAACCGCTACACTTGAATTGAATTACAAATCAGAACAGAGTCACATATTTAAAACACACTATGGCTCCTTAACGGGAAAGGTGACGTGGGGTGATGCATAAAACAAGGGTTTCAAATTAGCTCAGATACCGTTCCATACACCCAATATGTAATAGAAAAGACCTACTCCTTGCTCAGTGAACTGGACTCAACACCCCCTATTCACCGCACAAGAATATATCTGACTAGTGAGAATCTTAAAACTTATGTATTGATATCTCTCTGGAAGTGAGTCAAGTGGGTGTAAAGCCGCATAAACACAGCTGTGAAAAGCAGCTAAACCCCATTATAAAAATAAATTAGTTTTAAAAACCCATGAAACAAAGACAGTGTAAGAGAGAGAAATTCTTACAAAATTCATTCAGGGGCTGTGCCGCAACCTGGATTGACCATATCTAGACCCACAGCTGGATGAGACATAAGGGTGGACACTCTTGGGGCTGAGAGGTTTGGTGAGGTTGGGTAAGCAAACGCAGACACTTTAAAGTAATACTGCGTGGTACCCATCCCATGGGTCCCAAATCTCCAGGTTCAAGGGCATCTTCCTACATCGAAAACATGCATGAGAAACCCAGAAGATGGTACACTGTGTGATTGGGAAAGTTTCTAAAACGCACCTCATTTCTCAATTCCGTGTGCTCGGGTTCGCCATTCCAGCTACTTTACTAGCAATCTCCCTACTTGGAGAATCAGCACCTTTAACCTCCTGTTGCATACAGGTTGCAATTTGTCCTAAGGATGAATGGGAAGAGGGGCAACCAATGAGAGACTAGATCTAGGTGTTGGGACAGGCACAGGTCACTCTATTTTCCCATCAGGAAGAAGAATTAACCACAGGCTCAGCCTACCGCCGGTAACCAGATTAGGGCCTGAGGCAATCCCGCGCTTCTGCGGCCAGCTCCCAAAAAAGCCAGTTGAAAAATGGAGCACATGGGCACTGCAATTCACAAACCTGCAGAGTTATAAATGATAACTCTCGTCCACAAATATATTGAGGGAAGGCAACGAAGAGGATTTGAAAGCAAGGCAGAATTGCAGGAAACTGGTTTCAGGAGGTAGATTCGAATCGCTTTAAAGCACATGAAAAGCGGCAAAACGTCGACAATGATGCCCTTGGCCAAACAGGGCGTATGCGTTTTTTCCTGAATATATTCAGGAAAAAACGCATACGCCCTGTTTGGCCAACCAAGCAACCTGGAAAGTCTAATCAGCGCTACAAAGAAGTCTCGCTTCCCATTGGTCAAAAGGGCCATGCTGAAAAAAGTGTCAAAACCACAGAAGCAGGACAGGCCATGGAGAAATGGGAGCCTTGCTACACTGATGGGCGGGATGTAAATTGCCAGCAACCACTCTGGAGAAGTGTACGGTGTGGCGTGAAACATCAAAAAAACACAGCTTAGGGAACATAGGGCACTTCCACTCATGGGCGTATAAATTGGGAAAATTAAAAATCAGCAAGACACAGGCACCCCAAAGTTTAGGGCTGCTCTGTTGACAAGAACCTCCACTTCATGACACCTTATATATCCCAGGAAAGAGAAAAATGGATAAAGAAGTTGTGGTCCTTATGTACAATGGAATATCACTCAGCCATGAAATCAATGTCATAAGGCTACTAGCAGCATGATGAGTGGATTTAGGTACGATGACTCTAAGTGAAATAAGTCACACAGAAAAAGACACTTATCATAATCTATCACGTATAGAGGGAATGTAAAAACTGCTACACTTGAACTGAATTACAAAAGAGAACAGAGTCACACGTTTAGAAAACACACTATGGCTGCTTAACAGGAAAGATGAGGTGGTGTGATGCATAAAACAAGGGTTTAAAATTAGATCAGATACCGTTCCATACACACAATATGTAATAGACAAGACCTACTCCTTGCTCAGTGAACTGGACTCAACACCCCCTATTCACCGCACAAGTATATATCTGACTAGTAAGAATCTTAAAACCTATGTATTCATATTTCTCTGGAAGTGTGTCAAGTGGGTGTAAAGCCGCATAAACACAGCCGTGAAAAGCAGCTAAACCCCATTATAAAAATAAATTACTTGTAAAAACCCGTAAAACAAAGACAGTGAAAGAGAGAGAAGTTCTTACACAATTTGTTCATAGGCTGTGATGCAAACTGGATTGACCAATTCTAGACCAACAGGTGGATGAGACCTAAGGGTAGACACTCTTGGGGCTGACAGGTTTGGTGAGGTTGGGTGAGCAAACGCAGACCCTTTAAAGTAATACTGCGTGGTACCAATCCCATGGGTCCCAAATCTCCAGGTTCAAGGGCATCTTCCTGCATCGAAAACATGCATGAGAAACCCAGAAGATGGTACACCGTGTGATCGGGAAAGGTTTCTAAAACGCACCTCATTTCTCACCTCCTTGTGCTCGGGTTCGCCATTCCAGCTACTTTACTAGCAATCACCCTTCTTGGAGAATCAGCACCTTTAACCTCCTGTTCTGTACAGGTTGCAATTTGTCCTGAGGATGAACGGGAAGAGGAGCAACCAATGAGAGACTAGATCTAGGTGTTGGGACAGGCACAGGTCACTCTATTTTCCCATCAGGAAGAAGAATTAACCACAGGCTCAGCCTGCCGCCCGGAACCAGAATAGGGCCTGAGGCAATCCCGCGCTTTTGCGGCCAGCTACCAAAAAAGCGAGTTGAAAAATGGAGCTCAGGGGCACTGCAATTCACAAACCCGCTGAGTTATAAATGATAACTCTCGTCCACAAATATATTGAGGGAAGGCAACGAAGAGGATTTGAAAGCAAGGCAGAACTGCAAAACACAGATTACAGGAGGTAGATTCGAATCGCCTTTCAAGCACATGAAAAGCGGCAAAACGTGGAAAATGATGCACTTGGCCAAAAAGGGCGTATGCGTTTTTTCCTGAATATATTCAGGAAAAAACGCATACTCCCTTTTTGGCCAACCAAGCAACCTGGAAAGGAAAATCAGCGCTACAAAGTAGTCTCGCTTCCCATGGGTCAAAAGGGCCATGCTGAAAAAAGTGTCAAAACCACAAATGCAGGACAGGCCATGGAGAAATGGGAGCCTTGGCACGCTGATGGGCGGGTTGTAAATTGCCAACAGCCACTCTGGAGAAGTGTACGGTGTGGCCTGAAACATCGAAAAAACAAAGTTTATGGAGCATAGGGCACTTCCACTCATGGGCGTATAAATTGGGAAAACTAAAAATCAGCAAGACTCAGGCACCCCAAAGTTTAGGGCTGCTCTGTTGACAAGAACCTTCACTTCACGAAACCTTAAATATCCCAGGAAGGAGAAAAATGGATAAAGAAATTGTGGTCCTTATGTACAATGGAATATCACTCAGCCATGAAATCAATGTCATAAGGCTAGTAGCAGCATGATGAGTGGATTTAGGTACGACGACTCTAAGTGAAATAAGTCACACAGAAAAAGACACTTATCAAAAGCTATCACTTATAAAGGGAATGTAAAAACCGCTACAATTGAACTGAATTACAAATCACAACAGAGTCACACATTTAGAAAACACACTATGGCTGCTTAACGGGAAAGGTGACGTGGGGTGATGCATAAAACAAGGGTTTCAAATTAGCTCAGATACCGTTCCATACACCCAATATGTAATAGACAAGACCTCCTCCTTGCTCAGTGAACTGGACTCAACACCCCCTATTCACCACACAAGAATATATCTGACTAGTGAGAATCTTAAAACTTATGTATTGATATCTCTCTGGAAGTGAGTCAAGTGGGTGTAAAGCCGCATAAACACAGCCGTGAAAAGCAGCTAAACCCCATTATAAAAAAAAATTAGTTTTAAAAACCCATGAAACAAAGACAGTGAAAGCGAGAGAAATTCTTACAAAATTCATTCAGGGGCTTTGACGCAACCTGGATTGACCATATCTAGACCCACAGCTGGATGAGACATAAGGGTGGACACTCTTGGGGCTGAGAGGTTTGGTGTGGTTGGGTGAGCAAACGCAGACCCTTTAAAGTAATACTGCGCGGTACCCATCCCATTTGTCCCCAATCTCCAGGTTCAAGGGCATCTTCCTACATGGAAAACATGCATGAGAAACCCAGAAGATGGTACACCGTGTGATTGGGAAAGATTCTAAAACGCACCTCATTTGTCATCTCCTTGTGCTCGGGTTCGCCATTCCAGCTACTTTACTAGAAATCTCCCTACTTGGAGAATCAGCACCTTTAACCTCCTGTTGCATACAGGTTGCAATTTGTCCTAAGGATGAATGGGAAGAGGGGCAACCAATGAGAGACTAGATCTAGGTGTTGGGACAGGCACAGGTCACTCTATTTTCCCATCAGGAAGAAGAATTAACCACAGGCTCAGCCTACCGCCCGGAACCAGAATAGGGCCTGAGGCAATCCCGCGCTTCTGCGGCCAGCTCCCAAAAAAGCCAGTTGAAAAATGGAGCACATGGGCACTGCAATTCACAAACCTGCAGAGTTATAAATGATAACTCTCGTCCACAAATATATTGAGGGAAGGCAACGAAGAGGATTTGAAAGCAAGGCAGAGTTGCAGGAAACAGGTTTCAGGAGGTAGATTCGAATCGCCTTTAAAGCACATGAAAAGCGGAAAAACGTCGACAATGATGCCCTTGGCCAAAAAGGGCGTATGCGTTTTTTCCTGAATATATTCAGGAAAAAACGCATACGCCCTTTTTGGCCAACCAAGCAACCTGGAAAGGCAAATCAGCGCTACAAAGAAGTCTCGCTTCCCATCGGTCCAAAGGGCCATGCTGAAAAAAGTGTCAAAACCACAAATGCAGGACAGGCCATGGAGAAATAGGAGCCTTGCTACGCTGATGGGCGGGATGTAAATTGCCAACAGCCACTCTGGAGAAGTGTACGGTGTGTCCTGAAACATCGAAAAAACACAGCTTAGGGAGCATAGGGCACTTCCACTCATGGGCGTATAAATTGGGAAAACTAAAAATCAGCAAGACAAAGGCACCCCAAAGTTTAGGGCTGCTCTGTTGACAAGAACCTCCACTTCATGACACCTAAAATATCCCAGGAAAGAGAAAAATGGATAAAGAAGTTGTGGTCCTTATGTACAATGGAATATCACTCAGCCATGAAATCAATGTCATAAGGCTAGTAGCAGCATGATGATTGGATTTAGGTACGACGACTCTAAGTGAAATAAGTCACACAGAAAAAGACACATATCAAAAGCTATCACTTATAGAGGGAATGTAAAAACCGCTACACTTGAACTGAATTACAAATCAGAACAGAGTCACCCATTTTGAAAACACACTATGGCTGCTTAACGGGAAAGGTGAGGTGGGGTGATGCATAAAACAAGGGTTTCAAATTAGCTCTGATACCGTACCATACACCCAATATGTAATAGACAAGACCTACTCCTTGCTCAGTGAACTGGACTCAACACCCTGTATTCACCGCACAAGAATATATCAGACTAGTGAGAATCATAAAACCTATGTATTGATATCTCTCTGGAAGTGAGTCAAGTGGGTGTAAATCCGCATAAACACAGCCGTGAAAAGCAGCTAAACCCCATTATAAAAATAAATTAGTTTTAAAAACGCATAAAACAAAGACAGTGAAAGAGAGAGAAATTCTTACAAAATTCATTCAGGGGCTGTGACGCAACCTGGATTGACCATATCTAGACCCACAGCTGGATGAGACATAAGGGTGGACATTCTTGGGGCTGAGAGGTTTGGTGAGGTTGGGTGAGCCAACGCAGACCCTATAAGGTAATACTGCGTGGTACCCATCCCATGGGTCCCAAATCTCCAGGTTCAAGGGAATCTTCCTACATCGAAAACTTGAATGAGGAACCCAGAAGATGGTACACCGTGTGATTTTGAAAGGTTTCTAAAACGCACCTCATTTCTCATCTCCTTGTGCTCGGGTTTGCCATTCCAGCTACTTCATTAGCAATCTCCCTACTTGGAGAATCAGCACCTTTAACCTCCTGTTCCGTACAGGTTGCAATTTGTCCTGAGGATGAACGGGAAGAGGGGCAGCCAATGAGAGACTAGATCTAGGTGTTGGGACAGGCACAGGTCACTCTATTTTCTCATCAGGAAGAAGAAATAACCACAGGCTCAGCCTGCCACCCGGAACCAGAATAGGGCCTGAGGCAATCCCGCGCTTTTGCGGCCAGCTCCCAAAAAAGCCAGTTGAAAAATGGAGCACATGTGCACTGCAATTCACAACCCTGCAGAGTTATAAATGATAACTCTCGTACACAAATATATTGAGGGAAGGCAACGAAGAGGATTTGAAAGCAAGGCAGAATTGCAGGAAACAGGTTTCAGGAGGTAGATTCGAATCGCCTTTAAAGCACATGAAAAGCGGCAAAACGTCGACAATGATGCCCTTGGCCAAAAAGGGCGTATGCGTTTTTTCCTGAATATATTCAGGAAAAAACGCATACGCCCTTTTTGGCCAACCAAGCAACCTGGAAAGGCAAATCAGCGCTACAAAGAAGTCTCGCTTCCCATCGGTCAAAAGGGTCATGCTGCAAAAAGTGTCAAAACCACAAATGCAGGACAGGCCATGGAGAAATGGCAGCCTTGCTACGCTGATGGGCGGGATGTAAATTGCCAACAGCCACTCTGGAGAAGTGTACGGTGTGTCCTGAAACATCGAAAAACCACAGCTTAGGGAGCATAGGGCACGTCCACTCATGGGCGTAGAAATTGGGAAAACTAAAAATCAGCAAGACACAGGCACCCCAAAGTTTAGGGCTGCTCTGTTGACAAGAACCTCCACTTCATGACACCTTAAATATCCCAGGAAAGAGAAAAATGGATAAAGAAGTTGTGGTCCCAATGTACAATGCAATATCACTCAGACATGAAATCAATGTCATAAGGCTAGTAGAAGCAAGATGAGTGGACTTAGGTACGACGATTCTAAGTGAAATAAGTCACACAGAAAAAGACACTTATCATAAGCTATCACTTATAGAGGGAATGTAAAAACCGCTACACTTGAACTGAATTACAAAACAGAACAGAGTCACACGTTTAGAAAACACACTATGGCTGCTTAACGGGAAAGGTGAGGTGGGGTGATGCATAAAACAAGGGTTTCAAATTAGCTCTGATACCGTTCCATACACCCAATATGTTATAGACAAGACCTACTCCTTGCTAAGTGAACTGGACTCAACACCCCCTATTCACTGCACAAGAATATATCTGACTAGTGAGAATCTTATAACTTATGTATTGATATCTCTCTGGAAGTGAGTCAAGTGGGTGTAAAGCCGCATAAACACAGCCGTGAAAAGCAGCTAAACACCATTATAAAAATAAATTAGTTTTAAAAACCCATGAAACAAAGACAGTGTAAGAGAGAGAAATTCTTACAAAATTCATTCAGGGGCTGTGCCGCAACCTGGATTGACCATATCTAGACCCACAGCTGGATGAGACATAAGGGTGGACACTCTTGGGGCTGAGAGGTTTGGTGAGGTTGGGTGAGCAAACGCAGACCCTTTAAAGTAATACTGCGTGGTACCCATCCCATTGGTCCCAAATCTCCAGGTTCAAGGGCATCTTCCTTCATCGAAAACTTGCATGAGGAACCCAGAAGATGGTACACCGTGTGATTTTGAAAGGTTTCTAAAACGTACCTCATTTCTCATCTCCTTGTGCTCGGGTTCGCCATTCCAGCTACTTCACTAGCAATCTCCCTACTTGGAGAATCAGCACCTTTAACCTCCTGTTCCGTACAGGTTGCAATTTGTCCTGAGGATGAACGGGAAGAGGGGCAGCCAAAGAGAGACTAGATCTAGGTGTTGGGACAGGCACAGGTCACTCTATTTTCTCATCAGGAAGAAGAAATAACCACAGGCTCAGCCTGCCACCCGGAACCAGAATACGGCCTGAGGCAATCCCGCGCTTCTGCGGCCAGCTCCCAAAAAAGCCAGTTGAAAAATGGAGCACATGGGCACTGCAATTCACAACCCTGCAGAGTTATAAATGATAACCCTCGTCCAAAAATATATTGAGGGAAGGCAACGAAGAGGATTTGAAAGCAAGGCAGAATTGCAGGAAACAGGTTTCAGGAGGTAGATTCGAATCGCCTTTAAAGCACATGAAAAGCGGCAAAACGTGGACAATGATGCCCTTGGCCAAAAAGGGCGTATGCGTTTTTTCCTGAATATATTCAGGAAAAAACGCATACGCCCTTTTTGGCCAACCAAGCAACCTGGAAAGGCAAATCAGCGCTACAAAGAAGTCTCGCTTCCGATCCGTCAAAAGGGCCCTGCTGAAAAAAGTGTCAAAACCACAAATGCAGGACAGGCCAAGGAGAAATGGGAGCCTTGCCACGCTGATGGGCGGTATGTAAATTGCCAACAGCCACTCTGGAGAAGTGTACGGTGTGTCCTGGAACATCGAAAAAACACAGCTTAGGGAGCATAGGGCACTTCCACTCATGGGCGTAGAAACTGGGAAAACTAAAAATCAGCAAGACACAGGCACCCCAAAGTTTAGGGCTGCTCTGTTGACAAGAACCTCCACTTCATGACACCTTAAATATCCCAGGAAAGAGAAAAATGGATAAAGAAGTTGTGGTCCTTATGTACAATGGAATATCACTCAGACATGAAATCAATGTCATAAGGCAAGTAGCAGCATGATGAGTGGATTTAGGTACGACGACTCTAAGTGAAATAAGTCACACAGAAAAAGACACTTATCGTAAACTATCACTTATAGAGGGAATGTAAAAACCGCTACACTTGAACTGAATTACAAAAGAGAACAGAGTCACACGTTTAGAAAACACACTATGGCTGCTTAACGGGAAAGGTGAGGTGGGGTGATGCATAAAACAAGGGTTTCAAATTAGCACAGATACCGTTCCATACACACAATATGTAATAGACAAGACCTACTCCTTGCTCAGTGAACTGGACTCAACACCCCCTATTCACCGCACAAGTATATATCTGACTAGTAAGAATCTTAAAACCTATGTATTCATATTTCTCTGGAAGTGTGTCAAGTGGGTGTAAAGCCGCATAAACACAGCCGTGAAAAGCAGCTAAACCCCATTATAAAAATAAATTACTTGTAAAAACCCGTAAAACAAAGACAGTGAAAGAGAGAGAAGTTCTTACACAATTCGTTCATAGGCTGTGATGCAAACTGGATTCACCAATTCTAGACCAACAGGTGGATGAGACCTAAGGGTGGACACTCTTGGGGCTGACAGGTTTGGTGAGGTTGGGTGAGCAAACGCAGACCCTTTAAAGTAATACTGCGTGGTACCAATCCCATGGGTCCCAAATCTCCAGGTTCAAGGGCATCTTCCTGCATCGAAAACATGCATGAGAAACCCAGAAGATGGTACACCGTGTGATCGGGAAAGGTTTCTAAAACGCACCTCATTTCTCACCTCCTTGTGCTCGGGTTCGCCATTCCAGCTACTTTACTAGCAATCACCCTTCTTGGAGAATCAGCACCTTTAACCTCCTGTTCTGTACAGGTTGCAATTTGTCCTGAGGATGAACGGGAAGAGGAGCAACCAATGAGAGACTAGATCTAGGTGTTGGGACAGGCACAGGTCACTCTATTTTCCCATCAGGAAGAAGAATTAACCACAGGCTCAGCCTGCCGCCCGGAACCAGAATAGGGCCTGAGGCAATCCCGCGCTTTTGTGGCCAGCTACCAAAAAAGCGAGTTGAAAAATGGAGCTCAGGGGCACTGCAATTCACAAACCTGCAGAGTTATAAATGATAACTCTCGTCCACAAATATATTGAGGGAAAGCAACGAAGAGGATTTGAAAGCAAGGCAGTATTGCAGGAAACAGATTTCAGGAGGTAGATTCGAATCGCCTTTAAAGCTCAAGAAAAGGGGCAAAACGTCGACAATGACGCCCTTTGCCAAAAAGGGCGTATGCGTTTTTTCCTGAATATATTTAGGAAAAAACGCATACGCCCTTTTTGGCCAACCAAGCAACCTGGAAATGCAAATCAGCGCTACAAAGAAGTCTCGCTTCCCATCGGTCAAAAGGGCCATGCTGAAAAAAGTGTCAAAACCACAAATGCAGGACAGGCCATGGAGAAATGGCAGCCTTGCTACGCTGATGGGCGGGATGTAAATTGCCAACAGCCACTCTGGAGAAGTGTACGGTGTGTCCTGAAACATCGAAAAACCACAGCTTAGGGAGCATAGGGCACGTCCACTCATGGGCGTATAAATTGGGAAAACTAAAAATCAGCAAGACACAGGCACCCCAAAGTTTAGGGCTGCTCTGTTGACAAGAACCTCCACTTCATGACACCTTAAATATCCCAGGAAAGAGAAAAATGGATAAAGAAGTTGTGGTCCCAATGTACAATGCAATATCACTCAGACATGAAATCAATGTCATAAGGCTAGTAGAAGCAAGATGAGTGGACTTAGGTACGACGATTCTAAGTGAAATAAGTCACACAGAAAAAGACACTTATCATAAGCTATCACTTATAGAGGGAATGTAAAAACCGCTACACTTGAACTGAATTACGAAACAGAACAGAGTCACACGTTTAGAAAACACACTATGGCTGCTTAACGGGAAAGGTGAGGTGGGGTGATGCATAAAACAAGGGTTTCAAATTAGCTCTGATACCGTTCCATACACCCAATATGTTATAGACAAGACCTACTCCTTGCTAAGTGAACTGGACTCAACACCCCCTATTCACTGCACAAGAATATATCTGACAAGTGAGAATCTTATAACTTATGTATTGATATCTCTCTGGAAGTGAGTCAAGTGGGTGTAAAGCCGCATAAACACAGCCGTGAAAAGCAGCTAAACACCATTATAAAAATAAATTAGTTTTAAAAACCCATGAAACAAAGACAGTGTAAGAGAGAGAAATTCTTACAAAATTCATTCAGGGGCTGTGCCGCAACCTGGATTGACCATATCTAGACCCACAGCTGGATGAGACATAACGGTGGACACTCTTGGGGCTGAGAGGTTTGGTGAGGTTGGGTGAGCAAACGCAGACCCTTTAAAGTAATACTGCGTGGTACCCATCCCATGGGTCCCAAATCTCCAGGTTCAAGGGCATCTTCCTTCATCGAAAACTTGCATGAGGAACCCAGAAGATGGTACACCGTGTGATTTTGAAAGGTTTCTAAAACGTACCTCATTTCTCATCTCCTTGTGCTCGGGTTCGCCATTCCAGCTACTTCACTAGCAATCTCCCTACTTGGAGAATCAGCACCTTTAACCTCCTGTTCCGTACAGGTTGCAATTTGTCCTGAGGATGAACGGGAAGAGGGGCAGCCAAAGAGAGACTAGATCTAGGTGTTGGGACAGGCACAGGTCACTCTATTTTCTCATCAGGAAGAAGAAATAACCACAGGCTCAGCCTGCCACCCGGAACCAGAATACGGCCTGAGGCAATCCCGCGCTTCTGCGGCCAGCTCCCAAAAAAGCCAGTTGAAAAATGGAGCACATGGGCACTGCAATTCACAACCCTGCAGAGTTATAAATGATAACCCTCGTCCAAAAATATATTGAGGGAAGGCAACGAAGAGGATTTGAAAGCAAGGCAGAATTGCAGGAAACAGGTTTCAGGAGGTAGATTCGAATCGCCTTTAAAGCACATGAAAAGCGGCAAAACGTGGACAATGATGCCCTTGGCCAAAAAGGGCGTATGCGTTTTTTCCTGAATATATTCAGGAAAAAACGCATACGCCCTTTTTGGCCAACCAAGCAACCTGGAAAGGCAAATCAGCGCTACAAAGAAGTCTCGCTTCCGATCCGTCAAAAGGGCCCTGCTGAAAAAAGTGTCAAAACCACAAATGCAGGACAGGCCAAGGAGAAATGGGAGCCTTGCCACGCTGATGGGCGGTATGTAAATTGCCAACAGCCACTCTGGAGAAGTGTACGGTGTGTCCTGAAACATCGAAAAAACACAGCTTAGGGAGCATAGGGCACTTCCACTCATGGGCGTAGAAACTGGGAAAACTAAAAATCAGCAAGACACAGGCACCCCAAAGTTTAGGGCTGCTCTGTTGACAAGAACCTCCACTTCATGACACCTTAAATATCCCAGGAAAGAGAAAAATGGATAAAGAAGTTGTGGTCCTTATGTACAATGGAATATCACTCAGACATGAAATCAATGTCATAAGGCAAGTAGCAGCATGATGAGTGGATTTAGGTACGACGACTCTAAGTGAAATAAGTCACACAGAAAAAGACACTTATCGTAAACTATCACTTATAGAGGGAATATAAAAACCGCTACACTTGAACTGAATTACAAAAGAGAACAGAGTCACACGTTTAGAAAACACACTATGGCTGCTTAACGGGAAAGGTGAGGTGGGGTGATGCATAAAACAAGGGTTTCAAATTAGCACAGATACCGTTCCATACACACAATATGTAATAGACAAGACCCACTCCTTGCTCAGTGAACTGGACTCAACACCCCCTATTCACCGCACAAGTATATATCTGACTAGTAAGAATCTGAAAACCTAAGTATTCATATTTCTCTGGAAGTGTGTCAAGTGGGTGTAAAGCCGCATAAACACAGCCGTGAAAAGCAGCTAAACCCCATTATAAAAATAAATTACTTGTAAAAACCCGTAAAACAAAGACAGTGAAAGGGAGAGAAGTTCTTACACAATTCGTTCATAGGCTGTGATGCAAACTGGATTCACCAATTCTAGACCAACAGGTGGATGAGACCTAAGGGTGGACACTCTTGGGGCTGACAGGTTTGGTGAGGTTGGGTGAGCAAACGCAGACCCTTTAAAGTAATACTGCGTGGTACCAATCCCATGGGTCCCAAATCTCCAGGTTCAAGGGCATCTTCCTGCATCGAAAACATGCATGAGAAACCCAGAAGATGGTACACCGTGTGATCGGGAAAGGTTTCTAAAACGCACCTCATTTCTCACCTCCTTGTGCTCGGGTTCGCCATTCCAGCTACTTTACTAGCAATCACCCTTCTTGGAGAATCAGCACCTTTAACCTCCTGTTCTGTACAGGTTGCAATTTGTCCTGAGGATGAACGGGAAGAGGAGCAACCAATGAGAGACTAGATCTAGGTGTTGGGACAGGCACAGGTCACTCTATTTTCCCATCAGGAAGAAGAATTAACCACAGGCTCAGCCTGCCGCCCGGAACCAGAATAGGGCCTGAGGCAATCCCGCGCTTTTGCGGCCAGCTACCAAAAAAGCGAGTTGAAAAATGGAGCTCAGGGGCACTGCAATTCACAAACCTGCAGAGTTATAAATGATAACTCTCGTCCACAAATATATTGAGGGAAAGCAACGAAGAGGATTTGAAAGCAAGGCAGTATTGCAGGAAACAGATTTCAGGAGGTAGATTCGAATCGCCTTTAAAGCTCAAGAAAAGGGGCAAAACGTCGACAATGATGCCCTTTGCCAAAAAGGGCGTATGCGTTTTTTCCTGAATATATTTAGGAAAAAACGCATACGCCCTTTTTGGCCAACCAAGCAACCGGGAAAGGCAAATCAGCGCTACAAAGAAGTCTCGCTTCCCATCGGTCAAAAGGGCCATGCTGAAAAAAGTGTCAAAACCACAAATGCAGGACAGGCCATGGAGAAATAGGAGCCTTGCTACGCTGATGGGCGGGATGTAAATTGCCAACAGCCACTCTGGAGAAGTGTACGGTGTGTCCTGAAACATCGAAAAAACACAGCTTAGGTAGCATAGGACACTTCCACTCATGGGCGTATAAATTGGGAAAACTAAAAATCAGCAAGACAAAGGCACCCCAAAGTTTAGGGCTGCTCAGTTGACAAGAACCTCCACTTCATGACACCTTAAATATCCCAGGAAAGAGAAAAATGGATAAAGAAGTTGTGGTCCTTATGTACAATGGAATATCACTCAGCCATGAAATCAATGTCATAAGGCTAGTAGCAGCATGATGATTGCATTTAGGTACGACGACTCTAAGTGAAATAAGTCACACAGAAAAAGACACATATCAAAAGCTATCACTTATAGAGGGAATGTAAAAACCGCTACACTTGAACTGAATTACATATCAGAACAGAGTCACCCATTTTGAAAACACACTATGGCTGCTTAACGGGAAAGGTGAGGTGGGGTGATGCATAAAACAAGGGTTTCAAATTAGCTCTGATACCGTACCATACACCCAATATGTAATAGACAAGACCAACTCCTTGCTCAGTGAACTGGACTCAACACCCTGTATTCACCGCACAAGAATATATCAGACTAGTGAGAATCATAAAACCTATGTATTGATATCTCTCTGGAAGTGAGTCAAGTGGGTGTAAATCCGCATAAACACAGCCGTGAAAAGCAGCTAAACCCCATTATAAAAATAAATTAGTTTTAAAAACGCATGAAACAAAGACAGTGAAAGAGAGAGAAATTCTTACAAAATTCATTCAGGGGCTGTGACACAACCTGGATTGACCATATCTAGACCCACAGCTGGATGAGACATAAGGGTGGACATTCTTGGGGCTGAGAGGTTTGGTGAGGTTGGGTGAGCCAACGCAGACCCTTTAAGGTAATACTGCGTGGTACCCATCACATGGGTCCCAAATCTCCAGGTTCAAGGGCATCTTCCTACATCGAAAACTTGAATGAGGAACCCAGAAGATGGTACACCGTGTGATTTTGAAAGGTTTCTAAAACGCACCTCATTTCTCATCTCCTTGTGCTCGGGTTTGCCATTCCAGCTACTTCATTAGCAATCTCCCTACTTGGAGAATCAGCACCTTTAACCTCCTGTTCCGTACAGGTTGCAATTTGTCCTGAGGATGAACGGGAAGAGGGGCAGCCAAAGAGAGACTAGATCTAGGTGTTGGGACAGGCACAGGTCACTCTATTTTCTCATCAGGAAGAAGAAATAACCACAGGCTCAGCCTGCCACCCGGAACCAGAACAGGGCCTGAGGCAATCCCGCGCTTCTGCGGCCAGCTCCCAAAAAAGCCAGTTGAAAAATGGAGCACATGGGCACTGCAATTCACAACCCTGCAGAGTTATAAATGATAACTCTCGTACACAAATACATTGAGGGAAGGCAACGAAGAGGATTTGAAAGCAAGGCAGAATTGCAGGAAACAGGTTTCAGGAGGTAGATTCGAATCGCCTTTAAAGCACATGAAAAGCGGCAAAACGTCGACAATGATGCCCTTGGCCAAAAAGGGCGTATGCGTTTTTTCCTGAATATATTCAGGAAAAAACGCATACGCCCTTTTTGGCCAACCAAGCAAACTGGAAAGGCAAATCAGCGCTACAAAGAAGTCTCGCTTCCCATCGGTCAAAAGGGTCATGCTGCAAAAAGTGTCAAAACCACAAATGCAGGACAGGCCATGGAGAAATGGCAGCCTGGCTACGCTGATGGGCGGGATGTAAATTGCCAACAGCCACTCTGGAGAAGTGCACGGTGTGTCCTGAAACATCTAAAACACACAGCTTAGGGAGCATAGGGCACGTCCACTCATGGGCGTACAAATTGGGAAAACTAAAAATCAGCAAGACACAGGCACCCCAAAGTTTAGGGCTGCTCTGTTGACAAGAACCTCCACTTCATGACACCTTAAATATCCCAGGAAAGAGAAAAATGGATAAAGAAGTTGTGGTCCTTATGTACAATGGAATATCACTCAGACATGAAATCAATGTCATAAGGCTAGTAGCAGCATGATGAGTGGATTTAGGTACGACGACTCTAAGTGAAATAAGTCACACAGAAAAAGACACTTATCGTAAGCTATCACTTATAGAGGGAATGTAAAAACCGCTACAATTGAACTGAATTACAAAAGAGAACAGAGTCAAACGTTTAGAAAACACACTATGGCTGCTTAACGGGAAAGGTGAGGTGGGGTGATGAATAAAACAAGGGTTTCAAATTAGCACAGATACCGTTCCATACACACAATATGTAATAGACAAGACCTACTCCTTGCTCAGTGAACTGGACTCAACACCCCCTATTCACCGCACAAGTATATATCTGACTAGTAAGAATCTTAAAACCTATGTATTCATATTTCTCTGGAAGTGTGTCAAGTTGGTGTAAAGCCGCATAAACACAGCCGTGAAAAGCAGCGAAACCCCATTATAAAAATAAATTACTTGTAAAAACCCGTAAAACAAAGACAGTGAAAGAGAGAGAAGTTCTTACACAATTCGTTCATAGGCTGTGATGCAAACTGGATTGACCAATTCTAGACCAACAGGTGGATGAGACCTAAGGGTAGACACTCTTGGGGCTGACAGGTTTGGTGAGGTTGGGTGAGCAAACGCAGACCCTTTAAAGTAATACTGCGTGGTACCAATCCCATGGGTCCCAAATCTCCAGGTTCAAGGGCATCTTCCTGCATCGAAAACATGCATGAGAAACCCAGAAGATGGTACACCGTGTGATCGGGAAAGGTTTCTAAAACACACCTCATTTCTCACCTCCTTGTGCTCGGGTTCGCCATTCCAGCTACTTTACTAGCAATCACCCTTCTTGGAGAATCAGCACCTTTAACCTCCTGTTCTGTACAGGTTGCAATTTGTCCTGAGGATGAACGGGAAGAGGAGCAACCAATGAGAGACTAGATCTAGGTGTTGGGACAGGCACAGGTCACTCTATTTTCCCATCAGGAAGAAGAATTAACCACAGGCTCAGCCTGCCGCCCGGAACCAGAATAGGGCCTGAGGCAATCCCGCGCTTCTGCGGCCAGCTACCAAAAAAGCGAGTTGAAAAATGGAGCTCAGGGGCACTGCAATTCACAAACCTGCAGAGTTATAAATGATAACTCTCGTCCACAAATATATTGAGGGAAAGCAACGAAGAGGATTTGAAAGCAAGGCAGTATTGCAGGAAACAGATTTCAGGAGGTAGATTCGAATCGCCTTTAAAGCTCAAGAAAAGGGGCAAAACGTCGACAATGATGCCCTTTGCCAAAAAGGGCGTATGCGTTTTTTCCTGAATATATTTAGGAAAAAACGCATACGCCCTTTTTGGCCAACCAAGCAACCTGGAAATGCAAATCAGCGCTACAAAGAAGTCTCGCTTCCCATCGGTCAAATGGGCCATGCTGAAAAAAGTGTCAAAACCACAAATGCAGGACAGGCCATGGAGAAATGGAAGCCTTGCTACGCTGATGGGCGGGATGTAAATTGCCAACAGCCACTCTGGAGAAGTGTACGGTGTGTCCTGAAACATCGAAAAAACACAGCTTAGGTAGCATAGGACACTTCCACTCATGGGCGTATAAATTGGGAAAACTAAAAATCAGCAAGACACAGGCACCCCAAAGTTTAGGGCTGTTCTGTTGACAAGAACCTCCACTTCATGACACCTTAAATATCCCAGGAAAGAGAAAAATGGATAAAGAAGTTGTGGTTCTTATGTACAATGGAATATCACTCTGCCATGAAATCAATGTCATAAGGCCAGTAGACGCAAGATGGGTGGACTTAGGTACGACGATTCTAAGGGAAATAAGTCACACAGAAAAAGACACTTATCAAAAGCTATCACTTATAGAGGGAATGTAAAAACCGCTACACTTGAATTGAATTACAAATCAGAACAGAGTCACATATTTAAAACACACTATGGCTCCTTAACGGGAAAGGTGACGTGGGGTGATGCATAAAACAAGGGTTTCAAATTAGCTCAGATACCGTTCCATACACCCAATATGTAATAGAAAAGACCTACTCCTTGCTCAGTGAACTGGACTCAACACCCCCTATTCACCGCACAAGAATATATCTGACTAGTGAGAATCTTAAAACTTATGTATTGATATCTCTCTGGAAGTGAGTCAAGTGGGTGTAAAGCCGCATAAACACAGCTGTGAAAAGCAGCTAAACCCCATTATAAAAATAAATTAGTTTTAAAAACCCATGAAACAAAGACAGTGAAAGACAGAGAAATTCTTACAAAATTCATTCAGGGGCTGTGACGCAACCTGGATTGACCATATCTAGACCCACAGCTGGATGAGACATAAGGGTGGACACTCTTGGGGCTGAGAGGTTTGGTGAGGTTGGGTAAGCAAACGCAGACACTTTAAAGTAATACTGCGTGGTACCCATCCCATGGGTCCCAAATCTCCAGGTTCAAGGGCATCTTCCTACATCGAAAACATGCATGAGAAACCCAGAAGATGGTACACTGTGTGATTGGGAAAGTTTCTAAAACGCACCTCATTTCTCAACTCCGTGTGCTCGGGTTCGCCATTCCAGCTACTTTACTAGCAATCTCCCTACTTGGAGAATCAGCACCTTTAACCTCCTGTTCCATACAGGTTGCAATTTGTCCTAAGGATGAATGGGAAGAGGGGCAACCAATGAGAGACTAGATCTAGGTGTTGGGACAGGCACAGGTCACTCTATTTTCCCATCAGGAAGAAGAATTAACCACAGGCTCAGCCTACCGCCGGTAACCAGAATAGGGCCTGAGGCAATCCCGCGCTTCTGCGGCCAGCTCCCAAAAAAGCCAGTTGAAAAATGGAGCACATGGGCACTGCAATTCACAAACCTGCAGAGTTATAAATGATAACTCTCGTCCACAAATATATTGAGGGAAGGCAACGAAGAGGATTTGAAAGCAAGGCAGAATTGCAGGAAACTGGTTTCAGGAGGTAGATTCGAATCGCTTTAAAGCACATGAAAAGCGGCAAAACGTCGACAATGATGCCCTTGGCCAAACAGGGCGTATGCGTTTTTTCCTGAATATATTCAGGAAAAAACGCATACGCCCTGTTTGGCCAACCAAGCAACCTGGAAAGTCTAATCAGCGCTACAAAGAAGTCTCGCTTCCCATTGGTCAAAAGGGCCATGCTGAAAAAAGTGTCAAAACCACAGAAGCAGGACAGGCCATGGAGAAATGGGAGCCTTGCTACACTGATGGGCGGGATGTAAATTGCCAGCAACCACTCTGGAGAAGTGTACGGTGTGGCGTGAAACATCAAAAAAACACAGCTTAGGGAACATAGGGCACTTCCACTCATGGGCGTATAAATTGGGAAAATTAAAAATCAGCAAGACACAGGCACCCCAAAGTTTAGGGCTGCTCTGTTGACAAGAACCTCCACTTCATGACACCTTATATATCCCAGGAAAGAGAAAAATGGATAAAGAAGTTGTGGTCCTTATGTACAATGGAATATCACTCAGCCATGAAATCAATGTCATAAGGCTACTAGCAGCATGATGAGTGGATTTAGGTACGATGACTCTAAGTGAAATAAGTCACACAGAAAAAGACACTTATCATAATCTATCACGTATAGAGGGAATGTAAAAACTGCTACACTTGAACTGAATTACAAAAGAGAACAGAGTCACACGTTTAGAAAACACACTATGGCTGCTTAACAGGAAAGATGAGGTGGTGTGATGCATAAAACAAGGGTTTCAAATTAGATCAGATACCATTCCATACACACAATATGTAATAGACAAGACCTACTCCTTGCTCAGTGAACTGGACTCAACACCCCCTATTCACCGCACAAGTATATATCTGACTAGTAAGAATCCTAAAACCTATGTATTCATATTTCTCTGGAAGTGTGTCAAGTGGGTGTAAAGCCGCATAAACACAGCCGTGAAAAGCAGCTAAACCCCATTATAAAAATAAATTACTTGTAAAAACCCGTAAAACAAAGACAGTGAAAGAGAGAGAAGTTCTTACACAATTTGTTCATAGGCTGTGATGCAAACTGGATTGACCAATTCTAGACCAACAGGTGGATGAGACCTAAGGGTAGACACTCTTGGGGCTGACAGGTTTGGTGAGGTTGGGTGAGCAAACGCAGACCCTTTAAAGTAATACTGCGTGGTACCAATCCCATGGGTCCCAAATCTCCAGGTTCAAGGGCATCTTCCTGCATCGAAAACATGCATGAGAAACCCAGAAGATGGTACACCGTGTGATCGGGAAAGGTTTCTAAAACGCACCTCATTTCTCACCTCCTTGTGCTCGGGTTCGCCATTCCAGCTACTTTACTAGCAATCACCCTTCTTGGAGAATCAGCACCTTTAACCACCTGTTCTGTACAGGTTGCAATTTGTCCTGAGGATGAACGGGAAGAGGAGCAACCAATGAGAGACTAGATCTAGGTGTTGGGACAGGCACAGGTCACTCTATTTTCCCATCAGGAAGAAGAATTAACCACAGGCTCAGCCTGCCGCCCGGAACCAGAATAGGGCCTGAGGCAATCCCGCGCTTTTGCGGCCAGCTACCAAAAAAGCGAGTTGAAAAATGGAGCTCAGGGGCACTGCAATTCACAAAGCCGCTGAGTTATAAATGATAACTCTCGTCCACAAATATATTGAGGGAAGGCAACGAAGAGGATTTGAAAGCAAGGCAGAACTGCAAAACACAGATTACAGGAGGTAGATTCGAATCGCCTTTCAAGCACATGAAAAGCGGCAAAACGTGGAAAATGATGCACTTGGCCAAAAAGGGCGTATGCGTTTTTTCCTGAATATATTCAGGAAAAAACGCATACGCCCTTTTTGGCCAACCAAGCAACCTGGAAAGGCAAATCAGCGCTACAAAGTAGTCTCGCTTCCCATGGGTCAAAAGGGCCATGCTGAAAAAAGTGTCAAAACCACAAATGCAGGACAGGCCATGGAGAAATGGGAGCCTTGGCACGCTGATGGGCGGGATGTAAATTGCCAACAGCCACTCTGGAGTAGTGTACGGTGTGGCCTGAAACATCGAAAAAACGAAGTTTATGGAGCATAGGGCACTTCCACTCATGGGCGTATAAATTGGGAAAACTAAAAATCAGCAAGACTCAGGCACCCCAAAGTTTAGGGCTGCTCTGTTGACAAGAACCTTCACTTCACGAAACCTTAAATATCCCAGGAAGGAGAAAAATGGATAAAGAAATTGTGGTCCTTATGTACAATGGAATATCACTCAGCCATGAAATCAATGTCATAAGGCTAGTAGCAGCATGATGAGTGGATTTAGGTACGACGACTCTAAGTGAAATAAGTCACACAGAAAAAGACACTTATCAAAAGCTATCACTTATAAAGGGAATGTAAAAACCGCTACAATTGAACTGAATTACAAATCACAACAGAGTCACACATTTAGAAAACACACTATGGCTGCTTAACGGGAAAGGTGACGTGGGGTGATGCATAAAACAAGGGTTTCAAATTAGCTCAGATACCGTTCCATACACCCAATATGTAATAGACAAGACCTCCTCCTTGCTCAGTGAACTGGACTCAACACCCCCTATTCACCACACAAGAATATATCTGACTAGTGAGAATCTTAAAACTTATGTATTGATATCTCTCTGGAAGTGAGTCAAGTGGGTGTAAAGCCGCATAAACACAGCCGTGAAAAGCAGCTAAACCCCATTATAAAAAAAAATTAGTTTTAAAAACCCATGAAACAAAGACAGTGAAAGCGAGAGAAATTCTTACAAAATTCATTCAGGGGCTTTGACGCAACCTGGATTGACCATATCTAGACCCACAGCTGGATGAGACATAAGGGTGGACACTCTTGGGGCTGAGAGGTTTGGTGTGGTTGGGTGAGCAAACGCAGACCCTTTAAAGTAATACTGCGCGGTACCCATCCCATTTGTCCCCAATCTCCAGGTTCAAGGGCATCTTCCTACATCGAAAACATGCATGAGAAACCCAGAAGATGGTACACCGTGTGATTGGGAAAGATTCTAAAACGCACCTCATTTGTCATCTCCTTGTGCTCGGGTTCGCCATTCCAGCTACTTTACTAGCAATCTCCCTACTTGGAGAATCAACACCTTTAACCTCCTGTTGCATACAGGTTGCAATTTGTCCTAAGGATGAATGGGAAGAGGGGCAACCAATGAGAGACTAGATCTAGGTGTTGGGACAGGCACAGGTCACTCTATTTTCCCATCAGGAAGAAGAATTAACCACAGGCTCAGCCTACCGCCCGGAACCAGAATAGGGCCTGAGGCAATCCCGCGCTTCTGCGGCCAGCTCCCAAAAAAGCCAGTTGAAAAATGGAGCACATGTGCACTGCAATTCACAACCCTGCAGAGTTATAAATGATAACTCTCGTCCACAAATATATTGAGGGAAGGCAACGAAGAGGATTTGAAAGCAAGGCAGAGTTGCAGGAAACAGGTTTCAGGAGGTAGATTCGAATCGCCTTTAAAGCACATGAAAAGCGGAAAAACGTCGACAATGATGCCCTTGGCCAAAAAGGGCGTATGCGTTTTTTCCTGAATATATTCAGGAAAAAACGCATACGCCCTTTTTGGCCAACCAAGCAACCTGGAAAGGCAAATCAGCGCTACAAAGAAGTCTCGCTTCCCATCGGTCCAAAGGGCCATGCTGAAAAAAGTGTCAAAACCACAAATGCAGGACAGGCCATGGAGAAATAGGAGCCTTGCTACGCTGATGGGCGGGATGTAAATTGCCAACAGCCACTCTGGAGAAGTGTACGGTGTGTCCTGAAACATCGAAAAAACACAGCTTAGGGAGCATAGGGCACTTCCACTCATGGGCGTATAAATTGGGAAAATTAAAAATCAGCAAGACAAAGGCACCCCAAAGTTTAGGGCTGCTCAGTTGACAAGAACCTCCACTTCATGACACCTAAAATATCCCAGGAAAGAGAAAAATGGATAAAGAAGTTGTGGTCCTTATGTACAATGGAATATCACTCAGCCATGAAATCAATGTCATAAGGCTAGTAGCAGCATGATGATTGGATTTAGGTACGACGACTCTAAGTGAAATAAGTCACACAGAAAAAGACACATATCAAAAGCTATCACTTATAGAGGGAATGTAAAAACCGCTACACTTGAACTGAATTACAAATCAGAACAGAGTCACCCATTTTGAAAACACACTATGGCTGCTTAACGGGAAAGGTGAGGTGGGGTGATGCATAAAACAAGGGTTTCAAATTAGCTCTGATACCGTACCATACACCCAATATGTAATAGACAAGACCTACTCCTTGCTCAGTGAACTGGACTCAACACCCTGTATTCACCGCACAAGAATATATCAGACTAGTGAGAATCATAAAACCTATGTATTGATATCTCTCTGGAAGTGAGTCAAGTGGGTGTAAATCCGCATAAACACAGCCGTGAAAAGCAGCTAAACCCCATTATAAAAATAAATTAGTTTTAAAAACGCATGAAACAAAGACAGTGAAAGAGAGAGAAATTCTTACAAAATTCATTCAGGGGCTGTGACGCAACCTGGATTGACCATATCTAGACCCACAGCTGGATGAGACATAAGGGTGGACATTCTTGGGGCTGAGAGGTTTGGTGAGGTTGGGTGAGCCAACGCAGACCCTATAAGGTAATACTGCGTGGTACCCATCCCATGGGTCCCAAATCTCCAGGTTCAAGGGAATCTTCCTACATCGAAAACTTGAATGAGGAACCCAGAAGATGGTACACCGTGTGATTTTGAAAGGTTTCTAAAACGCACCTCATTTCTCATCTCCTTGTGCTCGGGTTTGCCATTCCAGCTACTTCATTAGCAATCTCCCTACTTGGAGAATCAGCACCTTTAACCTCCTGTTCCGTACAGGTTGCAATTTGTCCTGAGGATGAACGGGAAGAGGGGCAGCCAATGAGAGACTAGATCTAGGTGTTGGGACAGGCACAGGTCACTCTATTTTCTCATCAGGAAGAAGAAATAACCACAGGCTCAGCCTGCCACCCGGAACCAGAATAGGGCCTGAGGCAATCCCGCGCTTTTGCGGCCAGCTCCCAAAAAAGCCAGTTGAAAAATGGAGCACATGTGCACTGCAATTCACAACCCTGCAGAGTTATAAATGATAACTCTCGTACACAAATATATTGAGGGAAGGCAACGAAGAGGATTTGAAAGCAAGGCAGAATTGCAGGAAACAGGTTTCAGGAGGTAGATTCGAATCGCCTTTAAAGCACATGAAAAGCGGCAAAACGTCGACAATGATGCCCTTGGCCAAAAAGGGCGTATGCGTTTTTTCCTGAATATATTCAGGAAAAAACGCATACGCCCTTTTTGGCCAACCAAGCAACCTGGAAAGGCAAATCAGCGCTACAAAGAAGTCTCGCTTCCCATCGGTCAAAAGGGTCATGCTGCAAAAAGTGTCAAAACCACAAATGCAGGACAGGCCATGGAGAAATGGCAGCCTTGCTACGCTGATGGGCGGGATGTAAATTGCCAACAGCCACTCTGGAGAAGTGTACGGTGTGTCCTGAAACATCGAAAAACCACAGCTTAGGGAGCATAGGGCACGTCCACTCATGGGCGTAGAAATTGGGAAAACTAAAAATCAGCAAGACACAGGCACCCCAAAGTTTAGGGCTGCTCTGTTGACAAGAACCTCCACTTCATGACACCTTAAATATCCCAGGAAAGAGAAAAATGGATAAAGAAGTTGTGGTCCCAATGTACAATGCAATATCACTCAGACATGAAATCAATGTCATAAGGCTAGTAGAAGCAAGATGAGTGGACTTAGGTACGACGATTCTAAGTGAAATAAGTCACACAGAAAAAGACACTTATCATAAGCTATCACTTATAGAGGGAATGTAAAAACCGCTACACTTGAACTGAATTACAAAACAGAACAGAGTCACACGTTTAGAAAACACACTATGGCTGCTTAACGGGAAAGGTGAGGTGGGGTGATGCATAAAACAAGGGTTTCAAATTAGCTCTGATACCGTTCCATACACCCAATATGTTATAGACAAGACCTACTCCTTGCTAAGTGAACTGGACTCAACACCCCCTATTCACTGCACAAGAATATATCTGACTAGTGAGAATCTTATAACTTATGTATTGATATCTCTCTGGAAGTGAGTCAAGTGGGTGTAAAGCCGCATAAACACAGCCGTGAAAAGCAGCTAAACACCATTATAAAAATAAATTAGTTTTAAAAACCCATGAAACAAAGACAGTGTAAGAGAGAGAAATTCTTACAAAATTCATTCAGGGGCTGTGCCGCAACCTGGATTGACCATATCTAGACCCACAGCTGGATGAGACATAACGGTGGACACTCTTGGGGCTGAGAGGTTTGGTGAGGTTGGGTGAGCAAACGCAGACCCTTTAAAGTAATACTGCGTGGTACCCATCCCATGGGTCCCAAATCTCCAGGTTCAAGGGCATCTTCCTTCATCGAAAACTTGCATGAGGAACCCAGAAGATGGTACACCGTGTGATTTTGAAAGGTTTCTAAAACGTACCTCATTTCTCATCTCCTTGTGCTCGGGTTCGCCATTCCAGCTACTTCACTAGCAATCTCCCTACTTGGAGAATCAGCACCTTTAACCTCCTGTTCCGTACAGGTTGCAATTTGTCCTGAGGATGAACGGGAAGAGGGGCAGCCAAAGAGAGACTAGATCTAGGTGTTGGGACAGGCACAGGTCACTCTATTTTCTCATCAGGAAGAAGAAATAACCACAGGCTCAGCCTGCCACCCGGAACCAGAATACGGCCTGAGGCAATCCCGCGCTTCTGCGGCCAGCTCCCAAAAAAGCCAGTTGAAAAATGGAGCACATGGGCACTGCAATTCACAACCCTGCAGAGTTATAAATGATAACCCTCGTCCAAAAATATATTGAGGGAAGGCAACGAAGAGGATTTGAAAGCAAGGCAGAATTGCAGGAAACAGGTTTCAGGAGGTAGATTCGAATCGCCTTTAAAGCACATGAAAAGCGGCAAAACGTGGACAATGATGCCCTTGGCCAAAAAGGGCGTATGCGTTTTTTCCTGAATATATTCAGGAAAAAACGCATACGCCCTTTTTGGCCAACCAAGCAACCTGGAAAGGCAAATCAGCGCTACAAAGAAGTCTCGCTTCCGATCCGTCAAAAGGGCCCTGCTGAAAAAAGTGTCAAAACCGCAAATGCAGGACAGGCCAAGGAGAAATGGGAGCCTTGCCACGCTGATGGGCGGTATGTAAATTGCCAACAGCCACTCTGGAGAAGTGTACGGTGTGTCCTGAAACATCGAAAAAACACAGCTTAGGGAGCATAGGGCACTTCCACTCATGGGCGTAGAAACTGGGAAAACTAAAAATCAGCAAGACACAGGCACCCCAAAGTTTAGGGCTGCTCTGTTGACAAGAACCTCCACTTCATGACACCTTAAATATCCCAGGAAAGAGAAAAATGGATAAAGAAGTTGTGGTCCTTATGTACAATGGAATATCACTCAGACATGAAATCAATGTCATAAGGCAAGTAGCAGCATGATGAGTGGATTTAGGTACGACGACTCTAAGTGAAATAAGTCACACAGAAAAAGACACTTATCGTAAACTATCACTTATAGAGGGAATGTAAAAACCGCTACACTTGAACTGAATTACAAAAGAGAACAGAGTCACACGTTTAGAAAACACACTATGGCTGCTTAACGGGAAAGGTGAGGTGGGGTGATGCATAAAACAAGGGTTTCAAATTAGCACAGATACCGTTCCATACACACAATATGTAATAGACAAGACCTACTCCTTGCTCAGTGAACTGGACTCAACACCCCCTATTCACCGCACAAGTATATATCTGACTAGTAAGAATCTTAAAACCTAAGTATTCATATTTCTCTGGAAGTGTGTCAAGTGGGTGTAAAGCCGCATAAACACAGCCGTGAAAAGCAGCTAAAACCCATTATAAAAATAAATTACTTGTAAAAACCCGTAAAACAAAGACAGTGAAAGAGAGAGAAGTTCTTACACAATTCGTTCATAGGCTGTGATGCAAACTGGATTCACCAATTCTAGACCAACAGGTGGATGAGACCTAAGGGTGGACACTCTTGGGGCTGACAGGTTTGGTGAGGTTGGGTGAGCAAACGCAGACCCTTTAAAGTAATACTGCGTGGTACCCATCCCATGGGTCCCAAATCTCCAGGTTCAAGGGCATCTTCCTTCATCGAAAACTTGCATGAGGAACCCAGAAGATGGTACACCGTGTGATTTTGAAAGGTTTCTAAAACGTACCTCATTTCTCATCTCCTTGTGCTCGGGTTCGCCATTCCAGCTACTTCACTAGCAATCTCCCTACTTGGAGAATCAGCACCTTTAACCTCCTGTTCCGTACAGGTTGCAATTTGTCCTGAGGATGAACGGGAAGAGGGGCAGCCAAAGAGAGACTAGATCTAGGTGTTGGGACAGGCACAGGTCACTCTATTTTCTCATCAGGAAGAAGAAATAACCACAGGCTCAGCCTGCCACCCGGAACCAGAATACGGCCTGAGGCAATCCCGCGCTTCTGCGGCCAGCTCCCAAAAAAGCCAGTTGAAAAATGGAGCACATGGGCACTGCAATTCACAACCCTGCAGAGTTATAAATGATAACCCTCGTCCAAAAATATATTGAGGGAAGGCAACGAAGAGGATTTGAAAGCAAGGCAGAATTGCAGGAAACAGGTTTCAGGAGGTAGATTCGAATCGCCTTTAAAGCACATGAAAAGCGGCAAAACGTGGACAATGATGCCCTTGGCCAAAAAGGGCGTATGCGTTTTTTCCTGAATATATTCAGGAAAAAACGCATACGCCCTTTTTGGCCAACCAAGCAACCTGGAAAGGCAAATCAGCGCTACAAAGAAGTCTCGCTTCCGATCCGTCAAAAGGGCCCTGCTGAAAAAAGTGTCAAAACCGCAAATGCAGGACAGGCCAAGGAGAAATGGGAGCCTTGCCACGCTGATGGGCGGTATGTAAATTGCCAACAGCCACTCTGGAGAAGTGTACGGTGTGTCCTGAAACATCGAAAAAACACAGCTTAGGGAGCATAGGGCACTTCCACTCATGGGCGTAGAAACTGGGAAAACTAAAAATCAGCAAGACACAGGCACCCCAAAGTTTAGGGCTGCTCTGTTGACAAGAACCTCCACTTCATGACACCTTAAATATCCCAGGAAAGAGAAAAATGGATAAAGAAGTTGTGGTCCTTATGTACAATGGAATATCACTCAGACATGAAATCAATGTCATAAGGCAAGTAGCAGCATGATGAGTGGATTTAGGTACGACGACTCTAAGTGAAATAAGTCACACAGAAAAAGACACTTATCGTAAACTATCACTTATAGAGGGAATGTAAAAACCGCTACACTTGAACTGAATTACAAAAGAGAACAGAGTCACACGTTTAGAAAACACACTATGGCTGCTTAACGGGAAAGGTGAGGTGGGGTGATGCATAAAACAAGGGTTTCAAATTAGCACAGATACCGTTCCATACACACAATATGTAATAGACAAGACCTACTCCTTGCTCAGTGAACTGGACTCAACACCCCCTATTCACCGCACAAGTATATATCTGACTAGTAAGAATCTTAAAACCTAAGTATTCATATTTCTCTGGAAGTGTGTCAAGTGGGTGTAAAGCCGCATAAACACAGCCGTGAAAAGCAGCTAAAACCCATTATAAAAATAAATTACTTGTAAAAACCCGTAAAACAAAGACAGTGAAAGAGAGAGAAGTTCTTACACAATTCGTTCATAGGCTGTGATGCAAACTGGATTCACCAATTCTAGACCAACAGGTGGATGAGACCTAAGGGTGGACACTCTTGGGGCTGACAGGTTTGGTGAGGTTGGGTGAGCAAACGCAGACCCTTTAAAGTAATACTGCGTGGTACCAATCCCATGGGTCCCAAATCTCCAGGTTCAAGGGCATCTTCCTGCATCGAAAACATGCATGAGAAACCCAGAAGATGGTACACCGTGTGATCGGGAAAGGTTTCTAAAACGCACCTCATTTCTCACCTCCTTGTGCTCGGGTTCGCCATTCCCGCTACTTTACTAGCAATCACCCTTCTTGGAGAATCAGCACCTTTAACCTCCTGTTCTGTACAGGTTGCAATTTGTCCTGAGGATGAACGGGAAGAGGAGCAACCAATGAGAGACTAGATCTAGGTGTTGGGACAGGCACAGGTCACTCTATTTTCCCATCAGGAAGAAGAATTAACCACAGGCTCAGCCTGCCGCCCGGAACCAGAATAGGGCCTGAGGCAATCCCGCGCTTTTGCGGCCAGCTACCAAAAAAGCGAGTTGAAAAATGGAGCTCAGGGGCACTGCAATTCACAAACCTGCAGAGTTATAAATGATAACTCTCGTCCACAAATATATTGAGGGAAAGCAACGAAGAGGATTTGAAAGCAAGGCAGTATTGCAGGAAACAGATTTCAGGAGGTAGATTCGAATCGCCTTTAAAGCTCAAGAAAAGGGGCAAAACGTCGACAATGATGCCCTTTGCCAAAAAGGGCGTATGCGTTTTTTCCTGAATATATTTAGGAAAAAACGCATACGCCCTGTTTGGCCAACCAAGCAACCTGGAAAGGCAAATCAGCGCTACAAAGAAGTCTCGCTTCCCATCGGTCAAAAGGGCCATGCTGAAAAAAGTGTCAAAACCACAAATGCAGGACAGGCCATGGAGAAATAGGAGCCTTGCTACGCTGATGGGCGGGATGTAAATTGCCAACAGCCACTCTGGAGAAGTGTACGGTGTGTCCTGAAACATCGAAAAAACACAGCTTAGGTAGCATAGGACACTTCCACTCATGGGCGTATAAATTGGGAAAACTAAAAATCAGCAAGACACAGGCACCCCAAAGTTTAGGGCTGCTCTGTTGACAAGAACCTCCACTTCATGACACCTTAAATATCCCAGGAAAGAGAAAAATGGATAAAGAAGTTGTGGTTCTTATGTACAATGGAATATCACTCTGCCATGAAATCAATGTCATAAGGCCAGTAGACACAAGATGGGTGGACTTAGGTACGACGATTCTAAGGGAAATAAGTCACACAGAAAAAGACACTTATCAAAAGCTATCACTTATAGAGGGAATGTAAAAACCGCTACACTTGAATTGAATTACAAATCAGAACAGAGTCACATATTTAAAACACACTATGGCTCCTTAACGGGAAAGGTGACGTGGGGTGATGCATAAAACAAGGGTTTCAAATTAGCTCAGATACCGTTCCATACACCCAATATGTAATAGAAAAGACCTACTCCTTGCTCAGTGAACTGGACTCAACACCCCCTATTCACCACACAAGAATATATCTGACTAGTGAGAATCTTAAAACTTATGTATTGATATCTCTCTGGAAGTGAGTCAAGTGGGTGTAAAGCCGCATAAACACAGCTGTGAAAAGCAGCTAAACCCCATTATAAAAATAAATTAGTTTTAATAACCCATGAAACAAAGACAGTGAAAGACAGAGAAATTCTTACAAAATTCATTCAGGGGCTGTGACGCAACCTGGATTGACCATATCTAGACCCACAGCTGGATGAGACATAAGGGTGGACACTCTTGGGGCTGAGAGGTTTGGTGAGGTTGGGTAAGCAAACGCAGACACTTTAAAGTAATACTGCGTGGTACCCATCCCATGGGTCCCAAATCTCCAGGTTCAAGGGCATCTTCCTACATCGAAAACATGCATGAGAAACCCAGAAGATGGTACACTGTGTGATTGGGAAAGTTTCTAAAACGCACCTCATTTCTCAACTCCGTGTGCTCGGGTTCGCCATTCCAGCTACTTTACTAGCAATCTCCCTACTTGGAGAATCAGCACCTTTAACCTCCTGTTCCATACAGGTTGCAATTTGTCCTAAGGATGAATGGGAAGAGGGGCAACCAATGAGAGACTAGATCTAGGTGTTGGGACAGGCACAGGTCACTCTATTTTCCCATCAGGAAGAAGAATTAACCACAGGCTCAGCCTACCGCCGGTAACCAGAATAGGGCCTGAGGCAATCCCGCGCTTCTGCGGCCAGCTCCCAAAAAAGCCAGTTGAAAAATGGAGCACATGGGCACTGCAATTCACAAACCTGCAGAGTTATAAATGATAACCCTCGTCCAAAAATATATTGAGGGAAGGCAACAAAGAGGATTTGAAAGCAAGGCAGAATTGCAGGAAACTGGTTTCAGGAGGTAGATTCGAATTGCTTTAAAGCACATGAAAAGCGGCAAAACGTCGACAATGATGCCCTTGGCCAAACAGGGCGTATGCGTTTTTTCCTGAATATATTCAGGAAAAAACGCATACGCCCTGTTTGGCCAACCAAGCAACCTGGAAAGTCAAATCAGCGCTACAAAGAAGTCTCGCTTCCCATTGGTCAAAAGGGCCATGCTGAAAAAAGTGTCAAAACCACAGAAGCAGGACAGGCCATGGAGAAATGGGAGCCTTGCTACACTGATGGGTGGGATGTAAATTGCCAGCAACCACTCTGGAGAAGTGTACGGTGTGGCGTGAAACATCAAAAAAACACAGCTTAGGGAACATAGGGCACTTCCACTCATGGGCGTATAAATTGGGAAAATTAAAAATCAGCAAGACACAGGCACCCCAAAGTTTAGGGCTGCTCTGTTGACAAGAACCTCCACTTCATGACACCTTATATATCCCAGGAAAGAGAAAAATGGATAAAGAAGTTGTGGTCCTTATGTACAATGGAATATCACTCAGCCATGAAATCAATGTCATAAGGCTAGTAGCAGCATGATGAGTGGATTTAGGTACGATGACTCTAAGTGAAATAAGTCACACAGAAAAAGACAGTTATCATAATCTATCACGTATAGAGGGAATGTAAAAACTGCTACACTTGAACTGAATTACAAAAGAGAACAGAGTCACACGTTTAGAAAACACACTATGGCTGCTTAACAGGAAAGATGAGGTGGTGTGATGCATAAAACAAGGGTTTCAAATTAGATCAGATACCGTTCCATACACCCAATATGTAATAGACAAGACCTACTCCTTGCTCAGTGAACTGGACTCAACACCCCCTATTCACCGCACAAGTATATATCTGACTAGTGAGAATCTTAAAACCTATGTATTGATATCTCTCTGGAAGTGTGTCAAGTGGGTGTAAAGCCGCATAAACACAACCGTGAAAAGCAGCTAAACCCCATTATAAAAATAAATTACTTGTAGAAACCCGTAAAACAAAGACAGTGAAAGAGAGAGAAATTCTTACACAATTAGTTCAGGGGATGTGATGCAACCTGGATTGAAAATATCCAGACCCACAGTTGGATGAGACCTAAGGGTGGACACTCTTGGGGCTGATAGGTTTGGTGAGGTTGGGTGAGCAAACACAGACCCTTTAAGGTAATACTGCGTGGTACCCATTCCATGGGTCCCAAATCTCCAGTTTTAAGGGCATCTTCCTGCATTGAAAACATGCATGAGAAACCCAGAAGATGGTACACCATGTGATCGGGAAAGGTTTCTAAAACGCACCTCATTTCTCATCTCCTTGTGCTCGGGTTCGCCATTCCAGCTACTTTACTAGCAATCTCCCTACTTGGAGAATCAACACCTTTAACCTCCTGTTCTGTAAAGGTTGCAATTTGTCCTGAGGATGAACGGGAAGAGGGGCAACCAATGAGAGACTAGATGTAGGTGTTGGGACAGGCACAGGTCACTCTATTTTCCCATCAGGAAGAAGAATTAAGCACAGGCTCAGCCTGCCGCTGGGAACCAGAATAGTGCCTGAGGCAATCCCGCGCTTCTGCGGCCAGCTCCGAAAAAAGCCAGTTGAAAAATGGAGCACATGGGCACTGCAATTCACAAACCCGCTGAGTTATAAATGATAACTCTCGTCCACAAATATATTGAGGGAAGGCAACGAAGAGGATTTGAAAGCAAGGCAGAACTGCAAAACACAGATTACAGGAGGTAGATTCGAATCGCCTTTCAAGCACATGAAAAGCGGCAAAACGTGGAAAATGATGCACTTGGCCAAAAAGGGCGTATGCGTTTTTTCCTGAATATATTCAGGAAAAAACGCATACGCCCTTTTTGGCCAACCAAGCAACCTGGAAAGGCAAATCAGCGCTACAAAGTAGTCTCGCTTCCCATGGGTCAAAAGGGCCATGCTGAAAAAAGTGTCAAAACCACAAATGCAGGACAGGCCATGGAGAAATGGGAGCCTTGGCACGCTGATGGGCGGGATGTAAATTGCCAACAGCCACTCTGGAGAAGTGTACGGTGTGGCCTGAAACATCGAAAAAACAAAGTTTATGGAGCATAGGGGACTTCCACTCATGGGCGTATAAATTGGGAAAATTAAAAATCAGCAAGACTCAGGCACCCCAAAGTTTAGGGCTGCTCTGTTGACAAGAACCTTCACTTCACGAAACCTTAAATATCCCAGGAAGGAGAAAAATGGATAAAGAAATTGTGGTCCTTATGTACAATGGAATATCACTCAGCCATGAAATCAATGTCATAAGGCTAGTAGCAGCATGATGAGTGGATTTAGGTACGACGACTCTAAGTGAAATAAGTCACACAGAAAAAGACACTTATCAAAAGCTATCACTTATAAATGGAATGTAAAAACCGCTACAATTGAACTGAATTACAAATCACAACAGAGTCACACATTTAGAAAACACACTATGGCTGCTTAACGGGAAAGGTGACGTGGGGTGATGCATAAAACAAGGGTTTCAAATTAGCTCAGATACCGTTCCATACACCCAATATGTAATAGACAAGACCTACTCCTTGCTCAGTGAACTGGACTCAACACCCCCTATTCACCACACAAGAATATATCTGACTAGTGAGAATCTTAAAACTTATGTATTGATATCTCTCTGGAAGTGAGTCAAGTGGGTGTAAAGCCGCATAAACACAGCCGTGAAAAGCAGCTAAACCCCATTATAAAAAAAAATTAGTTTTAAAAACCCATGAAACAAAGACAGTGAAAGCGAGAGAAATTCTTACAAAATTCATTCAGGGGCTGTGCCGCAACCTGGATTGACCATATCTAGACCCACAGCTGGATGAGACATAAGGGTGGACACTCTTGGGGCTGAGAGGTTTGGTGTGGTTGGGTGAGCAAACGCAGACCCTTTAAAGTAATACTGCGCGGTACCCATCCCATTTGTCCCCAATCTCCAGGTTCAAGGGCATCTTCCTACATCGAAAACATGCATGAGAAACCCAGAAGATGGTACACCGTGTGATTGGGAAAGATTCTAAAACGCACCTCATTTGTCATCTCCTTGTGCTCGGGTTCGCCATTCCAGCTACTTTACTAGAAATCTCCCTACTTGGAGAATCAGCACCTTTAACCTCCTGTTGCATACAGGTTGCAATTTGTCCTAAGGATGAATGGGAAGAGGGGCAACCAATGAGAGACTAGATCTAGGTGTTGGGACAGGCACAGGTCACTCTATTTTCCCATCAGGAAGAAGAATTAACCACAGGCTCAGCCTACCGCCCGGAACCAGAATAGGGCCTGAGGCAATCCCGCGCTTCTGCGGCCAGCTCCCAAAAAAGCCAGTTGAAAAATGGAGCACATGTGCACTGCAATTCACAACCCTGCAGAGTTATAAATGATAACTCTCGTCCACAAATATATTGAGGGAAGGCAACGAAGAGGATTTGAAAGCAAGGCAGAGTTGCAGGAAACAGGTTTCAGGAGGTAGATTCGAATCGCCTTTAAAGCACATGAAAAGCGGAAAAACGTCGACAATGATGCCCTTGGCCAAAAAGGGCGTATGCGTTTTTTCCTGAATATATTCAGGAAAAAACGCATACGCCCTTTTTGGCCAACCAAGCAACCTGGAAAGGCAAATCAGCGCTACAAAGAAGTCTCGCTTCCCATCGGTCCAAAGGGCCATGCTGAAAAAAGTGTCAAAACCACAAATGCAGGACAGGCCATGGAGAAATAGGAGCCTTGCTACGCTGATGGGCGGGATGTAAATTGCCAACAGCCACTCTGGAGAAGTGTACGGTGTGTCCTGAAACATCGAAAAAACACAGCTTAGGGAGCATAGGGCACTTCCACTCATGGGCGTATAAATTGGGAAAACTAAAAATCAGCAAGACAAAGGCACCCCAAAGTTTAGGGCTGCTCAGTTGACAAGAACCTCCACTTCATGACACCTAAAATATCCCAGGAAAGAGAAAAATGGATAAAGAAGTTGTGGTCCTTATGTACAATGGAATATCACTCAGCCATGAAATCAATGTCATAAGGCTAGTAGCAGCATGATGATTGGATTTAGGTACGACGACTCTAAGTGAAATAAGTCACACAGAAAAAGACACATATCAAAAGCTATCACTTATAGAGGGAATGTAAAAACCGCTACACTTGAACTGAATTACAAATCAGAACAGAGTCACCCATTTTGAAAACACACTATGGCTGCTTAACGGGAAAGGTGAGGTGGGGTGATGCATAAAACAAGGGTTTCAAATTAGCTCTGATACCGTACCATACACCCAATATGTAATAGACAAGACCTACTCCTTGCTCAGTGAACTGGACTCAACACCCTGTATTCACCGCACAAGAATATATCAGACTAGTGAGAATCATAAAACCTATGTATTGATATCTCTCTGGAAGTGAGTCAAGTGGGTGTAAATCCGCATAAACACAGCCGTGAAAAGCAGCTAAACCCCATTATAAAAATAAATTAGTTTTAAAAACGCATGAAACAAAGACAGTGAAAGAGAGAGAAATTCTTACAAAATTCATTCAGGGGCTGTGACGCAACCTGGATTGACCATATCTAGACCCACAGCTGGATGAGACATAAGGGTGGACATTCTTGGGGCTGAGAGGTTTGGTGAGGTTGGGTGAGCCAACGCAGACCCTATAAGGTAATACTGCGTGGTACCCATCCCATGGGTCCCAAATCTCCAGGTTCAAGGGAATCTTCCTACATCGAAAACTTGAATGAGGAACCCAGAAGATGGTACACCGTGTGATTTTGAAAGGTTTCTAAAACGCACCTCATTTCTCATCTCCTTGTGCTCGGGTTTGCCATTCCAGCTACTTCATTAGCAATCTCCCTACTTGGAGAATCAGCACCTTTAACCTCCTGTTCCGTACAGGTTGCAATTTGTCCTGAGGATGAACGGGAAGAGGGGCAGCCAATGAGAGACGAGATCTAGGTGTTGGGACAGGCACAGGTCACTCTATTTTCTCATCAGGAAGAAGAAATAACCACAGGCTCAGCCTGCCACCCGGAACCAGAATAGGGCCTGAGGCAATCCCGCGCTTTTGCGGCCAGCTCCCAAAAAAGCCAGTTGAAAAATGGAGCACATGTGCACTGCAATTCACAACCCTGCAGAGTTATAAATGATAACTCTCGTACACAAATATATTGAGGGAAGGCAACGAAGAGGATTTGAAAGCAAGGCAGAATTGCAGGAAACAGGTTTCAGGAGGTAGATTCGAATCGCCTTTAAAGCACATGAAAAGCGGCAAAACGTCGACAATGATGCCCTTGGCCAAAAAGGGCGTATGCGTTTTTTCCTGAATATATTCAGGAAAAAACGCATACGCCCTTTTTGGCCAACCAAGCAACCTGGAAAGGCAAATCAGCGCTACAAAGAAGTCTCGCTTCCCATCGGTCAAAAGGGTCATGCTGCAAAAAGTGTCAAAACCACAAATGCAGGACAGGCCATGGAGAAATGGCAGCCTTGCTACGCTGATGGGCGGGATGTAAATTGCCAACAGCCACTCTGGAGAAGTGTACGGTGTGTCCTGAAACATCGAAAAACCACAGCTTAGGGAGCATAGGGCACGTCCACTCATGGGCGTAGAAATTGGGAAAACTAAAAATCAGCAAGACACAGGCACCCCAAAGTTTAGGGCTGCTCTGTTGACAAGAACCTCCACTTCATGACACCTTAAATATCCCAGGAAAGAGAAAAATGGATAAAGAAGTTGTGGTCCCAATGTACAATGCAATATCACTCAGACATGAAATCAATGTCATAAGGCTAGTAGAAGCAAGATGAGTGGACTTAGGTACGACGATTCTAAGTGAAATAAGTCACACAGAAAAAGACACTTATCATAAGCTATCACTTATAGAGGGAATGTAAAAACCGCTACACTTGAACTGAATTACAAAACAGAACAGAGTCACACGTTTAGAAAACACACTATGGCTGCTTAACGGGAAAGGTGAGGTGGGGTGATGCATAAAACAAGGGTTTCAAATTAGCTCTGATACCGTTCCATACACCCAATATGTTATAGACAAGACCTACTCCTTGCTAAGTGAACTGGACTCAACACCCCCTATTCACTGCACAAGAATATATCTGACTAGTGAGAATCTTATAACTTATGTATTGATATCTCTCTGGAAGTGAGTCAAGTGGGTGTAAAGCCGCATAAACACAGCCGTGAAAAGCAGCTAAACACCATTATAAAAATAAATTAGTTTTAAAAACCCATGAAACAAAGACAGTGTAAGAGAGAGAAATTCTTACAAAATTCATTCAGGGGCTGTGCCGCAACCTGGATTGACCATATCTAGACCCACAGCTGGATGAGACATAACGGTGGACACTCTTGGGGCTGAGAGGTTTGGTGAGGTTGGGTGAGCAAACGCAGACCCTTTAAAGTAATACTGCGTGGTACCCATCCCATGGGTCCCAAATCTCCAGGTTCAAGGGCATCTTCCTTCATCGAAAACTTGCATGAGGAACCCAGAAGATGGTACACCGTGTGATTTTGAAAGGTTTCTAAAACGTACCTCATTTCTCATCTCCTTGTGCTCGGGTTCGCCATTCCAGCTACTTCACTAGCAATCTCCCTACTTGGAGAATCAGCACCTTTAACCTCCTGTTCCGTACAGGTTGCAATTTGTCCTGAGGATGAACGGGAAGAGGGGCAGCCAAAGAGAGACTAGATCTAGGTGTTGGGACAGGCACAGGTCACTCTATTTTCTCATCAGGAAGAAGAAATAACCACAGGCTCAGCCTGCCACCCGGAACCAGAATACGGCCTGAGGCAATCCCGCGCTTCTGCGGCCAGCTCCCAAAAAAGCCAGTTGAAAAATGGAGCACATGGGCACTGCAATTCACAACCCTGCAGAGTTATAAATGATAACCCTCGTCCAAAAATATATTGAGGGAAGGCAACGAAGAGGATTTGAAAGCAAGGCAGAATTGCAGGAAACAGGTTTCAGGAGGTAGATTCGAATCGCCTTTAAAGCACATGAAAAGCGGCAAAACGTGGACAATGATGCCCTTGGCCAAAAAGGGCGTATGCGTTTTTTCCTGAATATATTCAGGAAAAAACGCATACGCCCTTTTTGGCCAACCAAGCAACCTGGAAAGGCAAATCAGCGCTACAAAGAAGTCTCGCTTCCGATCCGTCAAAAGGGCCCTGCTGAAAAAAGTGTCAAAACCACAAATGCAGGACAGGCCAAGGAGAAATGGGAGCCTTGCCACGCTGATGGGCGGTATGTAAATTGCCAACAGCCACTCTGGAGAAGTGTACGGTGTGTCCTGAAACATCGAAAAAACACAGCTTAGGGAGCATAGGGCACTTCCACTCATGGGCGTAGAAACTGGGAAAACTAAAAATCAGCAAGACACAGGCACCCCAAAGTTTAGGGCTGCTCTGTTGACAAGAACCTCCACTTCATGACACCTTAAATATCCCAGGAAAGAGAAAAATGGATAAAGAAGTTGTGGTCCTTATGTACAATGGAATATCACTCAGACATGAAATCAATGTCATAAGGCAAGTAGCAGCATGATGAGTGGATTTAGGTACGACGACTCTAAGTGAAATAAGTCACACAGAAAAAGACACTTATCGTAAACTATCACTTATAGAGGGAATGTAAAAACCGCTACACTTGAACTGAATTACAAAAGAGAACAGAGTCACACGTTTAGAAAACACACTATGGCTGCTTAACGGGAAAGGTGAGGTGGGGTGATGCATAAAACAAGGGTTTCAAATTAGCACAGATACCGTTCCATACACACAATATGTAATAGACAAGACCTACTCCTTGCTCAGTGAACTGGACTCAACACCCCCTATTCACCGCACAAGTATATATCTGACTAGTAAGAATCTTAAAACCTATGTATTCATATTTCTCTGGAAGTGTGTCAAGTGGGTGTAAAGCCGCATAAACACAGCCGTGAAAAGCAGCTAAACCCCATTATAAAAATAAATTACTTGTAAAAACCCGTAAAACAAAGACAGTGAAAGAGAGAGAAGTTCTTACACAATTCGTTCATAGGCTGTGATGCAAACTGGATTCACCAATTCTAGACCAACAGGTGGATGAGACCTAAGGGTGGACACTCTTGGGGCTGACAGGTTTGGTGAGGTTGGGTGAGCAAACGCAGACCCTTTAAAGTAATACTGCGTGGTACCAATCCCATGGGTCCCAAATCTCCAGGTTCAAGGGCATCTTCCTGCATCGAAAACATGCATGAGAAACCCAGAAGATGGTACACCGTGTGATCGGGAAAGGTTTCTAAAACGCACCTCATTTCTCACCTCCTTGTGCTCGGGTTCGCCATTCCAGCTACTTTACTAGCAATCACCCTTCTTGGAGAATCAGCACCTTTAACCTCCTGTTCTGTACAGGTTGCAATTTGTCCTGAGGATGAACGGGAAGAGGAGCAACCAATGAGAGACTAGATCTAGGTGTTGGGACAGGCACAGGTCACTCTATTTTCCCATCAGGAAGAAGAATTAACCACAGGCTCAGCCTGCCGCCCGGAACCAGATTAGGGCCTGAGGCAATCCCGCGATTTTGCGGCCAGCTACCAAAAAAGCGAGTTGAAAAATGGAGCTCAGGGGCACTGCAATTCACAAACCTGCAGAGTTATAAATGATAACTCTCGTCCACAAATATATTGAGGGAAAGCAACGAAGAGGATTTGAAAGCAAGGCAGTATTGCAGGAAACAGATTTCAGGAGGTAGATTCGAATCGCCTTTAAAGCTCAAGAAAAGGGGCAAAACGTCGACAATGACGCCCTTTGCCAAAAAGGGCGTATGCGTTTTTTCCTGAATATATTTAGGAAAAAACGCATACGCCCTTTTTGGCCAACCAAGCAACCTGGAAAGGCAAATCAGCGCTACAAAGAAGTCTCGCTTCCCATCGGTCAAAAGGGCCATGCTGAAAAAAGTGTCAAAACCACAAATGCAGGACAGGCCATGGAGAAATAGGAGCCTTGCTACGCTGATGGGCGGGATGTAAATTGCCAACAGCCACTCTGGAGAAGTGTACGGTGTGTCCTGAAACATCGAAAAAACACAGCTTAGGTAGCATAGGACACTTCCACTCATGGGCGTATAAATTGGGAAAACTAAAAATCAGCAAGACACAGGCACCCCAAAGTTTAGGGCTGCTCTGTTGACAAGAACCTCCACTTCATGACACCTTAAATATCCCAGGAAAGAGAAAAATGGATAAAGAAGTTGTGGTTCTTATGTACAATGGAATATCACTCTGCCATGAAATCAATGTCATAAGGCCAGTAGACGCAAGATGGGTGGACTTAGGTACGACGATTCTAAGGGAAATAAGTCACACAGAAAAAGACACTTATCAAAAGCTATCACTTATAGAGGGAATGTAAAAACCGCTACACTTGAATTGAATTACAAATCAGAACAGAGTCACATATTTAAAACACACTATGGCTCCTTAACGGGAAAGGTGACGTGGGGTGATGCATAAAACAAGGGTTTCAAATTAGCTCAGATACCGTTCCATACACCCAATATGTAATAGAAAAGACCTACTCCTTGCTCAGTGAACTGGACTCAACACCCCCTATTCACCGCACAAGAATATATCTGACTAGTGAGAATCTTAAAACTTATGTATTGATATCTCTCTGGAAGTGAGTCAAGTGGGTGTAAAGCCGCATAAACACAGCTGTGAAAAGCAGCTAAACCCCATTATAAAAATAAATTAGTTTTAATAACCCATGAAACAAAGACAGTGAAAGACAGAGAAATTCTTACAAAATTCATTCAGGGGCTGTGACGCAACCTGGATTGACCATATCTAGACCCACAGCTGGATGAGACATAAGGGTGGACACTCTTGGGGCTGAGAGGTTTGGTGAGGTTGGGTAAGCAAACGCAGACACTTTAAAGTAATACTGCGTGGTACCCATCCCATGGGTCCCAAATCTCCAGGTTCAAGGGCATCTTCCTACATCGAAAACATGCATGAGAAACCCAGAAGATGGTACACTGTGTGATTGGGAAAGTTTCTAAAACGCACCTCATTTCTCAACTCCGTGTGCTCGGGTTCGCCATTCCAGCTACTTTACTAGCAATCTCCCTACTTGGAGAATCAGCACCTTTAACCTCCTGTTCCATACAGGTTGCAATTTGTCCTAAGGATGAATGGGAAGAGGGGCAACCAATGAGAGACTAGATCTAGGTGTTGGGACAGGCACAGGTCACTCTATTTTCCCATCAGGAAGAAGAATTAACCACAGGCTCAGCCTACCGCCGGTAACCAGAATAGGGCCTGAGGCAATCCCGCGCTTCTGCGGCCAGCTCCCAAAAAAGCCAGTTGAAAAATGGAGCACATGGGCACTGCAATTCACAAACCTGCAGAGTTATAAATGATAACTCTCGTCCACAAATATATTGAGGGAAGGCAACGAAGAGGATTTGAAAGCAAGGCAGAATTGCAGGAAACTGGTTTCAGGAGGTAGATTCGAATCGCTTTAAAGCACATGAAAAGCGGCAAAACGTCGACAATGATGCCCTTGGCCAAACAGGGCGTATGCGTTTTTTCCTGAATATATTCAGGAAAAAACGCATACGCCCTGTTTGGCCAACCAAGCAACCTGGAAAGTCAAATCAGCGCTACAAAGAAGTCTCGCTTCCCATTGGTCAAAAGGGCCATGCTGAAAAAAGTGTCAAAACCACAGAAGCAGGACAGGCCATGGAGAAATGGGAGCCTTGCTACACTGATGGGTGGGATGTAAATTGCCAGCAACCACTCTGGAGAAGTGTACGGTGTGGCGTGAAACATCAAAAAAACACAGCTTAGGGAACATAGGGCACTTCCACTCATGGGCGTATAAATTGGGAAAATTAAAAATCAGCAAGACACAGGCACCCCAAAGTTTAGGGCTGCTCTGTTGACAAGAACCTCCACTTCATGACACCTTATATATCCCAGGAAAGAGAAAAATGGATAAAGAAGTTGTGGTCCTTATGTACAATGGAATATCACTCAGCCATGAAATCAATGTCATAAGGCTAGTAGCAGCATGATGAGTGGATTTAGGTACGATGACTCTAAGTGAAATAAGTCACACAGAAAAAGACAGTTATCATAATCTATCACGTATAGAGGGAATGTAAAAACTGCTACACTTGAACTGAATTACAAAAGAGAACAGAGTCACACGTTTAGAAAACACACTATGGCTGCTTAACAGGAAAGATGAGGTGGTGTGATGCATAAAACAAGGGTTTCAAATTAGATCAGATACCGTTCCATACACCCAATATGTAATAGACAAGACCTACTCCTTGCTCAGTGAACTGGACTCAACACCCCCTATTCACCGCACAAGTATATATCTGACTAGTGAGAATCTTAAAACCTATGTATTGATATCTCTCTGGAAGTGTGTCAAGTGGGTGTAAAGCCGCATAAACACAACCGTGAAAAGCAGCTAAACCCCATTATAAAAATAAATTACTTGTAGAAACCCGTAAAACAAAGACAGTGAAAGAGAGAGAAATTCTTACACAATTAGTTCAGGGGATGTGATGCAACCTGGATTGAAAATATCCAGACCCACAGTTGGATGAGACCTAAGGGTGGACACTCTTGGGGCTGATAGGTTTGGTGAGGTTGGGTGAGCAAACACAGACCCTTTAAGGTAATACTGCGTGGTACCCATTCCATGGGTCCCAAATCTCCAGTTTTAAGGGCATCTTCCTGCATCGAAAACATGCATGAGAAACCCAGAAGATGGTACACCATGTGATCGGGAAAGGTTTCTAAAACGCACCTCATTTCTCATCTCCTTGTGCTCGGGTTCGCCATTCCAGCTACTTTACTAGCAATCTCCCTACTTGGAGAATCAACACCTTTAACCTCCTGTTCTGTAAAGGTTGCAATTTGTCCTGAGGATGAACGGGAAGAGGGGCAACCAATGAGAGACTAGATGTAGGTGTTGGGACAGGCACAGGTCACTCTATTTTCCCATCAGGAAGAAGAATTAAGCACAGGCTCAGCCTGCCGCCCGGAACCAGAATAGTGCCTGAGGCAATCCCGCGCTTCTGCGGCCAGCTCCGAAAAAAGCCAGTTGAAAAATGGAGCACATGGGCACTGCAATTCACAAACCCGCTGAGTTATAAATGATAACTCTCGTCCACAAATATATTGAGGGAAGGCAACGAAGAGGATTTGAAAGCAAGGCAGAGTTGCAGGAAACAGGTTTCAGGAGGTAGATTCGAATCGCCTTTCAAGCACATGAAAAGCGGCAAAACGTGGAAAATGATGCACTTGGCCAAAAAGGGCGTATGCGTTTTTTCCTGAATATATTCAGGAAAAAACGCATACGCCCTTTTTGGCCAACCAAGCAACCTGGAAAGGCAAATCAGCGCTACAAAGAAGTCTCGCTTCCCATCGGTCCAAAGGGCCATGCTGAAAAAAGTGTCAAAACCACAAATGCAGGACAGGCCATGGAGAAATAGGAGCCTTGCTACGCTGATGGGCGGGATGTAAATTGCCAACAGCCACTCTGGAGAAGTGTACGGTGTGTCCTGAAACATCGAAAAAACACAGCTTAGGGAGCATAGGGCACTTCCACTCATGGGCGTATAAATTGGGAAAACTAAAAATCAGCAAGACACAGGCACCCCAAAGTTTAGGGCTGCTCAGTTGACAAGAACCTCCACTTCATGACACCTTAAATATCCCAGGAAAGAGAAAAATGGATAAAGAAGTTGTGGTCCTTATGTACAATGGAATATCACTCAGCCATGTAATCAATGTCATAAGGCTAGTAGCAGCATGATGATTGGATTTAGGTACGACGACTCTAAGTGAAATAAGTCACACAGAAAAAGACACATATCAAAAGCTATCACTTATAGAGGGAATGTAAAAACCGCTACACTTGAACTGAATTACAAATCAGAACAGAGTCACCCATTTTGAAAACACACTATGGCTGCTTAACGGGAAAGGTGAGGTGGGGTGATGCATAAAACAAGGGTTTCAAATTAGCTCTGATACCGTACCATACACCCAATATGTAATAGACAAGACCTACTCCTTGCTCAGTGAACTGGACTCAACACCCTGTATTCACCGCACAAGAATATATCAGACTAGTGAGAATCATAAAACCTATGTATTGATATCTCTCTGGAAGTGAGTCAAGTGGGTGTAAATCCGCATAAACACAGCCGTGAACAGCAGCTAAACCCCATTATAAAAATAAATTAGTTTTAAAAACGCATGAAACAAAGACAGTGAAAGAGAGAGAAATTCTTACAAAATTCATTCAGGGGCTGTGACGCAACCTGGATTGACCATATCTAGACCCACAGCTGGATGAGACATAAGGGTGGACATTCTTGGGGCTGAGAGGTTTGGTGAGGTTGGGTGAGCCAACGCAGACCCTATAAGGTAATACTGCGTGGTACCCATCCCATGGGTCCCAAAACTCCAGGTTCAAGGGCATCTTCCTACATCGAAAACATGCATGAGAAACCCAGAAGATGGTACACTGTGTGATTGGGAAAGTTTCTAAAACGCACCTCATTTCTCAACTCCGTGTGCTCGGGTTCGCCATTCCAGCTACTTTACTAGCAATCTCCCTACTTGGAGAATCAGCACCTTTAACCTCCTGTTCCATACAGGTTGCAATTTGTCCTAAGGATGAATGGGAAGAGGGGCAACCAATGAGAGACTAGATCTAGGTGTTGGGACAGGCACAGGTCACTCTATTTTCCCATCAGGAAGAAGAATTAACCACAGGCTCAGCCTACCGCCGGTAACCAGAATAGGGCCTGAGGCAATCCCGCGCTTCTGCGGCCAGCTCCCAAAAAAGCCAGTTGAAAAATGGAGCACATGGGCACTGCAATTCACAAACCTGCAGAGTTATAAATGATAACCCTCGTCCACAAATATATTGAGGGAAGGCAACGAAGAGGATTTGAAAGCAAGGCAGAATTGCAGGAAACTGGTTTCAGGAGGTAGATTCGAATTGCTTTAAAGCACATGAAAAGCGGCAAAACGTCGACAATGATGCCCTTGGCCAAACAGGGCGTATGCGTTTTTTCCTGAATATATTCAGGAAAAAACGCATACGCCCTGTTTGGCCAACCAAGCAACCTGGAAAGTCAAATCAGCGCTACAAAGAAGTCTCGCTTCCCATTGGTCAAAAGGGCCATGCTGAAAAAAGTGTCAAAACCACAGAAGCAGGACAGGCCATGGAGAAATGGGAGCCTTGCTACACTGATGGGTGGGATGTAAATTGCCAGCAACCACTCTGGAGAAGTGTACGGTGTGGCGTGAAACATCAAAAAAACACAGCTTAGGGAACATAGGGCACTTCCACTCATGGGCGTATAAATTGGGAAAATTAAAAATCAGCAAGACACAGGCACCCCAAAGTTTAGGGCTGCTCTGTTGACAAGAACCTCCACTTCATGACACCTTATATATCCCAGGAAAGAGAAAAATGGATAAAGAAGTTGTGGTCCTTATGTACAATGGAATATCACTCAGCCATGAAATCAATGTCATAAGGCTAGTAGCAGCATGATGAGTGGATTTAGGTACGATGACTCTAAGTGAAATAAGTCACACAGAAAAAGACAGTTATCATAATCTATCACGTATAGAGGGAATGTAAAAACTGCTACACTTGAACTGAATTACAAAAGAGAACAGAGTCACACGTTTAGAAAACACACTATGGCTGCTTAACAGGAAAGATGAGGTGGTGTGATGCATAAAACAAGGGTTTCAAATTAGATCAGATACCGTTCCATACACCCAATATGTAATAGACAAGACCTACTCCTTGCTCAGGGAACTGGACTCAACACCCCCTATTCACCGCACAAGTATATATCTGACTAGTGAGAATCTTAAAACCTATGTATTGATATCTCTCTGGAAGTGTGTCAAGTGGGTGTAAAGCCGCATAAACACAACCGTGAAAAGCAGCTAAACCCCATTATAAAAATAAATTACTTGTAGAAACCCGTAAAACAAAGACAGTGAAAGAGAGAGAAATTCTTACACAATTAGTTCAGGGGATGTGATGCAACCTGGATTGAAAATATCCAGACCCACAGTTGGATGAGACCTAAGGGTGGACACTCTTGGGGCTGATAGGTTTGGTGAGGTTGGGTGAGCAAACACAGACCCTTTAAGGTAATACTGCGTGGTACCCATTCCATGGGTCCCAAATCTCCAGTTTTAAGGGCATCTTCCTGCATTGAAAACATGCATGAGAAACCCAGAAGATGGTACACCATGTGATCGGGAAAGGTTTCTAAAACGCACCTCATTTCTCATCTCCTTGTGCTCGGGTTCGCCATTCCAGCTACTTTACTAGCAATCTCCCTACTTGGAGAATCAACACCTTTAACCTCCTGTTCTGTAAAGGTTGCAATTTGTCCTGAGGATGAACGGGAAGAGGGGCAACCAATGAGAGACTAGATGTAGGTGTTGGGACAGGCACAGGTCACTCTATTTTCCCATCAGGAAGAAGAATTAAGCACAGGCTCAGCCTGCCGCTGGGAACCAGAATAGTGCCTGAGGCAATCCCGCGCTTCTGCGGCCAGCTCCGAAAAAAGCCAGTTGAAAAATGGAGCACATGGGCACTGCAATTCACAAACCCGCTGAGTTATAAATGATAACTCTCGTCCACAAATATATTGAGGGAAGGCAACGAAGAGGATTTGAAAGCAAGGCAGAACTGCAAAACACAGATTACAGGAGGTAGATTCGAATCGCCTTTCAAGCACATGAAAAGCGGCAAAACGTGGAAAATGATGCACTTGGCCAAAAAGGGCGTATGCGTTTTTTCCTGAATATATTCAGGAAAAAACGCATACGCCCTTTTTGGCCAACCAAGCAACCTGGAAAGGCAAATCAGCGCTACAAAGTAGTCTCGCTTCCCATGGGTCAAAAGGGCCATGCTGAAAAAAGTGTCAAAACCACAAATGCAGGACAGGCCATGGAGAAATGGGAGCCTTGGCACGCTGATGGGCGGGATGTAAATTGCCAACAGCCACTCTGGAGAAGTGTACGGTGTGGCCTGAAACATCGAAAAAACAAAGTTTATGGAGCATAGGGGACTTCCACTCATGGGCGTATAAATTGGGAAAATTAAAAATCAGCAAGACTCAGGCACCCCAAAGTTTAGGGCTGCTCTGTTGACAAGAACCTTCACTTCACGAAACCTTAAATATCCCAGGAAGGAGAAAAATGGATAAAGAAATTGTGGTCCTTATGTACAATGGAATATCACTCAGCCATGAAATCAATGTCATAAGGCTAGTAGCAGCATGATGAGTGGATTTAGGTACGACGACTCTAAGTGAAATAAGTCACACAGAAAAAGACACTTATCAAAAGCTATCACTTATAAATGGAATGTAAAAACCGCTACAATTGAACTGAATTACAAATCACAACAGAGTCACACATTTAGAAAACACACTATGGCTGCTTAACGGGAAAGGTGACGTGGGGTGATGCATAAAACAAGGGTTTCAAATTAGCTCAGATACCGTTCCATACACCCAATATGTAATAGACAAGACCTACTCCTTGCTCAGTGAACTGGACTCAACACCCCCTATTCACCACACAAGAATATATCTGACTAGTGAGAATCTTAAAACTTATGTATTGATATCTCTCTGGAAGTGAGTCAAGTGGGTGTAAAGCCGCATAAACACAGCCGTGAAAAGCAGCTAAACCCCATTATAAAAAAAAATTAGTTTTAAAAACCCATGAAACAAAGACAGTGAAAGCGAGAGAAATTCTTACAAAATTCATTCAGGGGCTGTGCCGCAACCTGGATTGACCATATCTAGACCCACAGCTGGATGAGACATAAGGGTGGACACTCTTGGGGCTGAGAGGTTTGGTGTGGTTGGGTGAGCAAACGCAGACCCTTTAAAGTAATACTGCGCGGTACCCATCCCATTTGTCCCCAATCTCCAGGTTCAAGGGCATCTTCCTACATCGAAAACATGCATGAGAAACCCAGAAGATGGTACACCGTGTGATTGGGAAAGATTCTAAAACGCACCTCATTTGTCATCTCCTTGTGCTCGGGTTCGCCATTCCAGCTACTTTACTAGAAATCTCCCTACTTGGAGAATCAGCACCTTTAACCTCCTGTTGCATACAGGTTGCAATTTGTCCTAAGGATGAATGGGAAGAGGGGCAACCAATGAGAGACTAGATCTAGGTGTTGGGACAGGCACAGGTCACTCTATTTTCCCATCAGGAAGAAGAATTAACCACAGGCTCAGCCTACCGCCCGGAACCAGAATAGGGCCTGAGGCAATCCCGCGCTTCTGCGGCCAGCTCCCAAAAAAGCCAGTTGAAAAATGGAGCACATGTGCACTGCAATTCACAACCCTGCAGAGTTATAAATGATAACTCTCGTCCACAAATATATTGAGGGAAGGCAACGAAGAGGATTTGAAAGCAAGGCAGAGTTGCAGGAAACAGGTTTCAGGAGGTAGATTCGAATCGCCTTTAAAGCACATGAAAAGCGGAAAAACGTCGACAATGATGCCCTTGGCCAAAAAGGGCGTATGCGTTTTTTCCTGAATATATTCAGGAAAAAACGCATACGCCCTTTTTGGCCAACCAAGCAACCTGGAAAGGCAAATCAGCGCTACAAAGAAGTCTCGCTTCCCATCGGTCCAAAGGGCCATGCTGAAAAAAGTGTCAAAACCACAAATGCAGGACAGGCCATGGAGAAATAGGAGCCTTGCTACGCTGATGGGCGGGATGTAAATTGCCAACAGCCACTCTGGAGAAGTGTACGGTGTGTCCTGAAACATCGAAAAAACACAGCTTAGGGAGCATAGGGCACTTCCACTCATGGGCGTATAAATTGGGAAAACTAAAAATCAGCAAGACAAAGGCACCCCGAAGTTTAGGGCTGCTCAGTTGACAAGAACCTCCACTTCATGACACCTAAAATATCCCAGGAAAGAGAAAAATGGATAAAGAAGTTGTGGTCCTTATGTACAATGGAATATCACTCAGCCATGAAATCAATGTCATAAGGCTAGTAGCAGCATGATGATTGGATTTAGGTACGACGACTCTAAGTGAAATAAGTCACACAGAAAAAGACACATATCAAAAGCTATCACTTATAGAGGGAATGTAAAAACCGCTACACTTGAACTGAATTACAAATCAGAACAGAGTCACCCATTTTGAAAACACACTATGGCTGCTTAACGGGAAAGGTGAGGTGGGGTGATGCATAAAACAAGGGTTTCAAATTAGCTCTGATACCGTACCATACACCCAATATGTAATAGACAAGACCTACTCCTTGCTCAGTGAACTGGACTCAACACCCTGTATTCACCGCACAAGAATATATCAGACTAGTGAGAATCATAAAACCTATGTATTGATATCTCTCTGGAAGTGAGTCAAGTGGGTGTAAATCCGCATAAACACAGCCGTGAAAAGCAGCTAAACCCCATTATAAAAATAAATTAGTTTTAAAAACGCATGAAACAAAGACAGTGAAAGAGAGAGAAATTCTTACAAAATTCATTCAGGGGCTGTGACGCAACCTGGATTGACCATATCTAGACCCACAGCTGGATGAGACATAAGGGTGGACATTCTTGGGGCTGAGAGGTTTGGTGAGGTTGGGTGAGCCAACGCAGACCCTATAAGGTAATACTGCGTGGTACCCATCCCATGGGTCCCAAATCTCCAGGTTCAAGGGAATCTTCCTACATCGAAAACTTGAATGAGGAACCCAGAAGATGGTACACCGTGTGATTTTGAAAGGTTTCTAAAACGCACCTCATTTCTCATCTCCTTGTGCTCGGGTTTGCCATTCCAGCTACTTCATTAGCAATCTCCCTACTTGGAGAATCAGCACCTTTAACCTCCTGTTCCGTACAGGTTGCAATTTGTCCTGAGGATGAACGGGAAGAGGGGCAGCCAATGAGAGACTAGATCTAGGTGTTGGGACAGGCACAGGTCACTCTATTTTCTCATCAGGAAGAAGAAATAACCACAGGCTCAGCCTGCCACCCGGAACCAGAATAGGGCCTGAGGCAATCCCGCGCTTTTGCGGCCAGCTCCCAAAAAAGCCAGTTGAAAAATGGAGCACATGTGCACTGCAATTCACAACCCTGCAGAGTTATAAATGATAACTCTCGTACACAAATATATTGAGGGAAGGCAACGAAGAGGATTTGAAAGCAAGGCAGAATTGCAGGAAACAGGTTTCAGGAGGTAGATTCGAATCGCCTTTAAAGCACATGAAAAGCGGCAAAACGTCGACAATGATGCCCTTGGCCAAAAAGGGCGTATGCGTTTTTTCCTGAATATATTCAGGAAAAAACGCATACGCCCTTTTTGGCCAACCAAGCAACCTGGAAAGGCAAATCAGCGCTACAAAGAAGTCTCGCTTCCCATCGGTCAAAAGGGTCATGCTGCAAAAAGTGTCAAAACCACAAATGCAGGACAGGCCATGGAGAAATGGCAGCCTTGCTACGCTGATGGGCGGGATGTAAATTGCCAACAGCCACTCTGGAGAAGTGTACGGTGTGTCCTGAAACATCGAAAAACCACAGCTTAGGGAGCATAGGGCACGTCCACTCATGGGCGTAGAAATTGGGAAAACTAAAAATCAGCAAGACACAGGCACCCCAAAGTTTAGGGCTGCTCTGTTGACAAGAACCTCCACTTCATGACACCTTAAATATCCCAGGAAAGAGAAAAATGGATAAAGAAGTTGTGGTCCCAATGTACAATGCAATATCACTCAGACATGAAATCAATGTCATAAGGCTAGTAGAAGCAAGATGAGTGGACTTAGGTACGACGATTCTAAGTGAAATAAGTCACACAGAAAAAGACACTTATCATAAGCTATCACTTATAGAGGGAATGTAAAAACCGCTACACTTGAACTGAATTACAAAACAGAACAGAGTCACACGTTTAGAAAACACACTATGGCTGCTTAACGGGAAAGGTGAGGTGGGGTGATGCATAAAACAAGGGTTTCAAATTAGCTCTGATACCGTTCCATACACCCAATATGTTATAGACAAGACCTACTCCTTGCTAAGTGAACTGGACTCAACACCCCCTATTCACTGCACAAGAATATATCTGACTAGTGAGAATCTTATAACTTATGTATTGATATCTCTCTGGAAGTGAGTCAAGTGGGTGTAAAGCCGCATAAACACAGCCGTGAAAAGCAGCTAAACACCATTATAAAAATAAATTAGTTTTAAAAACCCATGAAACAAAGACAGTGTAAGAGAGAGAAATTCTTACAAAATTCATTCAGGGGCTGTGCCGCAACCTGGATTGACCATATCTAGACCCACAGCTGGATGAGACATAACGGTGGACACTCTTGGGGCTGAGAGGTTTGGTGAGGTTGGGTGAGCAAACGCAGACCCTTTAAAGTAATACTGCGTGGTACCCATCCCATGGGTCCCAAATCTCCAGGTTCAAGGGCATCTTCCTTCATCGAAAACTTGCATGAGGAACCCAGAAGATGGTACACCGTGTGATTTTGAAAGGTTTCTAAAACGTACCTCATTTCTCATCTCCTTGTGCTCGGGTTCGCCATTCCAGCTACTTCACTAGCAATCTCCCTACTTGGAGAATCAGCACCTTTAACCTCCTGTTCCGTACAGGTTGCAATTTGTCCTGAGGATGAACGGGAAGAGGGGCAGCCAAAGAGAGACTAGATCTAGGTGTTGGGACAGGCACAGGTCACTCTATTTTCTCATCAGGAAGAAGAAATAACCACAGGCTCAGCCTGCCACCCGGAACCAGAATACGGCCTGAGGCAATCCCGCGCTTCTGCGGCCAGCTCCCAAAAAAGCCAGTTGAAAAATGGAGCACATGGGCACTGCAATTCACAACCCTGCAGAGTTATAAATGATAACCCTCGTCCAAAAATATATTGAGGGAAGGCAACGAAGAGGATTTGAAAGCAAGGCAGAATTGCAGGAAACAGGTTTCAGGAGGTAGATTCGAATCGCCTTTAAAGCACATGAAAAGCGGCAAAACGTGGACAATGATGCCCTTGGCCAAAAAGGGCGTATGCGTTTTTTCCTGAATATATTCAGGAAAAAACGCATACGCCCTTTTTGGCCAACCAAGCAACCTGGAAAGGCAAATCAGCGCTACAAAGAAGTCTCGCTTCCGATCCGTCAAAAGGGCCCTGCTGAAAAAAGTGTCAAAACCACAAATGCAGGACAGGCCAAGGAGAAATGGGAGCCTTGCCACGCTGATGGGCGGTATGTAAATTGCCAACAGCCACTCTGGAGAAGTGTACGGTGTGTCCTGAAACATCGAAAAAACACAGCTTAGGGAGCATAGGGCACTTCCACTCATGGGCGTAGAAACTGGGAAAACTAAAAATCAGCAAGACACAGGCACCCCAAAGTTTAGGGCTGCTCTGTTGACAAGAACCTCCACTTCATGACACCTTAAATATCCCAGGAAAGAGAAAAATGGATAAAGAAGTTGTGGTCCTTATGTACAATGGAATATCACTCAGACATGAAATCAATGTCATAAGGCAAGTAGCAGCATGATGAGTGGATTTAGGTACGACGACTCTAAGTGAAATAAGTCACACAGAAAAAGACACTTATCGTAAACTATCACTTATAGAGGGAATGTAAAAACCGCTACACTTGAACTGAATTACAAAAGAGAACAGAGTCACACGTTTAGAAAACACACTATGGCTGCTTAACGGGAAAGGTGAGGTGGGGTGATGCATAAAACAAGGGTTTCAAATTAGCACAGATACTGTTCCATACACACAATATGTAATAGACAAGACCTACTCCTTGCTCAGTGAACTGGACTCAACACCCCCTATTCACCGCACAAGTATATATCTGACTAGTAAGAATCTTAAAACCTATGTATTCATATTTCTCTGGAAGTGTGTCAAGTGGGTGTAAAGCCGCATAAACACAGCCGTGAAAAGCAGCTAAACCCCATTATAAAAATAAATTACTTGTAAAAACCCGTAAAACAAAGACAGTGAAAGAGAGAGAAGTTCTTACACAATTCGTTCATAGGCTGTGATGCAAACTGGATTCACCAATTCTAGACCAACAGGTGGATGAGACCTAAGGGTGGACACTCTTGGGGCTGACAGGTTTGGTGAGGTTGGGTGAGCAAACGCAGACCCTTTAAAGTAATACTGCGTGGTACCAATCCCATGGGTCCCAAATCTCCAGGTTCAAGGGCATCTTCCTGCATCGAAAACATGCATGAGAAACCCAGAAGATGGTACACCGTGTGATCGGGAAAGGTTTCTAAAACGCACCTCATTTCTCACCTCCTTGTGCTCGGGTTCGCCATTCCAGCTACTTTACTAGCAATCACCCTTCTTGGAGAATCAGCACCTTTAACCTCCTGTTCTGTACAGGTTGCAATTTGTCCTGAGGATGAACGGGAAGAGGAGCAACCAATGAGAGACTAGATCTAGGTGTTGGGACAGGCACAGGTCACTCTATTTTCCCATCAGGAAGAAGAATTAACCACAGGCTCAGCCTGCCGCCCGGAACCAGAATAGGGCCTGAGGCAATCCCGCGCTTTTGTGGCCAGCTACCAAAAAAGCGAGTTGAAAAATGGAGCTCAGGGGCACTGCAATTCACAAACCTGCAGAGTTATAAATGATAACTCTCGTCCACAAATATATTGAGGGAAAGCAACGAAGAGGATTTGAAAGCAAGGCAGTATTGCAGGAAACAGATTTCAGGAGGTAGATTCGAATCGCCTTTAAAGCTCAAGAAAAGGGGCAAAACGTCGACAATGACGCCCTTTGCCAAAAAGGGCGTATGCGTTTTTTTCCTGAATATATTTAGGAAAAAACGCATACGCCCTTTTTGGCCAACCAAGCAACCTGGAAAGGCAAATCAGCGCTACAAAGAAGTCTCGCTTCCCATCGGTCAAAAGGGCCATGCTGAAAAAAGTGTCAAAACCACAAATGCAGGACAGGCCATGGAGAAATAGGAGCCTTGCTACGCTGATGGGCGGGATGTAAATTGCCAACAGCCACTCTGGAGAAGTGTACGGTGTGTCCTGAAACATCGAAAAAACACAGCTTAGGTAGCATAGGACACTTCCACTCATGGGCGTATAAATTGGGAAAACTAAAAATCAGCAAGACACAGGCACCCCAAAGTTTAGGGCTGCTCTGTTGACAAGAACCTCCACTTCATGACACCTTAAATATCCCAGGAAAGAGAAAAATGGATAAAGAAGTTGTGGTTCTTATGTACAATGGAATATCACTCTGCCATGAAATCAATGTCATAAGGCCAGTAGACGCAAGATGGGTGGACTTAGGTACGACGATTCTAAGGGAAATAAGTCACACAGAAAAAGACACTTATCAAAAGCTATCACTTATAGAGGGAATGTAAAAACCGCTACACTTGAATTGAATTACAAATCAGAACAGAGTCACATATTTAAAACACACTATGGCTCCTTAACGGGAAAGGTGACGTGGGGTGATGCATAAAACAAGGGTTTCAAATTAGCTCAGATACCGTTCCATACACCCAATATGTAATAGAAAAGACCTACTCCTTGCTCAGTGAACTGGACTCAACACCCCCTATTCACCGCACAAGAATATATCTGACTAGTGAGAATCTTAAAACTTATGTATTGATATCTCTCTGGAAGTGAGTCAAGTGGGTGTAAAGCCGCATAAACACAGCTGTGAAAAGCAGCTAAACCCCATTATAAAAATAAATTAGTTTTAATAACCCATGAAACAAAGACAGTGAAAGACAGAGAAATTCTTACAAAATTCATTCAGGGGCTGTGACGCAACCTGGATTGACCATATCTAGACCCACAGCTGGATGAGACATAAGGGTGGACACTCTTGGGGCTGAGAGGTTTGGTGAGGTTGGGTAAGCAAACGCAGACACTTTAAAGTAATACTGCGTGGTACCCATCCCATGGGTCCCAAATCTCCAGGTTCAAGGGCATCTTCCTACATCGAAAACATGCATGAGAAACCCAGAAGATGGTACACTGTGTGATTGGGAAAGTTTCTAAAACGCACCTCATTTCTCAACTCCGTGTGCTCGGGTTCGCCATTCCAGCTACTTTACTAGCAATCTCCCTACTTGGAGAATCAGCACCTTTAACCTCCTGTTCCATACAGGTTGCAATTTGTCCTAAGGATGAATGGGAAGAGGGGCAACCAATGAGAGACTAGATCTAGGTGTTGGGACAGGCACAGGTCACTCTATTTTCCCATCAGGAAGAAGAATTAACCACAGGCTCAGCCTACCGCCGGTAACCAGAATAGGGCCTGAGGCAATCCCGCGCTTCTGCGGCCAGCTCCCAAAAAAGCCAGTTGAAAAATGGAGCACATGGGCACTGCAATTCACAAACCTGCAGAGTTATAAATGATAACTCTCGTCCACAAATATATTGAGGGAAGGCAACGAAGAGGATTTGAAAGCAAGGCAGAATTGCAGGAAACTGGTTTCAGGAGGTAGATTCGAATCGCTTTAAAGCACATGAAAAGCGGCAAAACGTCGACAATGATGCCCTTGGCCAAACAGGGCGTATGCGTTTTTTCCTGAATATATTCAGGAAAAAACGCATACGCCCTGTTTGGCCAACCAAGCAACCTGGAAAGTCAAATCAGCGCTACAAAGAAGTCTCGCTTCCCATTGGTCAAAAGGGCCATGCTGAAAAAAGTGTCAAAACCACAGAAGCAGGACAGGCCATGGAGAAATGGGAGCCTTGCTACACTGATGGGTGGGATGTAAATTGCCAGCAACCACTCTGGAGAAGTGTACGGTGTGGCGTGAAACATCAAAAAAACACAGCTTAGGGAACATAGGGCACTTCCACTCATGGGCGTATAAATTGGGAAAATTAAAAATCAGCAAGACACAGGCACCCCAAAGTTTAGGGCTGCTCTGTTGACAAGAACCTCCACTTCATGACACCTTATATATCCCAGGAAAGAGAAAAATGGATAAAGAAGTTGTGGTCCTTATGTACAATGGAATATCACTCAGCCATGAAATCAATGTCATAAGGCTAGTAGCAGCATGATGAGTGGATTTAGGTACGATGACTCTAAGTGAAATAAGTCACACAGAAAAAGACAGTTATCATAATCTATCACGTATAGAGGGAATGTAAAAACTGCTACACTTGAACTGAATTACAAAAGAGAACAGAGTCACACGTTTAGAAAACACACTATGGCTGCTTAACAGGAAAGATGAGGTGGTGTGATGCATAAAACAAGGGTTTCAAATTAGATCAGATACCGTTCCATACACCCAATATGTAATAGACAAGACCTACTCCTTGCTCAGTGAACTGGACTCAACACCCCCTATTCACCGCACAAGTATATATCTGACTAGTGAGAATCTTAAAACCTATGTATTGATATCTCTCTGGAAGTGTGTCAAGTGGGTGTAAAGCCGCATAAACACAACCGTGAAAAGCAGATAAACCCCATTATAAAAATAAATTACTTGTAGAAACCCGTAAAACAAAGACAGTGAAAGAGAGAGAAATTCTTACACAATTAGTTCAGGGGATGTGATGCAACCTGGATTGAAAATATCCAGACCCACAGTTGGATGAGACCTAAGGGTGGACACTCTTGGGGCTGATAGGTTTGGTGAGGTTGGGTGAGCAAACACAGACCCTTTAAGGTAATACTGCGTGGTACCCATTCCATGGGTCCCAAATCTCCAGTTTTAAGGGCATCTTCCTGCATCGAAAACATGCATGAGAAACCCAGAAGATGGTACACCATGTGATCGGGAAAGGTTTCTAAAACGCACCTCATTTCTCATCTCCTTGTGCTCGGGTTCGCCATTCCAGCTACTTTACTAGCAATCTCCCTACTTGGAGAATCAACACCTTTAACCTCCTGTTCTGTAAAGGTTGCAATTTGTCCTGAGGATGAACGGGAAGAGGGGCAACCAATGAGAGACTAGATGTAGGTGTTGGGACAGGCACAGGTCACTCTATTTTCCCATCAGGAAGAAGAATTAAGCACAGGCTCAGCCTGCCGCCCGGAACCAGAATAGTGCCTGAGGCAATCCCGCGCTTCTGCGGCCAGCTCCGAAAAAAGCCAGTTGAAAAATGGAGCACATGGGCACTGCAATTCACAAACCCGCTGAGTTATAAATGATAACTCTCGTCCACAAATATATTGAGGGAAGGCAACGAAGAGGATTTGAAAGCAAGGCAGAGTTGCAGGAAACAGGTTTCAGGAGGTAGATTCGAATCGCCTTTCAAGCACATGAAAAGCGGCAAAACGTGGAAAATGATGCACTTGGCCAAAAAGGGCGTATGCGTTTTTTCCTGAATATATTCAGGAAAAAACGCATACGCCCTTTTTGGCCAACCAAGCAACCTGGAAAGGCAAATCAGCGCTACAAAGAAGTCTCGCTTCCCATCGGTCCAAAGGGCCATGCTGAAAAAAGTGTCAAAACCACAAATGCAGGACAGGCCATGGAGAAATAGGAGCCTTGCTACGCTGATGGGCGGGATGTAAATTGCCAACAGCCACTCTGGAGAAGTGTACGGTGTGTCCTGAAACATCGAAAAAACACAGCTTAGGGAGCATAGGGCACTTCCACTCATGGGCGTATAAATTGGGAAAACTAAAAATCAGCAAGACACAGGCACCCCAAAGTTTAGGGCTGCTCAGTTGACAAGAACCTCCACTTCATGACACCTTAAATATCCCAGGAAAGAGAAAAATGGATAAAGAAGTTGTGGTCCTTATGTACAATGGAATATCACTCAGCCATGTAATCAATGTCATAAGGCTAGTAGCAGCATGATGATTGGATTTAGGTACGACGACTCTAAGTGAAATAAGTCACACAGAAAAAGACACATATCAAAAGCTATCACTTATAGAGGGAATGTAAAAACCGCTACACTTGAACTGAATTACAAATCAGAACAGAGTCACCCATTTTGAAAACACACTATGGCTGCTTAACGGGAAAGGTGAGGTGGGGTGATGCATAAAACAAGGGTTTCAAATTAGCTCTGATACCGTACCATACACCCAATATGTAATAGACAAGACCTACTCCTTGCTCAGTGAACTGGACTCAACACCCTGTATTCACCGCACAAGAATATATCAGACTAGTGAGAATCATAAAACCTATGTATTGATATCTCTCTGGAAGTGAGTCAAGTGGGTGTAAATCCGCATAAACACAGCCGTGAACAGCAGCTAAACCCCATTATAAAAATAAATTAGTTTTAAAAACGCATGAAACAAAGACAGTGAAAGAGAGAGAAATTCTTACAAAATTCATTCAGGGGCTGTGACGCAACCTGGATTGACCATATCTAGACCCACAGCTGGATGAGACATAAGGGTGGACATTCTTGGGGCTGAGAGGTTTGGTGAGGTTGGGTGAGCCAACGCAGACCCTATAAGGTAATACTGCGTGGTACCCATCCCATGGGTCCCAAATCTCCAGGTTCAAGGGCATCTTCCTACATCGAAAACTTGAATGAGGAACCCAGAAGATGGTACACCGTGTGATTTTGAAAGGTTTCTAAAACGCACCTCATTTCTCATCTCCTTGTGCTCGGGTTTGCCATTCCAGCTACTTCATTAGCAATCTCCCTACTTGGAGAATCAGCACCTTTAACCTCCTGTTCCGTACAGGTTGCAATTTGTCCTGAGGATGAACGGGAAGAGGGGCAGCCAATGAGAGACTAGATCTAGGTGTTGGGACAGGCACAGGTCACTCTATTTTCTCATCAGGAAGAAGAAATAACCACAGGCTCAGCCTGCCACCCGGAACCAGAATAGGGCCTGAGGCAATCCCGCGCTTTTGCGGCCAGCTCCCAAAAAAGCCAGTTGAAAAATGGAGCACATGTGCACTGCAATTCACAACCATGCAGAGTTATAAATGATAATTCTCGTACACAAATATATTGAGGGAAGGCAACGAAGAGGATTTGAAAGCAAGGCAGAATTGCAGGAAACAGGTTTCAGGAGGTAGATTCGAATCGCCTTTAAAGCACATGAAAAGCGGCAAAACGTCGACAATGATGCCCTTGGCCAAAAAGGGCGTATGCGTTTTTTCCTGAATATATTCAGGAAAAAACGCATACGCCCTTTTTGGCCAACCAAGCAACCTGGAAAGGCAAATCAGCGCTACAAAGAAGTCTCGCTTCCCATCGGTCAAAAGGGTCATGCTGCAAAAAGTGTCAAAACCACAAATGCAGGACAGGCCATGGAGAAATGGCAGCCTTGCTACGCTGATGGGCGGGATGTAAATTGCCAACAGCCACTCTGGAGAAGTGTACGGTGTGTCCTGAAACATCGAAAAACCACAGCTTAGGGAGCATAGGGCACGTCCACTCATGGGCGTAGAAATTGGGAAAACTAAAAATCAGCAAGACACAGGCACCCCAAAGTTTAGGGCTGCTCTGTTGACAAGAACCTCCACTTCATGACACCTTAAATATCCCAGGAAAGAGAAAAATGGATAAAGAAGTTGTGGTCCCAATGTACAATGCAATATCACTCAGACATGAAATCAATGTCATAAGGCTAGTAGAAGCAAGATGAGTGGACTTAGGTACGACGATTCTAAGTGAAATAAGTCACACAGAAAAAGACACGTATCATAAGCTATCACTTATAGAGGGAATGTAAAAACCGCTACACTTGAACTGAATTACAAAACAGAACAGAGTCACACGTTTAGAAAACACACTATGGCTGCTTAACGGGAAAGGTGAGGTGGGGTGATGCATAAAACAAGGGTTTCAAATTAGCTCTGATACCGTTCCATACACCCAATATGTTATAGACAAGACCTACTCCTTGCTAAGTGAACTGGACTCAACACCCCCTATTCACTGCACAAGAATATATCTGACTAGTGAGAATCTTATAACTTATGTATTGATATCTCTCTGGAAGTGAGTCAAGTGGGTGTAAAGCCGCATAAACACAGCCGTGAAAAGCAGCTAAACACCATTATAAAAATAAATTAGTTTTAAAAACCCATGAAACAAAGACAGTGTAAGAGAGAGAAATTCTTACAAAATTCATTCAGGGGCTGTGCCGCAACCTGGATTGACCATATCTAGACCCACAGCTGGATGAGACATAACGGTGGACACTCATGGGGCTGAGAGGTTTGGTGAGGTTGGGTGAGCAAACGCAGACCCTTTAAAGTAATACTGCGTGGTACCCATCCCATGGGTCCCAAATCTCCAGGTTCAAGGGCATCTTCCTTCATCGAAAACTTGCATGAGGAACCCAGAAGATGGTACACCGTGTGATTTTGAAAGGTTTCTAAAACGTACCTCATTTCTCATCTCCTTGTGCTCGGGTTCGCCATTCCAGCTACTTCACTAGCAATCTCCCTACTTGGAGAATCAGCACCTTTAACCTCCTGTTCCGTACAGGTTGCAATTTGTCCTGAGGATGAACGGGAAGAGGGGCAGCCAAAGAGAGACTAGATCTAGGTGTTGGGACAGGCACAGGTCACTCTATTTTCTCATCAGGAAGAAGAAATAACCACAGGCTCAGCCTGCCACCCGGAACCAGAATACGGCCTGAGGCAATCCCGCGCTTCTGCGGCCAGCTCCCAAAAAAGCCAGTTGAAAAATGGAGCACATGGGCACTGCAATTCACAACCCTGCAGAGTTATAAATGATAACCCTCGTCCAAAAATATATTGAGGGAAGGCAACGAAGAGGATTTGAAAGCAAGGCAGAATTGCAGGAAACAGGTTTCAGGAGGTAGATTCGAATCGCCTTTAAAGCACATGAAAAGCGGCAAAACGTGGACAATGATGCCCTTGGCCAAAAAGGGCGTATGCGTTTTTTCCTGAATATATTCAGGAAAAAACGCATACGCCCTTTTTGGCCAACCAAGCAACCTGGAAAGGCAAATCAGCGCTACAAAGAAGTCTCGCTTCCGATCCGTCAAAAGGGCCCTGCTGAAAAAAGTGTCAAAACCACAAATGCAGGACAGGCCAAGGAGAAATGGGAGCCTTGCCACGCTGATGGGCGGTATGTAAATTGCCAACAGCCACTCTGGAGAAGTGTACGGTGTGTCCTGAAACATCGAAAAAACACAGCTTAGGGAGCATAGGGCACTTCCACTCATGGGCGTAGAAACTGGGAAAACTAAAAATCAGCAAGACACAGGCACCCCAAAGTTTAGGGCTGCTCTGTTGACAAGAACCTCCACTTCATGACACCTTAAATATCCCAGGAAAGAGAAAAATGGATAAAGAAGTTGTGGTCCTTATGTACAATGGAATATCACTCAGACATGAAATCAATGTCATAAGGCAAGTAGCAGCATGATGAGTGGATTTAGGTACGACGACTCTAAGTGAAATAAGTCACACAGAAAAAGACACTTATCGTAAACTATCACTTATAGAGGGAATGTAAAAACCGCTACACTTGAACTGAATTACAAAAGAGAACAGAGTCACACGTTTAGAAAACACACTATGGCTGCTTAACGGGAAAGGTGAGGTGGGGTGATGCATAAAACAAGGGTTTCAAATTAGCACAGATACCGTTCCATACACACAATATGTAATAGACAAGACCTACTCCTTGCTCAGTGAACTGGACTCAACACCCCCTATTCACCGCACAAGTATATATCTGACTAGTAAGAATCTTAAAACCTAAGTATTCATATTTCTCTGGAAGTGTGTCAAGTGGGTGTAAAGCCGCATAAACACAGCCGTGAAAAGCAGCTAAAACCCATTATAAAAATAAATTACTTGTAAAAACCCGTAAAACAAAGACAGTGAAAGAGAGAGAAGTTCTTACACAATTCGTTCATAGGCTGTGATGCAAACTGGATTCACCAATTCTAGACCAACAGGTGGATGAGACCTAAGGGTGGACACTCTTGGGGCTGACAGGTTTGGTGAGGTTGGGTGAGCAAACGCAGACCCTTTAAAGTAATACTGCGTGGTACCAATCCCATGGGTCCCAAATCTCCAGGTTCAAGGGCATCTTCCTGCATCGAAAACATGCATGAGAAACCCAGAAGATGGTACACCGTGTGATCGGGAAAGGTTTCTAAAACGCACCTCATTTCTCACCTCCTTGTGCTCGGGTTCGCCATTCCAGCTACTTTACTAGCAATCACCCTTCTTGGAGAATCAGCACCTTTAACCTCCTGTTCTGTACAGGTTGCAATTTGTCCTGAGGATGAACGGGAAGAGGAGCAACCAATGAGAGACTAGATCTAGGTGTTGGGACAGGCACAGGTCACTCTATTTTCCCATCAGGAAGAAGAATTAACCACAGGCTCAGCCTGCCGCCCGGAACCAGAATAGGGCCTGAGGCAATCCCGCGCTTTTGCGGCCAGCTACCAAAAAAGCGAGTTGAAAAATGGAGCTCAGGGGCACTGCAATTCACAAACCTGCAGAGTTATAAATGATAACTCTCGTCCACAAATATATTGAGGGAAAGCAACGAAGAGAATTTGAAAGCAAGGCAGTATTGCAGGAAACAGATTTCAGGAGGTAGATTCGAATCGCCTTTAAAGCTCAAGAAAAGGGGCAAAACGTCGACAATGACGCCCTTTGCCAAAAAGGGCGTATGCGTTTTTTCCTGAATATATTTAGGAAAAAACGCATAAGCCCTTTTTGGCCAACCAAGCAACCTGGAAAGGCAAATCAGCGCTACAAAGAAGTCTCGCTTCCCATCGGTCAAAAGGGCCATGCTGAAAAAAGTGTCAAAACCACAAATGCAGGACAGGCCATGGAGAAATAGGAGCCTTGCTACGCTGATGGGCGGGATGTAAATTGCCAACAGCCACTCTGGAGAAGTGTACGGTGTGTCCTGAAACATCGAAAAAACACAGCTTAGGTAGCATAGGACACTTCCACTCATGGGCGTATAAATTGGGAAAACTAAAAATCAGCAAGACACAGGCACCCCAAAGTTTAGGGCTGCTCTGTTGACAAGAACCTCCACTTCATGACACCTTAAATATCCCAGGAAAGAGAAAAATGGATAAAGAAGTTGTGGTTCTTATGTACAATGGAATATCACTCTGCCATGAAATCAATGTCATAAGGCCAGTAGACACAAGATGGGTGGACTTAGGTACGACGATTCTAAGGGAAATAAGTCACACAGAAAAAGACACTTATCAAAAGCTATCACTTATAGAGGGAATGTAAAAACCGCTACACTTGAATTGAATTACAAATCAGAACAGAGTCACATATTTAAAACACACTATGGCTCCTTAACGGGAAAGGTGACGTGGGGTGATGCATAAAACAAGGGTTTCAAATTAGCTCAGATACCGTTCCATACACCCAATATGTAATAGAAAAGACCTACTCCTTGCTCAGTGAACTGGACTCAACACCCCCTATTCACCGCACAAGAATATATCTGACTAGTGAGAATCTTAAAACTTATGTATTGATATCTCTCTGGAAGTGAGTCAAGTGGGTGTAAAGCCGCATAAACACAGCTGTGAAAAGCAGCTAAACCCCATTATAAAAATAAATTAGTTTTAATAACCCATGAAACAAAGACAGTGAAAGACAGAGAAATTCTTACAAAATTCATTCAGGGGCTGTGACGCAACCTGGATTGACCATATCTAGACCCACAGCTGGATGAGACATAAGGGTGGACACTCTTGGGGCTGAGAGGTTTGGTGAGGTTGGGTAAGCAAACGCAGACACTTTAAAGTAATACTGCGTGGTACCCATCCCATGGGTCCCAAATCTCCAGGTTCAAGGGCATCTTCCTACATCGAAAACATGCATGAGAAACCCAGAAGATGGTACACTGTGTGATTGGGAAAGTTTCTAAAACGCACCTCATTTCTCAACTCCGTGTGCTCGGGTTCGCCATTCCAGCTACTTTACTAGCAATCTCCCTACTTGGAGAATCAGCACCTTTAACCTCCTGTTCCATACAGGTTGCAATTTGTCCTAAGGATGAATGGGAAGAGGGGCAACCAATGAGAGACTAGATCTAGGTGTTGGGACAGGCACAGGTCACTCTATTTTCCCATCAGGAAGAAGAATTAACCACAGGCTCAGCCTACCGCCGGTAACCAGAATAGGGCCTGAGGCAATCCCGCGCTTCTGCGGCCAGCTCCCAAAAAAGCCAGTTGAAAAATGGAGCACATGGGCACTGCAATTCACAAACCTGCAGAGTTATAAATGATAACTCTCGTCCACAAATATATTGAGGGAAGGCAACGAAGAGGATTTGAAAGCAAGGCAGAATTGCAGGAAACTGGTTTCAGGAGGTAGATTCGAATCGCTTTAAAGCACATGAAAAGCGGCAAAACGTCGACAATGATGCCCTTGGCCAAACAGGGCGTATGCGTTTTTTCCTGAATATATTCAGGAAAAAACGCATACGCCCTGTTTGGCCAACCAAGCAACCTGGAAAGTCAAATCAGCGCTACAAAGAAGTCTCGCTTCCCATTGGTCAAAAGGGCCATGCTGAAAAAAGTGTCAAAACCACAGAAGCAGGACAGGCCATGGAGAAATGGGAGCCTTGCTACACTGATGGGTGGGATGTAAATTGCCAGCAACCACTCTGGAGAAGTGTACGGTGTGGCGTGAAACATCAAAAAAACACAGCTTAGGGAACATAGGGCACTTCCACTCATGGGCGTATAAATTGGGAAAATTAAAAATCAGCAAGACACAGGCACCCCAAAGTTTAGGGCTGCTCTGTTGACAAGAACCTCCACTTCATGACACCTTATATATCCCAGGAAAGAGAAAAATGGATAAAGAAGTTGTGGTCCTTATGTACAATGGAATATCACTCAGCCATGAAATCAATGTCATAAGGCTAGTAGCAGCATGATGAGTGGATTTAGGTACGATGACTCTAAGTGAAATAAGTCACACAGAAAAAGACAGTTATCATAATCTATCACGTATAGAGGGAATGTAAAAACTGCTACACTTGAACTGAATTACAAAAGAGAACAGAGTCACACGTTTAGAAAACACACTATGGCTGCTTAACAGGAAAGATGAGGTGGTGTGATGCATAAAACAAGGGTTTCAAATTAGCTCTGATACCGTTCCATACACCCAATATGTAATAGACAAGACCTACTCCTTGCTCAGTGAACTGGACTCAACACCCCCTATTCACCGCACAAGTATATATCTGACTAGTGAGAATCTTAAAACCTATGTATTGATATCTCTCTGGAAGTGTGTCAAGTGGGTGTAAAGCCGCATAAACACAACCGTGAAAAGCAGCTAAACCCCATTATAAAAATAAATTACTTGTAGAAACCCGTAAAACAAAGACAGTGAAAGAGAGAGAAATACTTACACAATTAGTTCAGGGGATGTGATGCAACCTGGATTGAAAATATCCAGACCCACAGTTGGATGAGACCTAAGGGTGGACACTCTTGGGGCTGATAGGTTTGGTGAGGTTGGGTGAGCAAACACAGACCCTTTAAGGTAATACTGCGTGGTACCCATTCCATGGGTCCCAAATCTCCAGTTTTAAGGGCATCTTCCTGCATCGAAAACATGCATGAGAAACCCAGAAGATGGTACACCATGTGATCGGGAAAGGTTTCTAAAACGCACCTCATTTCTCATCTCCTTGTGCTCGGGTTCGCCATTCCAGCTACTTTACTAGCAATCTCCCTACTTGGAGAATCAACACCTTTAACCTCCTGTTCTGTAAAGGTTGCAATTTGTCCTGAGGATGAACGGGAAGAGGGGCAACCAATGAGAGACTAGATGTAGGTGTTGGGACAGGCACAGGTCACTCTATTTTCCCATCAGGAAGAAGAATTAAGCACAGGCTCAGCCTGCCGCCCGGAACCAGAATAGTGCCTGAGGCAATCCCGCGCTTCTGCGGCCAGCTCCGAAAAAAGCCAGTTGAAAAATGGAGCACATGGGCACTGCAATTCACAAACCCGCTGAGTTATAAATGATAACTCTCGTCCACAAATATATTGAGGGAAGGCAACGAAGAGGATTTGAAAGCAAGGCAGAGTTGCAGGAAACAGGTTTCAGGAGGTAGATTCGAATCGCCTTTCAAGCACATGAAAAGCGGCAAAACGTGGAAAATGATGCACTTGGCCAAAAAGGGCGTATGCGTTTTTTCCTGAATATATTCAGGAAAAAACGCATACGCCCTTTTTGGCCAACCAAGCAACCTGGAAAGGCAAATCAGCGCTACAAAGAAGTCTCGCTTCCCATCGGTCCAAAGGGCCATGCTGAAAAAAGTGTCAAAACCACAAATGCAGGACAGGCCATGGAGAAATAGGAGCCTTGCTACGCTGATGGGCGGGATGTAAATTGCCAACAGCCACTCTGGAGAAGTGTACGGTGTGTCCTGAAACATCGAAAAAACACAGCTTAGGGAGCATAGGGCACTTCCACTCATGGGCGTATAAATTGGGAAAACTAAAAATCAGCAAGACACAGGCACCCCAAAGTTTAGGGCTGCTCAGTTGACAAGAACCTCCACTTCATGACACCTTAAATATCCCAGGAAAGAGAAAAATGGATAAAGAAGTTGTGGTCCTTATGTACAATGGAATATCACTCAGCCATGTAATCAATGTCATAAGGCTAGTAGCAGCATGATGATTGGATTTAGGTACGACGACTCTAAGTGAAATAAGTCACACAGAAAAAGACACATATCAAAAGCTATCACATATAGAGGGAATGTAAAAACCGCTACACTTGAACTGAATTACAAATCAGAACAGAGTCACCCATTTTGAAAACACACTATGGCTGCTTAACGGGAAAGGTGAGGTGGGGTGATGCATAAAACAAGGGTTTCAAATTAGCTCTCATACCGTACCATACACCCAATATGTAATAGACAAGACCTACTCCTTGCTCAGTGAACTGGACTCAACACCCTGTATTCACCGCACAAGAATATATCAGACTAGTGAGAATCATAAAACCTATGTATTGATATCTCTCTGGAAGTGAGTCAAGTGGGTGTAAATCCGCATAAACACAGCCGTGAACAGCAGCTAAACCCCATTATAAAAATAAATTAGTTTTAAAAACGCATGAAACAAAGACAGTGAAAGAGAGAGAAATTCTTACAAAATTCATTCAGGGGCTGTGACGCAACCTGGATTGACCATATCTAGACCCACAGCTGGATGAGACATAAGGGTGGACATTCTTGGGGCTGAGAGGTTTGGTGAGGTTGGGTGAGCCAACGCAGTCCCTATAAGGTAATACTGCGTGGTACCCATCCCATGGGTCCCAAATCTCCAGGTTCAAGGGCATCTTCCTACATCGAAAACTTGAATGAGGAACCCAGAAGATGGTACACCGTGTGATTTTGAAAGGTTTCTAAAACGCACCTCATTTCTCATCTCCTTGTGCTCGGGTTTGCCATTCCAGCTACTTCATTAGCAATCTCCCTACTTGGAGAATCAGCACCTTTAACCTCCTGTTCCGTACAGGTTGCAATTTGTCCTGAGGATGAACGGGAAGAGGGGCAGCCAATGAGAGACTAGATCTAGGTGTTGGGACAGGCACAGGTCACTCTATTTTCTCATCAGGAAGAAGAAATAACCACAGGCTCAGCCTGCCACCCGGAACCAGAATAGGGCCTGAGGCAATCCCGCGCTTTTGCGGCCAGCTCCCAAAAAAGCCAGTTGAAAAATGGAGCACATGCGCACTGCAATTCACAACCCTGCAGAGTTATAAATGATAACTCTCGTACACAAATATATTGAGGGAAGGCAACGAAGAGGATTTGAAAGCAAGGCAGAATTGCAGGAAACAGGTTTCAGGAGGTAGATTCGAATCGCCTTTAAAGCACATGAAAAGCGGCAAAACGTCGACAATGATGTCCTTGGCCAAAAAGGGCGTATGCGTTTTTTCCTGAATATATTCAGGAAAAAACGCATACGCCCTTTTTGGCCAACCAAGCAACCTGGAAAGGCAAATCAGCGCTACAAAGAAGTCTCGCTTCCCATCGGTCAAAAGGGTCATGCTGCAAAAAGTGTCAAAACCACAAATGCAGGACAGGCCATGGAGAAATGGCAGCCTTTCTACGCTGATGGGCGGGATGTAAATTGCCAACAGCCACTCTGGAGAAGTGTACGGTGTGTCCTGAAACATCGAAAAACCACAGCTTAGGGAGCATAGGGCACGTCCACTCATGGGCGTAGAAATTGGGAAAACTAAAAATCAGCAAGACACAGGCACCCCAAAGTTTAGGGCTGCTCTGTTGACAAGAACCTCCACTTCATGACACCTTAAATATCCCAGGAAAGAGAAAAATGGATAAAGAAGTTGTGGTCCCAATGTACAATGCAATATCACTCAGACATGAAATCAATGTCATAAGGCTAGTAGAAGCAAGATGAGTGGACTTAGGTACGACGATTCTAAGTGAAATAAGTCACACAGAAAAAGACACTTATCATAAGCTATCACTTATAGAGGGAATGTAAAAACCGCTACACTTGAACTGAATTACAAAACAGAACAGAGTCACACGTTTAGAAAACACACTATGGCTGCTTAACGGGAAAGGTGAGGTGGGGTGATGCATAAAACAAGGGTTTCAAATTAGCTCTGATACCGTTCCATACACCCAATATGTTATAGACAAGACCTACTCCTTGCTAAGTGAACTGGACTCAACACCCCCTATTCACTGCACAAGAATATATCTGACTAGTGAGAATCTTATAACTTATGTATTGATATCTCTCTGGAAGTGAGTCAAGTGGGTGTAAAGCCGCATAAACACAGCCGTGAAAAGCAGCTAAACACCATTATAAAAATAAATTAGTTTTAAAAACCCATGAAACAAAGACAGTGTAAGAGAGAGAAATTCTTACAAAATTCATTCAGGGGCTGTGCCGCAACCTGGATTGACCATATCTAGACCCACAGCTGGATGAGACATAACGGTGGACACTCTTGGGGCTGAGAGGTTTGGTGAGGTTGGGTGAGCAAACGCAGACCCTTTAAAGTAATACTGCGTGGTACCCATCCCATGGGTCCCAAATCTCCAGGTTCAAGGGCATCTTCCTTCATCGAAAACTTGCATGAGGAACCCAGAAGATGGTACACCGTGTGATTTTGAAAGGTTTCTAAAACGTACCTCATTTCTCATCTCCTTGTGCTCGGGTTCGCCATTCCAGCTACTTCACTAGCAATCTCCCTACTTGGAGAATCAGCACCTTTAACCTCCTGTTCCGTACAGGTTGCAATTTGTCCTGAGGATGAACGGGAAGAGGGGCAGCCAAAGAGAGACTAGATCTAGGTGTTGGGACAGGCACAGGTCACTCTATTTTCTCATCAGGAAGAAGAAATAACCACAGGCTCAGCCTGCCACCCGGAACCAGAATACGGCCTGAGGCAATCCCGCGCTTCTGCGGCCAGCTCCCAAAAAAGCCAGTTGAAAAATGGAGCACATGGGCACTGCAATTCACAACCCTGCAGAGTTATAAATGATAACTCTCGTACACAAATATATTGAGGGAAGGCAACGAAGAGGATTTGAAAGCAAGGCAGAATTGCAGGAAACAGGTTTCAGGAGGTAGATTCGAATCGCCTTTAAAGCACATGAAAAGCGGCAAAACGTGGACAATGATGCCCTTGGCCAAAAAGGGCGTATGCGTTTTTTCCTGAATATATTCAGGAAAAAACGCATACGCCCTTTTTGGCCAACCAAGCAACCTGGAAAGGCAAATCAGCGCTACAAAGAAGTCTCGCTTCCGATCCGTCAAAAGGGCCCTGCTGAAAAAAGTGTCAAAACCACAAATGCAGGACAGGCCAAGGAGAAATGGGAGCCTTGCCACGCTGATGGGCGGTATGTAAATTGCCAACAGCCACTCTGGAGAAGTGTACGGTGTGTCCTGAAATATCGAAAAAACACAGGTTAGGGAGCATAGGGCACTTCCACTCATGGGCGTAGAAATTGGGAAAACTAAAAATCAGCAAGACACAGGCACCCCAAAGTTTAGGGCTGCTCTGTTGACAAGAACCTCCACTTCATGACACCTTAAATATCCCAGGAAAGAGAAAAATGGATAAAGAAGTTGTGGTCCTTATGTACAATGGAATATCACTCAGATATGAAATCAATGTCATAAGGCAAGTAGCAGCATGATGAGTGGATTTAGGTACGACGACTCTAAGTGAAATAAGTCACACAGAAAAAGACACTTATCGTAAACTATCACTTATAGAGGGAATGTAAAAACCGCTACCCTTGAACTGAATTACAAAACAGAACAGAGTCACACGTTTAGAAAACACACTATGGCTGCTTAACGGGAAAGGTGAGGTGGGGTGATGCATAAAACAAGGGTTTCAAATTAGCACAGATACCGTTCCATACACACAATATGTAATAGACAAGACCTACTCCTTGCTCAGTGAACTGGACTCAACACCCCCTATTCACCGCACAAGTATATATCTGACTAGTAAGAATCTTAAAACCTATGTATTCATATTTCTCTGGAAGTGTGTCAAGTGGGTGTAAAGCCGCATAAACACAGCCGTGAAAAGCAGCTAAACCCCATTATAAAAATAAATTACTTGTAAAAACCCGTAAAACAAAGACAGTGAAAGAGAGAGAAGTTCTTACACAATTCGTTCATAGGCTGTGATGCAAACTGGATTGACCAATTCTAGACCAACACTTGGATGAGACCTAAGGGTGGACACTCTTGGGGCTGACAGGTTTGGTGAGGTTGGGTGAGCAAACGCAGACCCTTTAAAGTAATACTGCGTGGTACCAATCCCATGGGTCCCAAATCTCCAGGTTCAAGGGCATCTTCCTGCATCGAAAACATGCATGAGAAACCCAGAAGATGGTACACCGTGTGATCGGGAAAGGTTTCTAAAACGCACCTCATTTCTCACCTCCTTGTGCTCGGGTTCGCCATTCCCGCTACTTTACTAGCAATCACCCTTCTTGGAGAATCAGCACCTTTAACCTCCTGTTCTGTACAGGTTGCAATTTGTCCTGAGGATGAACGGGAAGAGGAGCAACCAATGAGAGACTAGATCTAGGTGTTGGGACAGGCACAGGTCACTCTATTTTCCCATCAGGAAGAAGAATTAACCACAGGCTCAGCCTGCCGCCCGGAACCAGAATAGGGCCTGAGGCAATCCCGCGCTTTTGCGGCCAGCTACCAAAAAAGCGAGTTGAAAAATGGAGCTCAGGGGCACTGCAATTCACAAACCTGCAGAGTTATAAATGATAACTCTCGTCCACAAATATATTGAGGGAAAGCAACGAAGAGGATTTGAAAGCAAGGCAGTATTGCAGGAAACAGATTTCAGGAGGTAGATTCGAATCGCCTTTAAAGCTCAAGAAAAGGGGCAAAACGTCGACAATGATGCCCTTTGCCAAAAAGGGCGTATGCGTTTTTTCCTGAATATATTTAGGAAAAAACGCATACGCCCTTTTTGGCCAACCAAGCAACCTGGAAAGGCAAATCAGCGCTACAAAGAAGTCTCGCTTCCCATCGGTCAAAAGGGCCATGCTGAAAAAAGTGTCAAAACCACAAATGCAGGACAGGCCATGGAGAAATAGGAGCCTTGCTACGCTGATGGGCGGGATGTAAATTGCCAACAGCCACTCTGGAGAAGTGTACGGTGTGTCCTGAAACATCGAAAAAACACAGCTTAGGTAGCATAGGACACTTCCACTCATGGGCGTATAAATTGGGAAAACTAAAAATCAGCAAGACACAGGCACCCCAAAGTTTAGGGCTGCTCTGTTGACAAGAACCTCCACTTCATGACACCTTAAATATCCCAGGAAAGAGAAAAATGGATAAAGAAGTTGTGGTTCTTATGTACAATGGAATATCACTCTGCCATGAAATCAATGTCATAAGGCCAGTAGACGCAAGATGGGTGGACTTAGGTACGACGATTCTAAGGGAAATAAGTCACACAGAAAAAGACACTTATCAAAAGCTATCACTTATAGAGGGAATGTAAAAACCGCTACACTTGAATTGAATTACAAATCAGAACAGAGTCACATATTTAAAACACACTATGGCTCCTTAACGGGAAAGGTGACGTGGGGTGATGCATAAAACAAGGGTTTCAAATTAGCTCAGATACCGTTCCATACACCCAATATGTAATAGAAAAGACCTACTCCTTGCTCAGTGAACTGGACTCAACACCCCCTATTCACCGCACAAGAATATATCTGACTAGTGAGAATCTTAAAACTTATGTATTGATATCTCTCTGGAAGTGAGTCAAGTGGGTGTAAAGCCGCATAAACACAGCTGTGAAAAGCAGCTAAACCCCATTATAAAAATAAATTAGTTTTAAAAACCCATGAAACAAAGACAGTGAAAGACAGAGAAATTCTTACAAAATTCATTCAGGGGCTGTGACGCAACCTGGATTGACCATATCTAGACCCACAGCTGGATGAGACATAAGGGTGGACACTCTTGGGGCTGAGAGGTTTGGTGAGGTTGGGTAAGCAAACGCAGACACTTTAAAGTAATACTGCGTGGTACCCATCCCATGGGTCCCAAATCTCCAGGTTCAAGGGCATCTTCCTACATCGAAAACATGCATGAGAAACCCAGAAGATGGTACACTGTGTGATTGGGAAAGTTTCTAAAACGCACCTCATTTCTCAACTCCGTGTGCTCGGGTTCGCCATTCCAGCTACTTTACTAGCAATCTCCCTACTTGGAGAATCAGCACCTTTAACCTCCTGTTCCATACAGGTTGCAATTTGTCCTAAGGATGAATGGGAAGAGGGGCAACCAATGAGAGACTAGATCTAGGTGTTGGGACAGGCACAGGTCACTCTATTTTCCCATCAGGAAGAAGAATTAACCACAGGCTCAGCCTACCGCCGGTAACCAGAATAGGGCCTGAGGCAATCCCGCGCTTCTGCGGCCAGCTCCCAAAAAAGCCAGTTGAAAAATGGAGCACATGGGCACTGCAATTCACAAACCTGCAGAGTTATAAATGATAACTCTCGTCCACAAATATATTGAGGGAAGGCAACGAAGAGGATTTGAAAGCAAGGCAGAATTGCAGGAAACTGGTTTCAGGAGGTAGATTCGAATCGCTTTAAAACACATGAAAAGCGGCAAAACGTCGACAATGATGCCCTTGGCCAAACAGGGCGTATGCGTTTTTTCCTGAATATATTCAGGAAAAAACGCATACGCCCTGTTTGGCCAACCAAGCAACCTGGAAATTCTAATCAGCGCTACAAAGAAGTCTCGCTTCCCATTGGTCAAAAGGGCCATGCTGAAAAAAGTGTCAAAACCACAGAAGCAGGACAGGCCATGGAGAAATGGGAGCCTTGCTACACTGATGGGCGGGATGTAAATTGCCAGCAACCACTCTGGAGAAGTGTACGGTGTGGCGTGAAACATCAAAAAAACACAGCTTAGGGAACATAGGGCACTTCCACTCATGGGCGTATAAATTGGGAAAATTAAAAATCAGCAAGACACAGGCACCCCAAAGTTTAGGGCTCCTCTGTTGACAAGAACCTCCACTTCATGACACCTTATATATCCCAGGAAAGAGAAAAATGGATAAAGAAGTTGTGGTCCTTATGTACAATGGAATATCACTCAGCCATGAAATCAATGTCATAAGGCTAGTAGCAGCATGATGAGTGGATTTAGGTACGATGACTCTAAGTGAAATAAGTCACACAGAAAAAGACAGTTATCATAATCTATCACGTATAGAGGGAATGTAAAAACTGCTACACTTGAACTGAATTACAAAAGAGAACAGAGTCACACGTTTAGAAAACACACTATGGCTGCTTAACAGGAAAGATGAGGTGGTGTGATGCATAAAACAAGGGTTTCAAATTAGATCAGATACCGTTCCATACACCCAATATGTAATAGACAAGACCTACTCCTTGCTCAGTGAACTGGACTCAACACCCCCTATTCACCGCACAAGTATATATCTGACTAGTGAGAATCTTAAAACCTATGTATTGATATCTCTCTGGAAGTGTGTCAAGTGGGTGTAAAGCCGCATAAACACAACCGTGAAAAGCAGCTAAACCCCATTATAAAAATAAATTACTTGTAGAAACCCGTAAAACAAAGACAGTGAAAGAGAGAGAAATTCTTACACAATTAGTTCAGGGGCTGTGATGCAACCTGGATTGAAAATATCCAGACCCACAGTTGGATGAGACCTAAGGGTGGACACTCTTGGGGCTGATAGGTTTGGTGAGGTTGGGTGAGCAAACACAGACCCTTTAAGGTAATACTGCGTGGTACCCATTCCATGGGTCCCAAATCTCCAGTTTTAAGGGCATCTTCCTGCATTGAAAACATGCATGAGAAACCCAGAAGATGGTACACCATGTGATCGGGAAAGGTTTCTAAAACGCACCTCATTTCTCATCTCCTTGTGCTCGGGTTCGCCATTCCAGCTACTTTACTAGCAATCTCCCTACTTGGAGAATCAACACCTTTAACCTCCTGTTCTGTAAAGGTTGCAATTTGTCCTGAGGATGAACGGGAAGAGGGGCAACCAATGAGAGACTAGATCTAGGTGTTGGGACAGGCACAGGTCACTCTATTTTCCCATCAGGAAGAAGAATTAAGCACAGGCTCAGCCTGCCGCTGGGAACCAGAATAGTGCCTGAGGCAATCCCGCGCTTCTGCGGCCAGCTCCGAAAAAAGCCAGTTGAAAAATGGAGCACATGGGCACTGCAATTCACAAACCCGCTGAGTTATAAATGATAACTCTCGTCCACAAATATATTGAGGGAAGGCAACGAAGAGGATTTGAAAGCAAGGCAGAGTTGCAGGAAACAGGTTTCAGGAGGTAGATTCGAATCGCCTTTAAAGCACATGAAAAGCGGAAAAACGTCGACAATGATGCCCTTGGCCAAAAAGGGCGTATGCGTTTTTTCCTGAATATATTCAGGAAAAAACGCATACGCCCTTTTTGGCCAACCAAGCAACCTGGAAAGGCAAATCAGCGCTAAAAAGAAGTCTGGCTTCCCATCGGTCAAATGGCCATGCTGAAAAAAGTGTAAAAACCAGAAAGACAGGACAGGCCATGGAGAAATGGGAGCCTTGCTACGCTGATGGGCGGGATGTAAGTTGCCAACAGCCACTCTGGAGAAGTGTACGGTGTGTCCTGAAACATCGAAAAAACACAGCTTAGGGAGCATAGGACACTTCCACTCATGGGCGTATAAATTGGGAAAACTAAAAATCAGCAAGACACAGGCACCCCAAAGTTTAGGGCTGCTCTGTTGACAAGAACCTCCACTTCATGACACCTTAAATATCCCAGGAAAGAGAAAAATGGATAAAGAAGTTGTGGTTCTTATGTACAATGGAATATCACTCTGCCATGAAATCAATGTCATAAGGCCAGTAGACGCAAGATGGGTGGACTTAGGTACGACGATTCTAAGGGAAATAAGTCACACAGAAAAAGACACTTATCAAAAGCTATCACTTATAGAGGGAATGTAAAAACCGCTACACTTGAATTGAATTACAAATCAGAACAGAGTCACATATTTAAAACACACTATGGCTTCTTAACGGGAAAGGTGACGTGGGGTGATGCATAAAACAAGGGTTTCAAATTAGCTCAGATACCGTTCCATACACCCAATATGTAATAGAAAAGACCTACTCCTTGCTCAGTGAACTGGACTCAACACCCCCTATTCACCGCACAAGAATATATCTGACTAGTGAGAATCTTAAAACTTATGTATTGACATCTCTCTGGAAGTGAGTCAAGTGGGTGTAAAGCCGCATAAACACAGCTGTGAAAAGCAGCTAAACCCCATTATAAAAATAAATTAGTTTTAAAAACCCATGAAACAAAGACAGTGAAAGACAGAGAATTTCTTACAAAATTCATTCAGGGGCTGTGACGCAACCTGGATTGACCATATCTAGACCCACAGCTGGATGAGACATAAGGGTGGACACTCTTGGGGCTGAGAGGTTTCGTGAGGTTGGGTAAGGAAACGCAGACACTTTAAAGTAATACTGTGTGGTACCCATCCCATGGGTCCCAAATCTCCAGGTTCAAGGGCATCTTCCTACATCGAAAACATGCATGAGAAACCCAGAAGATGGTACACCGTGTGATTGGGAAAGTTTCTAAAACGCACCTCATTTCTCAACTCCGTGTGCTCGGGTTCGCCATTCCAGCTACTTTACTAGCAATCTCCCTACTTGGAGAATCAGCACCTTTAACCTCCTGTTCCATACAGGTTGCAATTTGTCCTAAGGATGAATGGGAAAAGGGGCAACCAATGAGAGACTAGATCTAGGTGTTGGGACAGGCACAGGTCACTCTATTTTCCCATCAGGAAGAAGAATTAACCACAGGCTCAGCCTACCGCCGGTAACCAGAATAGGGCCTGAGGCAATCCCGCGCTTCTGCGGCCAGCTCCCAAAAAAGCCAGTTGAAAAATGGAGCACATGGGCACTGCAATTCACAAACCTGCAGAGTTATAAATGATAACTCTCGTCCACAAATATATTGAGGGAAGGCAACGAAGAGGATTTGAAAGCAAGGCAGAATTGCAGGAAACTGGTTTCAGGAGGTAGATTCGAATCGCCTTTAAACACATGAAAAGCGGCAAAACGTCGACATGATGCCCTTGGCCAAACAGGGCGTATGCGTTTTTTCCTGAATATATTCAGGAAAAAACGCATACGCCCTGTTTGGCCAACCAAGCAACCTGGAAAGGCTAATCAGCGCTACAAAGAAGTCTCGCTTCCCATCGGTCAAAAGGGCCATGCTGAAAAAAGTGTCAAAACCACAGAAGCAGGACAGGCCATGGAGAAATGGGAGCCTTGCTACACTGATGGGCGGGATGTAAATTGCCAGCAACCTCTCTGGAGAAGTGTACGGTGTGGCGTGAAACATCAAAAAAACACAGCTTAGGGAACATAGGGCACTTCCACTCATGGGCGTATAAATTGGGAAAATTAAAAATCAGCAAGACACAGGCACCCCAAAGTTTAGGGCTGCTCTGTTGACAAGAACCTCCACTTCATGACACCTTATATATCCCAGGAAAGAGAAAAATGGATAAAGAAGTTGTGGTCTTTATGTACAATGGAATATCACTCAGCCATGAAATCAATGTCATAAGGCTAGTAGCAGCATGATGAGTGGATTTAGGTACGACGACTCAAAGTGAAATAAGTCACACAGAAAAAGACACTTATCATAAGCTATCACTTATAGAGGGAATGTAAAAACTGCTACACTTGAACGGAATTACAAAAGAGAACAGAGTCACACGTTTAGAAAACACACTATGGCTGCTTAACGGGAAAGATGAGGTGGTGTGATGCATAAAACAAGAGTTTCAAATTAGATCAGATACCGTTCCATACACCCAATATGTAATAGACAAGACCTACTCCTTGCTCAGTGAACTGGACTCAACACCCCCTATTCACCGCACAAGAATATATCTGACTAGTGAGAATCTTAAAACTTATGTATTGACATCTCTCTGGAAGTGAGTCAAGTGGGTGTAAAGCCGCATAAACACAGCTGTGAAAAGCAGCTAAACCCCATTATAAAAATAAATTAGTTTTAAAAACCCGTAAAACAAAGACAGTGAAAGAGGGAGAAATTCTTACAAAATTCATTCAGGGGCTGTGACGCAACCTGGATTGACCATATCTAGACCCACAGCTGGATGAGACATAAGGGTGGACACTCTTGGGGCTGAGAGGTTTCGTGAGGTTGGGTAAGGAAACGCAGACACTTTAAAGTAATACTGCGTGGTACCCATCCCATGGGTCCCAAATCTCCAGGTTCAAGGGCATCTTCCTACATCGAAAACATGCATGAGAAACCCAGAAGATGGTACACCGTGTGATTGGGAAAGTTTCTAAAACGCACCTCATTTCTCAACTCCGTGTGCTCGGGTTCGCCATTCCAGCTACTTTACTAGCAATCTCCCTACTTGGAGAATCAGCACCTTTAACCTCCTGTTCCATACAGGTTGCAATTTGTCCTAAGGATGAATGGGAAAAGGGGCAACCAATGAGAGACTAGATCTAGGTGTTGGGACAGGCACAGGTCACTCTATTTTCCCATCAGGAAGAAGAATTAACCACAGGCTCAGCCTACCGCCGGTAACAAGAATAGGGCCTGAGGCAATCCCGCGCTTCTGCGGCCAGCTCCCAAAAAATCCAGTTGAAAAGTGGAGCACATGGGCACTGCAATTCACAAACCTGCAGAGATATAAATGATAACTCTCGTCCACAAATATATTGAGGGAAGGCAACGAAGAGGATTTGAAAGCAAGGCAGAATTGCAGGAAACTGGTTTCAGGAGGTAGATTCGAATCGCCTTTAAACACATGAAAAGCGGCAAAACGTCGACAATGATGCCCTTGGCCAAACAGGGCGTATGCGTTTTTTCCTGAATATATTCAGGAAAAAACGCATACGCCCTGTTTGGCCAACCAAGCAACCTGGAAAGGCTAATCAGCGCTACAAAGAAGTCTCGCTTCCCATCGGTCAAAAGGGCCATGCTGAAAAAAGTGTCAAAACCACAGAAGCAGGACAGGCCATGGAGAAATGGGAGCCTTGCTACACTGATGGGCGGGATGTAAATTGCCAGCAACCACTCTGGAGAAGTGTACGGTGTGGCGTGAAACATCAAAAAAACACACCTTAGGGAACATAGGGCACTTCCACTCATGGGCTTATAAATTGGGAAAATTAAAAATCAGTAAGACACAGGCACCCCAAAGTTTAGGGCTGCTCTGTTGACAAGAACCTCCACTTCATGACACCTTATATATCCCAGGAAAGAGAAAAATGGATAAAGAAGTTGTGGTCCTTATGTACAATGGAATTTCACTCAGCCATGAAATCAATGTCATAAGGCTAGTAGCAGCATGATGAGTGGATTTAGGTACGACGACTCTAAGTGAAATAAGTCACACAAAAAAAGACACTTATCATAAGCTATCACTTATAGAGGGAATGTAAAAACTGCTACACTTGAACGGAATTACAAAAGAGAACAGAGTCACACGTTTAGAAAACACACTATGGCTGCTTAACGGGAAAGGTGAGGTGGGGTGATGCATAAAACAAGGGTTTCAAATTAGCACAGATACCGTTCCATACACACAATATGTAATAGACAAGACCTACTCCTTGCTCAGTGAACTGGACTCAACACCCCCTATTCACCGCACAAGTATATATCTGACTAGTAAGAATCTTAAAACCTATGTATTCATATTTCTCTGGAAGTGTGTCAAGTGGGTGTAAAGCCGCATAAACACAGCCGTGAAAAGCAGCTAAACCCCATTATAAAAATAAATTACTTGTAAAAACCCGTAAAACAAAGACAGTGAAAGAGAGAGAAGTTCTTACACAATTCGTTCATAGGCTGTGATGCAAACCTGATTGACCTATTCTAGACCAACACTTGGATGAGACCTAAGGGTGGACACTCTTGGGGCTGACAGGTTTGGTGAGGTTGGGTGAGCAAACGCAGACCCTTTAAAGTAATACTGCGTGGTACCAATCCCATGGGTCCCAAATCTCCAGGTTCAAGGGCATCTTCCTGCATCGAAAACATGCATGAGAAACCCAGAAGATGGTACACCGTGTGATCGGGAAAGGTTTCTAAAACGCACCTCATTTCTCACCTCCTTGTGCTCGGGTTCGCCATTCCCGCTACTTTACTAGCAATCACCCTTCTTGGAGAATCAGCACCTTTAACCTCCTGTTCTGTACAGGTTGCAATTTGTCCTGAGG